>NC_051215.1:32898419-33498419 GCF_015220715.1 Pygocentrus nattereri | reverse complement strand
GTGACTGTCTGTGTCTGTCTGCTCTGCGATGGACTGGCGACCTGTCCAGGGTGTATCCTGCTGCTGGGATAGGCTCCAGCACCGCATTTATGTCTTGTTTTGTACCTCATTTAAGTTTGATAAATAAATCAGGGAGTTGTATGAGTTATAAGAAGCATTGCAATGTACATACCTAGAGGCCACTGCCCATCCTGGCAATCCAAATCTTTCATAGTCACCCCCGTAGATATCTCTAACCAGTTTGTCCACACGAGTGCTTTCCCCCTTTGAGGCCATTTCCAAAGCCTCTTCAAAGGTGGAGCAGCCAGTCAGCAAACAACACATGCCCAGGAAAGTACCACCACCCAAGCTGCAAAGTAGGAGGTAAATTAACAACACATTCTGCCTCTATAGCTTCTGCTTAATGCACTAATGCCACATCACTTTACAGCTCTTTCCATTTACATATGCTGATAATATTCTACCTAATGCTAAGATAGTCTTTGTTATGTATTTAAATAACTCATTTGTATGTCTTTAGGCCCTGACTGACCTGGTGCCTGTGACACGTTTGTAGTTGTCTTTGGAGTAGACGGCCAGAATGCTGACCCCTGAGCCGATGTTCACCAGCAGCAGAGGGTAAGGATTCTCCAGATTGTAGGCTTTTTGCTGGCAGCGCTCTGGGTCTGTAGGGTTCTCATAATAGTAACACTCAGGAGGTCCAACTGAGACCACTGAGTCGATGTATAGGACACCCTTAATCAGACAGTCCAACTCATCCAGTTTCAGCAACTGCAGGTTTGCCATCTTAGAAAGAAGAGGCAGGGCAGGTTCCAATTTATTGAAGGAAGCTGCACTGGCACATAAAGCACATGGCTACAATCTAAGCTGCAGGTGTGTATGTATTTATAGGAGAACAAAAGATTGTGTATGTGTGTGTTACGCACTGTGCGGAAGTCGGCCTCAAATTTGTATGCCCCACCGCCGGTGGCGCAGAGTGTGGTGTGCAGGCTGGAAAAGTGTTTCTCTCGGCCCATCTGCAGGAAAGCGGGGAGCTCTTGGGTTGGGAAGCGGATGAAGTGCATACAGCCCCTGCGGCCCCACAAGGTGAGGTCTGGCAGCTCCAGATGCACATCTCTTATGCCTGTTTTGCCATAAGCTGTGTGTGAGGTAAGGTAACGACGGATGCTTTTCAGACTCTCAACCTCCTCCTGTTCCTCCTCTGTTGTGATGTCTTTGGGCTCAAAGTAGACCAGCTTAACCAGTGTACCACCTATATCCATGCCAAACCATGGGAAAGCTGTAGGACCAATAACATACACAACATTATATAAATGTGTACTGTGTGTATAGTAGGGAGAGACAGATTAGAATCAGTCAAGATCGTAATTGGCAGATTTTTGCTCAAAACATGAAATCAGCAATCAGAAAATTCACTGTTTTTATTCTGCCTGATCTGTGTTACAACTTTGTGACATAATTAACAGCCATAAATAACACTTCTGCTACACCAGTACCAAAATGTCAGCATATTATGCAAGACTTATTATGCTAAACAGCCAGTTGCCTCTTATATCTGAAGTTGCCCTTTTTTGATTTATGTTATTTAAAAAGGCAACTGATTTACATATTTTTAAAAAATGCCAGTGTGGCCCTTTAAAGAGGAAATGTTATTTACATCGCAAGTTTGGCTAATAAAAAAAAGTACTGGAAATGTGACAGTGTTTTTTGTGCACTGATTTACCCCAGACAGTGCAAGCTCTGGAGAGAAGGTGAAAAGAAATTGGAGAATTGGAATTGGAATCAGCTCTTAAACTTCATGATCTGTGCATCCCTAATAGACAGTATAAAGGTTGTACATCATGCTGAACAAAAAACAAAGCATCTGCAAGACAAGTTTTTGGGGACTTCTGAAAATGCAGACCAATGACTGATATTTGAGCATTTAAAATCTGGGAGACAAAACCAAACAGGTTCCCAAGAATATCACTTCTGCAGAGGTTCATCTAGAAAGGATCACATAACCAAATCATTTTCTGACTCATTCGTGTGATGCTGATAAATATTTTCGACGAAAGTGACTTTCCTGTTTTAGATTGCCTATATATTTGCACTAATTACGGCCCTTTACGCAAGTGTAGTGCCCTTCATGACATTAGAAGGTCTGTATCCAGTTGTCTGTCTAACTAGCTACAGTATTTAAATGACAGCTCTGATGATGCTAACTATGATAAATAAATCAAGGGCGTAGCCCTGCCTCGGCACTTCCACTATGTTAAAATTTCATTTTATTGTAAATGTTGGCTTCGCTAATGTTACTATGCTAATCCAAGTACGTTTGCTACACGATGATTAAAACCACTGACCGTGGGCTTAGGTGTGCAGACACTAACATCCGAGTTAAACATGGGCGCTCGTTAGCGGAGAGATATTTGGCTAATAGTTAAATGTTTGATTTAACACTAGCTAACCTAGCTAAGCTAGCTATCTAGCGTTAGGTAGGTTAACTTAGCTCTCTTTATCTTCAGCAAACGTTAACGTTATCTATCTGAACGGAGGCAAAATGATTCACAAGCCTGTTATTTTATCTTTTTTTCCTTTGATAAATAATACATAGATGTGGCCAGGGAAACTAAAAACACAGCTGTACTGCGAATTACAACAACGGCTAAATGAAGCTGTTTTATTAGCACAGACGCTGTTTAATTAACTAGCTGGCTCTCTCCTCTTCGGGTTCTTTGTGAGAGGCAGCAGCCCGTTAGCGCCATAAACATGGGACACCTACGCGGCCTGTTTTTCCTCAGCGAATCGGTCCTCTGTCTAGCCGAGGTCGAGTTAGATATCCTCCGCTCTCTGTGGGCGGGTCCACCGGCCGCAGCCTTCTCCATGCTCGCGGCAGCAGCGAAGCTACATGGCGCTTCGGCCACCGAGCGGATCTGCATCGGCCCCGTTGTGTCCTCATCTTCGGCTTCCCCACAACCCTCCCCATCACAGTGGTAGCCATTCAACTCCATAACGGACGTGTACGAAGCTTCCCGAGGGCCTTTAAAACGAAAAACACCGTATTAAAAGCCGATAAGACTGTACGCATTTTATCCAAGCGCTGCCCATAATCATTGGCGAATCGCGTCACTGGTCATATTTACAGCTCCGTGTTTACGACCCAAGCACTACACCGTGATTGGCCAAAGGAGCTGTCCGTCAAGCCCAATCACATTCCACTGGACCAATCAGCCTCCTAGGCAGTAACACCTCGAGTCATCCGATTGGCTCAATCGCCAAAACGGGAAGTAATGTGATGACTAATGTGAATATCAAGATACAATAACGTTAAATGGTCCACAGGTATGTGGACACCTGATCAGCACACTTTTATCTTTTATGAGCTTGTTGGACATCCCTTTCTGAAACCATGGGCATTAAAATGGAGTTGGCTCCACTCTGCAGCTCTAACAGCCTCCACTCTTCTGAGGAGTAACAAGATCTTGGCTGTGTCTGTGGGAATCTGTGCCCATTCAGTCAAAAAAAGCCTTTATGAGGTCAGGTACTGATTTTGGGTGAAAACACCTGGCTTGAAACCGATGTCCCAAAAGGTGTTCAGTGGGCAGCAAAGCAGAAATTTCACCTGTGGCAAAGGTGACATCATATGCCAGTGCCCCAGTCACTAAGGTCTTTAGTGCGACCCATTCTACTACCAATGTATGTCAATGGAGAGTACACGGCTCTGTGCTTGACTTTATACACCTCTTAGGGTACGTCTGAAACACCTGATTTGATAACTTCGACAAAATTTTTCAGTTTAGTTTTATGTTCTGGAAACTAAATTATAAATGTTGGCTATACCAGTAGCTGTTTTTTTAAATCAACATCAACATATAAAATGTAAGAATTATTTGGATTAGTAGTTCAGACCATGGATATTTTACAACAAACCTCAGAGACTACTTGGCCTTACACTGAGAAAAAAAATGTGTTTGTGGGTGTCTTTGTTAAGGCCTTAGGCATTAATGTGTATTTCATATTTCAGGTCAGAAAACAACTGAAATAGAGATTATTCTGAATTTTGCAAGAATTAACTTTCATTATCTGGCTTTCTGTCATCACAACAGACATAAATCAAGTTTTTACTGAACAATGTCAGAGTAAGAGCATTATTCTCAGTTAAGAAAGACATTAGCACAGACAGTGGCTGGCAGTCCTGTTAAAACAAGAGAAAAATTAATATCACAGCATCAGTGCCAATCTCAAATGATCTGCGTTTTTTATGGTTCTTCTATTTCCATCCCAAGTGTTACAAATTTTTTCCGGGCCATGCTTAGTGTATAATGAAAAGTGTAACCGTTCTTTTTTTGTGATCATGTCATGGTTTGTTTTGTAGATTTCACACAATTTTTACTTGTCTTAAAATAGAACAATTTCCCCCCATTCCTGTTTTTGTTGATTAAAAGGACATCATATTTCCCAAAACACCATTTTATTTGATGGACAGTTTTTCAGCACTTACAAGAGTTTCAGAAAGGAATAGGCAAATGCATATGAAAGTTTGCCTACATGCAAGGATAAAACAGAGTAATGCTTGAGCTTTTATATCTGAAGAAGCAGTAGTTCCCATTTTAAAGTGCTTCAAGTGTAAATATTTACATAAGCTATAGAAATTTGTAGACTGTGACAAAATGGTAACAACATAGCAAATTTAGTCCATACTATAATTATTAAAACTGATTTGAGGTCAGGACAAAATTTAAAACAACTCTATAAGGACACTTTCTGCTACCACCCTGTTTCCAAAAAAGTTGTGATGCTGTGTAAAATGCAAATAAAACAGAATGCAATAATGTGCAACTTATTTAAACCCCATATTTAAATTGAAAATAGTACAAAGACAACATATCAAATGCTGAAACTGAAAAATTTATTGTTTTTGAAAAATATATGCCTATTTTAAATTTGATGCACACAGCACTTTTCAAAAAAAGTTGAGATGAGGCTGGTAAAGTGGTGTAATTCTTTAAAAAAAAAAAAAAAAAAAAAAAAAAAACACATCTCACAACTATTTATGTTATCTGAGTTAACATGACTGGGTATGAAAAGAGCATCCCAGAGATTTACATCATGATTTTGATTTACATCAAAACCCAATACTTGCTGACTGTGATCTTCGGACCAACCATTGTCTGCGACCACAGTTCACTGCTGTATCCACAAATTCAAATTAAAATTCTACTCTACTCTAGAATTCAGAAATGCTGCCACATTCTTAGGGCCTATAGCTCATATAAGATGGACTGAGGTGGTGTGTCTTGTGGTCTGACCAATTGAATTTTCCAAAAATAATTTTAAGTTTCAGACACTCCATCCTCTTGGCTAAAGATGGCCAATTTGTTATCTGTGCACAGTTCCAAAGTCAGCATCTGTGGTGATAAGGGGAGCATTACTGCACATGAAATGGGTGACTTGCACATCTGTGAAGCCATTGTTAATGCTGAATGATACATACAGGTTTTGGAGCAACATACGCTACCATACAGATGATGTCGTTTTCAGGGAAGGCCATGCTTATTTCAGCAAGACAATGCCAAACCACATGCTGCATGTATTTCAACAGCATGGCTCCACAGTAAAAGAGTTTGAGTGCTAAACTGGCCAGCCTGCAGTCCAGACCTGTCACCACTGAAAACATTTGGCACATTATGAAATGATAAGTACATTAGACGAGACCCCAAACCTTTGAGCAGTTTAATTCTTTATCAAGCAAGAATAGGAAACATTTTACTTTCAAAACTATAGCAATTTGTCTCCTCAGTTCCCAAATGCTTACATAATGTTGTTAAAAGTAGAGGTGATGCAAGGCATGGTAAACATGCCTGTGTCCCAACTTTTTTTTAAATGTGTCGTTGGCATCACATTCAAAATCAGCATGTATTTTTCAAAGAACAATAAAATGAACATTTGTTATGTTGTCTTTGTACTATTTTCAATTAAATATAGGGTCTAAATAATTTGTACATTGCTGCACTGTTTTTATTTATATTTTGCCTGGTGTTCCAACTTTTTTGAAAAAACACTCTTAACACTTAATAAAGCCTATCCTTTGGAAAGGTTGACAAACACCACACACAGTATTACCTCTATGCACCATAATATAATCTGACTCCCACTTGGCTCATATGCATTTCTTTACACATACCATGCACTGAAAATGTATCAAGATCTATGATGTTGATTATTAACATCATATCCTGAAGAGTTATAGACACTAGTTAGACATCATCAAAATATTATACCACACCAAGATAAACAGATGCTCTTTACCATCATACACAGCTAATGCACTTAGTTCTGTCTGCGACACTGTCTCCAACAAAGGTCCCTACCAAAATGGGTTCCACTATTCTACAGAGTCTTTGCCATTTAGAATAAAAATTCTGGAAAGTTCTTCTTGGAGCTTATAAGGCAAGTTCAGGGTGAAAACATTAAAATACAAAACACAATTTTGCACACCAAATGGTTATTTCCATTTTAACTTGGCTCTACTGTAACTTGTGTACTGTAAAGATCTAATACCATGACACCATTCTGGCAAATCAAAACCTGGCAACAATCATGATGTGAAGCACAAATAAAACAAAGCCAATATAATATTATATACATTGTTCACCTTTACAAGGAGAGAGGAGTAGGGCACATGAGCTAACAGTTGTGATGTTTAACGGTGATCTTGAGGGAACCAGGAACAATCATTGGCTACATATGCTTAGCATTAGAGTTAGTGCTAATGTTAGCACCATCTCCTTTCGCAAAGGAAACATCAGGGTCATTTTAATTGGAAGTGATAGATAAGAGGACACAGATGAACTGCATTAAGAGGAGGAAGAGAAGGGAAGACCATGATCATATATATCACTATAAAGTGTCATTGAGAAAACTGTTGCATCCTCAATCAAATTCAGTTAAGCGCTGAACAGCTGCAAGAGCTATCGTTTAAAATCTGTATTCATGCTCTGGTGCAAAGGAACTAATACATAAATAATTCATACTGACATAAGATGTTTTCCAACTTTGGTGCAAAGTTACAGCCACCTTCTAACACTACATTTTTTTCTCCATAAGCACACCTACTAATTCTACATGGAGTTTTACATGAGCGCACTCCCCTCCTCATGAATTACATATAATAAGAAAAAAATCATTATTTCTGAAAAGAAGGCTTCCTGAATAACATTTTAGGTTAACAGGTTAATCAACAGTGTACTTTAAAAGTACAATGTACGGTCAGTGCAACAAGGGTCACAAAAAGTAGAGGTTTTCTGAAGCAGTAAAGACGAAGCCGATTGCATGATGCATGTGTCTAATCATAATAATAATAATAATAATAATAATAATAATAATAATAATAAGGATCTCTGCTTGATCTTAACAGGTACAGGGCTGATTTCTGGAAATCACTTATCACAAAACTTGGTCAGTTATTGATCAAATATAATATAAATAAAACATGGCTGCAATATGCCAAGGGGCAGCCTTAAGTTAAGATACTTTGTTGCTTTATCAAGGCAGCAGTGGTGGCATACATTTAGATTTTGGTAGGTCCTACTCCCGTGTTAGTGCTTGAGCTTCCAAGCCATGGCCAAGATAGCCACGCCAGCCACAGCTGCTGTAGCTGCAATAAGGCGTGGGTCATGCTGAAGTTGGGACAGCACTCCTTGGGACTCTTCTCTTTGCTCTGACTGAGGGGGGTTAATCAGCCCTGAAGAATTGAATCCCAAGTCCTGGCATGTACTCTCAGCTTGGGTAATGTGGTTTTGGCTTTCTTCTTTATCATTTGGGTGAACTGCAATACCAATCATGCTTGGAGGCTGTCCATTGAGATTTAGAATTGATGGCTCCTCAGAAACCTGGACAACATTCACCAATGTCCCTGGCTCTGCCAGCAAACTCTGAGAGAAAGACTCATAATGGTCCTCCACTGGCAGATTATGACAGAAAGCAGCATCTCCTTCTCGAAAGCTGTTTTCCTGTGGAGTGGAGTGTGGAACGAGGTTGTCAGCAGCAGCTGTGAGATGAGAGACAGGAACAGGCTCTGTTGGTACTTCCATGTAGTCAGAGGGAGAGTGCTCGGAGTCTTGCGTTAAAGAGCTGCTGATCCCTGTGGTGGAACTGAACATTAATTCGCCAGAAGTGACTGAGCAGGGCTCCTCTGATTGTTCCTCGGGCTGTGGATGTCTGGACACAGGTGCAGGCCTGAATGGTTGCACTGGTGAAGAGCCTGCAGTCACTGTTGGGGGACGGCTGATCTGGAGATCATCATAACTGCCCAAGGAGGGCTCCATGAGAGTGCCAGGCTTGCTGAAAAACTCCTCGTTTACTGCAGCTGTATGGGACAGGTGACCAGCAACTCCATCATTAGATGTTGAAGGTAAAACCTGTGCTGTTTCTGAAGATGCTGTCGGAGCCTGGGAATTTTGTGACATTGTGGTCTGTGCCGTCTCCAAAAACTGCAGATAAAATAAAGTAAGGATTGGTTAATATGCTGCAGAAAGCAAATATTACATGCTGAGAGTGAATTTCTTAGGGCTTGCCTGAATATTTGGCAACACTTGCATACTTGTTATTACAATATTAATTTCTCTATTTAATATTTGGAAGCTTATTCTTTTTTAAACCACAATAACTGTAGCCTAAAATAAATTTAATAAGCAAAGGCATCATAAATTTCATCAGAATGCATCATAAATTCAATCCAGGCACATCACCTCACCACAAACTGCACCATTTTTCACATGCCCATTATGACTAAAAGAGCAGAGCACTTTAAATTATCGACAAGAAAATCAATTCATGTGTTCAATCCACACGGCCTTCAACTTAGCTCCATCTTATAATTGATTTGGATGGGAATAACTGTTCTTGTTTCATTTTCTTTTGAAACAAAGAGATGTGTTCCCTTTGACATAATCAAAATCAGAGAAGAGTAGCCTCCACACCAATCCACATTAACTGCAACTACCATACCAACAAGATCATCACATTTTAGTAGATTACAATTTTAAACATAGTTTAGAACACTACTTAAAGTGGGAGTATGTGATTTGATTGGATCTCTTTTTGAAGGTTTTTGATAAAAGGGCTTATTTGGGCTCATGTTTTGACTGATATATAATTAGCACACTTGAAGTGACTGAAACACTGATTAAAAAGCACGTGTATTAAGGCACTAAAGTGACTAATAAATACTTCAATTTTTTTTGTTTTGAAGGGTAATTTTGAGAATAGGTACTTGTATAGTTCTTGTTTGGATATATCAATAATCTTCAAAGCCTTTAAAATGCTGTTCAGGGCAGCCATAGAATTTATACAAACTTTAAACCTTTCATGGAGACCCCCTAGTGGTAGAGACAGCCTGCCATGGACACTGCTGAGTTGTCACATTTAAAATGTCTATTGCTAAAAGCAACTTTGTTATCTCCTACTACATAAAAAGTATGATGCTACTGTTGAGGTTATTGGATGCAGTCTGACCCATCACAATATGAATACATAACTTGTATAATACTTGCATATTAGTTATCAAATGATTTATAGTAGTTCTTATATAATAAGCTTGCAGTTTAAGGTTAAGAATGTTAATCTTATATCGGTAAGTGCGTGTTTTACCTGACTGACTGTTGCATTGGTGTTTGAGTTCTGGGCTAAGACAGTCTCCCTCTCTGGAGGATTGGTGTCTTGAATGGGATGCTTCACGGAGGCTGGGCTCTCGGTGACTGACAGTGGTATTTTGCTCTTCTCACATGCAGCAGGAAGCTGGGAAGAAGTGCTGAGTGTGTTGGGCTGGGATGGGGGAGTGGTTACAGTGTTAGTAGAAAGGAAGGTAGCAACAGCTGAGGATGCTTCAGAAATAGCAGTGAGAGTCATGTCATCAGAGGAGTCTAAGGAGGGTCTTACTCCAGGGTTAAAAGAGACTTCATTTTGCTTAATAGAGGGGGCCACCTTGGAAGCAGAGACTGAAAAAGGAGGCTCTGCTTGGGGAACTGACACTAGGGGTGAGGGTTCAAGAGGCTGGGCTGGTTCAGGAGGAGGGGGCGCTGAAACTTCTCGAGCTGAAACTGATGCAGGTGGTTCTGCAGGGCCTGGGGCAGCTACGCTGGCAAGGGACTCTGGGGAAGAGCTGACAGGGACACTAGCAGCCGCCTGAGCTGGGGCCTCCACTGGAGATGGGGTCAGCAAGGGAGGGATGGAGTGGGGGGCATTGTGGATTGTTGCTGTGGTAACTGTTGTTGCTGGAGATTGAGCTGGAGATGGAGTAGCAGCAGAAGCAGTGACAGGGACAGGGACAGGAGCAGGAGCAGGAGCAGGAGGAGAGGCGGTAGCAGCAGCAGCAGTGCTGACAGCAGGAGCTGGACCTATAGCAGAAGCTGGACCTGAAGCAGAAGCAACAGCTGCAGGGACTGTCCTCCGAGCTAAAGATGAAAAAAAAAGAAAAAAAACATTTACTGTATGTTTAAAGTAGCAATCTGAAAAAGTTTCTCAGCTCCAGTGTTGAACATGGTTTTGTGTTTCCCTACTGTAACATACCTGTTTCATATCATTAGTTGGTAACCAATTTTTGAGCTGAGTTTGCGTTAGAGCAGGTAAAAACCCCACAAAACTATGCAGTGCAAGGGGCGCCAAGAATGGTGAAACTCATTAGACATAACACATTAGTTACACATACAGGACTGTGTAAAAGTCTATTCTTTAATCTATTCTTTAATTTTTCTTTAATTTCCATTCAAAACAGAACATTACACAGACAACTCAACAACTAAACATAACATTTTTAGTATTCAGTGTGTCCACCCTTTGCCTTTCCATTCTTTTCAGGAGACTTGCTTTCAGTTTTTCAAAAGGAATCTGCAGGCATATTTTTCTACACCTTCAAAGTTCAGTCACAGAAGTTGGTGGCATTTTCTGCTTCTCACGATTCAATTAATCCCAATTACAAATTTAGACTCATCAGTTAATAAACTTTACTCCACATATCAGATGTCCAGTTTTTGTGTGCAAATGTTCCTCTTTTTAGTCTTTTTCCTTTTCTCAGTAACAGCTTAAGAGGAACTCAATGTGAGAGACACATTTTACTGAGAGGACATAGCCATAACTTGGTTTTAAGGTTGGAATGATGCAAGAGATGTAGTGGCAGTAGATGCACTAAAATAAAGTGTGGAACATTTAAACTCTGTTTGATATTTGTGTTGGAAAGTTTGCTGTTTTTTTTTTTTTTTTTTTTTTACACAGACTAGTGTAGACTTTTTAAACAGACTAGTTTCGACTAGAAATTAAATAAATGAAATGTTAGTCTCTGACTTTTGCACAGTGCTGTATATGGCTGTAAAAAACTTCTGTCTGGTCCAATAAATGTAAATTTAATTGTCCTCAATATTAGTGAGCAGACTGAATAATAAAAGGAAATGTCTTACTGTTGATTCCCTTTATTCTGTCATAAGCATTGCCAATCTCATCAGCCAGAGCCCAATGCTCACAAGCCCCCAGTGCAGCAATGAACTCTTCAGGCCAGTTCTCTCGTCTGCGCAGGCAATCCAGCAGCAATATAATAGCACTATAGTTTCCGGCATTTTCTCTCTTAGCCTCTATCTCCTCCTGCAAGATCAAACAGGATAGTGGTTGCAAGAATAGCACATTGTTCACAGGTGATACATACTGCTATCATTTTATCAAAAGGGTTCTTTAAAGTTGTAAAAGAGGACTATTACCCGATCAGTAAGTGTGAGGCAGGGCAAGTGTGGTATGATTTCTCTCACTTTGACTACTGAAGCCAAACGAGCCATCATCCTCTTTACGACCTCATTATACAGCTTGTCACTCGCATATGTCATCTTCACACTGATGTAGAGAAAGGTAAAGAAGATGTTTGAGCAGGTGCTGACAGAATGTAAGTGTAAGTATTTTCAATGAGTGGTGCATTTGTAGTGAGTGAATTTTAGTACCTTTAACTTCTCACAATAGTCAACACAGGCTTTTATTTTCTGGATGTGGCTTTCTTCCTCTACGCTCAGTGATGAAAATTAGCACTGAGGAGAAGAAAACAAAATAATTCACATGAACATTCATGAGGGACAACTTTCATCAATTATCAGATTGCAGCACATTAGCAACTTCTGGTCATGAATAATACTGGAATGATTTGACAGAGCATCTTGGTGGTATGATGTAGTGCAATCACTGCCTTGCACTAGAATGGCTGCCTCTTCCATGCTAGGCAGGGGAATCTTCCCCTAGAAAGTGAAAATGAAGCTGCTGATGCTTTGGGAAATTCTACAGTTTCACTTTTGATTTTCTAAAAAATTAACATTACAAACCACAGACAAAAAAGACAATGCAAACCACATCAGAGGACTGCACAGTACTGTTCCAAGCCACAGTAATTTCCTCCAAAAGAAAACCTATATGAGAGAAACTTCCTCAAGATGTGAAAACTGCATGACAGCCTAACTGTCTTAATCAACTGGTTGCATCATATCATGGACGATTCTTCTGAAATTCCCCTGCTTTTACATAAGGGCCAGGAAGCTTCCACTAGACCAAATAAGTCACTGGCTTCAAACTTCATTAATAAGTACACTAACACATAATATAGTTGCAATCCACAATCTGTACAATGCTTTTTGCTGTTGAAACTACCCTTCTTTTGACATTCAGCCCATTTTTATGGCCTCTTACAAACTGTTTTTCTTTTCTGAATGTTTTCTGCAGATTCAGAAACATTTCACATACCTACAAAATGTAGCAGCTACCCATTGCAGTTAATAAAGTTAATTTGTAAATTATATTAGGGCTTATTTAGTTATTTTAGGCATATTTAGCATATTGAGTTATTGTAGCTATACTATGGCTGTGGTCAAACAAATGGTTTCAAACTACACCCACACATACCTAAAACACAGTCATATATAATGACCTTGAAAGGCAGCACAGTATTTATAAGGATCTCCGTGTATCCTGACATGATCTGAGCTGTAAGGACCTGGACATTACCCAGCTAGTAACCAATTAATGAACTCCAGACGTAGCTCTGAGCAAAGGCCTACTGTACATGGAAAAAGTACAAAAGCCAACAAGAGTGTATTCAGTGTTGTAAAATCTTTTCTTTAACCTCTCTGTCTTGTTATACTACAATACACAAAACTACTGAAAAGCTCAGACTTGACATTTTGTGACTGACAGCATGCTTTCAGGTTATCAGAGATTTCTTTTTTGCAATGAACTGAACTGTGGCTAATTACAGTTTGACTTGAGCAGATTATAACCAGTTTTGTATTACCATATGCACTAGAGGTGGGTGAATTGGAAAAGTGTCATATTCTGATCCTGACATGATATTTTATTCTATCTGTTTTACTCTAAATGAGTGAACAGATAAAGCTTAAAAAAAGATTTAAAAAAAAATTATAATATATATATATATATATATATATATATATATATATATATATATATAAAATTATATATCAGTTTGCAGCCGAGTGTGAAGCGGCCGGGATGAGAATCAGTACCTCTAAATCCGAGACCATGGTTCTCAGGCGGAAAAGGGTGGAGAGTCCTCTCTGGGTCTGGGATAAGCTCTTGCCTCAAGTGGAGGAGTTTAAGTATCTCGGGTCAGCAGTGATGCGGGCTCTTTACCGGTCTGTTGTGGTAAAGAAAGAGCTGAGCCACAAGGCAAGGCTCTCGATTTACCGGTCGATCTATGTTCCTACCCTCACCTATGGTCATGAGCTTTGGGTAATGACTGAAAGAATGAGATTGCGAATACAAGCGGCCGAAATTTGTTTCCTCCGCAGGGTGTCTGCACTCTCCCTTAGGGATAGGGTGAGAAGTTCGGTCATCCCGGAGGGACTCGGAGTAGAGCTGCTGCTTCTTCACGTTGAGAGGAGCCAGTTGAGGTGGTTCGGGCATCTGGTTAGGATGCCTCCTGGACGCCTCCCTCGTGAGGTGTCACAGGCAAGTCCACCAGGGAGGAGACCCCAGGGAAGATCCAGGACACGTTGGCGTGACTATATTGCCCAGCTGGCCTGGGAGCGCCTCGGAACAGCCCCCCGGAGAGCTAGTGGAACTGGCTGGGGAAAGGGAGGTCTGGGCCTCATTGCTTCGGATGCTAGCCCCCGCGACCCGAACCCCGGAGAAGCGGAAGTTGATGATGGATGGATGAAAAAAAAATTTTAATCCAATTAAACAGGACCACTTATGCTCTCTAATCAAATAAGCGGCTGGGAAGTGTTTTTAAGCATTGATGGTAGCCATGATATACTCAGAAAAGCATACCGTTGCATATTGTGACCTTATTTATCACACTAAAGATAAATGTTGTCATGCTGCCTTGCGCCATGGCTTGTTAACTTCACACAGAAACCTGGGCATGTACAACCCCAATTCCAATGAAGTTGGGACGTTGCGTAAAACATAAATAAAAACAGAATATGATGATTTGCAAATCCTTTTCAACCTATATTCAACTGAATACATTACAAAGACAAGATATTTGTTCAAACGGATAAACTTTATTGTTTTTTGCAAATATTCATCATTTTGAATTTGATGCCTGCAACACGTTCCAAAGAAGTTGGGACAGGGGCATGTTTACCACTGTGTTAACATCACCTTTCCTTTTAACAACACTCAATAAGCGTGTTTGGGAACTGAGGACACTAATTGTCGAAGCTTTGTAGGTGGAATTCTTTCCCATTCTTGCTTGATGTACAACTTCAGTTGCTCAACAGTCCGGGGTCTCCGTTGTCATATTTTGCGCTTCATAATGCGCCACACATTTTCAATGGGAGACAGATCTGGACTGCAGACAGGCCAGTCTAGTACCCGCACTCTTTAACTACGAAGGCATGCTGTTGTAACACATGCAGAAGGTGGTTTGGCATTGTCTCGCTGAAACAAGCAGGGACGTCCCTGAAAGAGACGTTGCTTGGATGGCAGCATATGTTGCTAATGGTGCCTTCACTGATGTGCAAGTTACCCATGCCATGGGCACTAACACACCCCCATACCATCAGGGATGCTGGCTTTTGAACTTTGCACTGATAACAATCCGGACAGTGCTTTTCCTCTTTGGCCCGGAGGACACGACATCCATGATTTCCAAAAACAATTAGAAATGTGGACTCGTTAGACCACAGGATGCTTTAACACATTGCGTCAGTCCATCTCAGATGAGCTCGGGCCCAGAGAAGCCGGCAGCGTTTCTGGGTGTTGTTGATATATGGCTTTGGCTTTGCATGGCAGAGTTTTAACTTGCACTTATAGATGGAGCGACGAACTGTGTTCACTGACAGTGGCTTTCTGAAGTGTTCCTGAGCCCATGTGGTAATATCCGTTACAGAATGATGTCGGTTTTTAATGCAGTGCTGCCACCTGAGGGATCGAAGGTCACGGGCATTCAATGTTGGTTTTCTGCCTTGCCGCTTACTTGCAGAGATTTCTCCAGATTCTCTGAATCTTTTGATGATATTATGGACTGTAGATGATGAAATCCCTAAATTCCTTGTAATTGCTTATTGAGAAACGTTCTTAAACTGTTTGACTATTTGCTCACGCAGTTGTTCACAAAGTGGTGAACCTCATGCCATCCTTGCTTGTGAACGACTAAGCCTTTCAGGGATGCTCCCTTTATCCCCAATCATGACATTCACCTGTTTCCAATTAACCTGTTCACCTGTGGATTGTTCCAAACAGGTGTTTTTTGAGCATTCCTCAACTTTCCCAGTCTTTTGTTGCCCCTGTCCCAACTTCTTTGGAACGTGTTGCAGGCATCAAATTCAAAATGAGTGAATATTTGCAAAAAACAATAAAGTTTATCCGTTTGAACATTAAATATCTTGTCCTTGTAGTGTATTCAACTGAATATAGATTGAAAAGTATTTGCAAATCATCATATTCTGTTTTTATTTATGTTTTACACAACGTCCCAACTTCATTGGACTTGGGGTTGTATGTGTGCAGTTTTATGTGTGTCGCTATGAAAATCTTCTTACAGGCAACCAAATTCAGCATTATTGCCAATCTTGGTGTAAAACTGCAGTACAGCAGGAATGGCTGATGTCAAATGAAGACCGCCAAAGCCCTACTCTGTTTGTACTTAAACAACAGCTCAGCTAGTTTAATCTGTTTGGACTGTCAGTCAGATGGAACAGTGGGCTCTGACCGCCCTGCCCTTCAAACTCAGTCACTTTCGAACAAACACTCTAGCTCTTCCTCATACACACACCCACCTGAACACACCCATGCAGTCACACACATTGCATAAAGCACTGAAAGAGCATTTAACAGGGGTCACTCCTGGAGGTTAAGACACTAATAAACGAAGTCTCTCTGACATGCACACGTATCAGACGTGGACTCTCATGAACCAACCTAAACCGGGACAGACAAGGAGGTGTCCTCTTCTGGCTATGGTCCAAGCATAGACTATCCACACACTTTAATTACTTCTCAAATAACTTGTGGCAAGCGGCCCAATCAGATGACAGATGGCTGTTTTATTTATTATTTGAAGTTCGAGGAACTTATCAAGGGCAGAAAGGAGCCCACCTGCGCAGGACGTAAGTCCTCTACACCCCTACACGCTTCTATATCCTATATAGAATCTTTTTGAAAACGTTTTTACGTAGCACCAAAAAGGGTTCTGCTATTGCTATGATGTCAAGCTTGTAAAAATGTAACAACCCTTTTTGGTACTACACAGAATAATTTTCAAACAGGTTCTATATAGAACATATACTAAACACCTTCTCCATCAACCTGAAGAACCATTTCAGATATTTGAAATTTGAAGTGCGAGGAACTTATCAACGGCAGAAAGGAGCCCACCTGCGCAAGAGACATGTCCTCTGGACGCTTATAGGTCACCGTGCATTCTTTCCGCCCTGCTTTAAAAGGCAAAACGGGCAGAACAGGCTGTATCCGTAACCAGTGCAGCAGAGACTACAGCTGTACAGTGCAACGACTGCTTTAACCACAGCAAGAAGAACAGGGAAACCAAAAAAAGAAGCACTGAGCTCACACAACACCCAACTGCTCCATTTTAAGCGCGTTTAAATCAGAACCTCTCTCTCCAAAACAGACTAAGCTAACCGTGCTTTGGTGTGTTTGTCGTCTGCCATGTTTCAACCAAAGGCATGCACGTCGAATAGGAGGCAGCAATGGTGTATACGGTGGTGTTCAACGCAGAGACGAACACGAGAAGCTCAGAGGAATAAATCTGAAATGTCGACCAACCAATACTACATAAAGCGACTGTATGTGTACTGTGAAGGTAGACAGGGTGGGACATACCTTCTAATGCGCAGCGAGTCGAGGAACTTCTGGCCAAAGCAGACCCGACTTTACTTTCGCTCCGCGCTCTTCCGCAGCTGCGCACTGAGAGCTGAGAGCGAGGCGTAGGGGTCGTAACATTGGAGGAGGTCAGACCAGGACGCAAACCCAACAACAGCAAAGAAATGAGATTTCAGTTAGAAAAAAACAACTATTACAATTCCTGTAATAGTTTCACTTAAACGAAATATATTTTATGTCACATGGGACCAAAGCAGAATACGATCATCAATGTTTTATGTTTAGGGCTGTCCCGATTAATTACAGGAATCGGTTATTTATTTACCGATTTTTTGAGTATTTATCGAGCAATCAGAAGTTTTAATAATGGCAAAGCGATAAACATGGATTTAACTGACCAGTGTTAAACCATAAATCATAGGCTTGTGGCTTTAAGCATTCCACACTATTATTATTATTATTATTATTATTATTATTTTTTTTTTATTATGAAGAGACCCTTATTAGTCTCAAAATGGGATAATTTCACCTCCGCAATCTAACCCATCCGTGCAGTGAAACACCACATACAAACTAGTGAAAACATACACTAGGAGGCAGTGAGCACACTTGCCCGGAACTGTGGGCAGCCCTACAGCGCCAGGGGAACAGTTGGGGGTTAGGTGCCTTGCTCAAGGACACCTCAGTCACAAGGCTGGTCCCCTAACCTCCAGCCCACGACTGTCCCCAAAAAAGATGGCCCCTACGCTCTCTTGACCCTATATATATATATATATATATATATATATATATATATATATATATATATATATATATATATATATCGCTGTTGTAATAAGGAAACCTCATATTTCCAAAATGGTAACAGGTGAAGAAGGGAAAAAATATACTTTACTTTTAATACACACACACACACACACACACACACACACACACACACACACACACACACACACACACACATATACATATATATATATATATATATATATATATATATATATATATATATATATATATATATATATATGTATACATATGTAATATAATATATGTAAATGAGTAATTGTGAACACAATCGTACATTTACAAGACCTTCTTTGAACTGTGGTCCAAAGGTTCTGGTATAAAAACATCTGGCCAATCTTACATGATTAATAACATGATTAATGTGTGTGTGTGTGTGTGAGAGAGAGAGAGAGAGAGAGAGAGAGAGAGAGAGAGAGAGAGAGAGAGAGAGAGAGAGAGAGTAATATCCTTACTAACATGTGTTGAAAGGAAACTGGCTGGTAAGAGTCAAACACATAAAACTAAAAAAAGTGTTGAGTCTATTCTCTAATATGTCCAAAGCATCAAGAGCTGTCAGATCATGTGGATACAAACTCCATCTCATCCTTATTAACTGATCTGAGAGCTCTTGCACAGATATATGAATTCACTGAGGTACCGTGGAGAAAGAAGAAGAATAAGAGTCGTACGTTCCCTAATTCTGATTTGGATCACACGATGTGTGCATTGTGTGCTCTCTGTATATGAGTAATAGAACTCTGTGGGAAAGCCAGATAAAAGAGCATTACAGTAAAATGAGCTGACACAAAAGCTTATACAAGTTTTTCACAAGTGGCAGTACATAAGATGTCTTGGATCTTGACTACATTTCTAACATGGTAAAATGCTACTTTGCAAATAATGCTTATGATGTTTTTTGTCCTACTTAAGGCCAGTAGATGTCAGTGTTGAACTGACTGGATGACTGGCTGGAGAATGGCTGCAGGCTGCTCTGTGCCTGTCTCAGCTGACCTGTAGGTAATACAGCTCTCACAACATTTGTTCAGCAGGAACTCCTTAACGAATTCAGTCCTTACAACAGCTCCATTTTCCTACTATACTTATGATGTATTATATATGTTTGTCCTGTGTTTTGCAAACAGTTAAGACACCACATGTTTTATTTTTGGTGTTAAAATTGTTTTTAGAGTATCATCACATCATTATCATCATCATCATCATCATCATCATCATCATCATCATCAAACATTTCTGTATCACTGTAAACACATCACATCCTTGTATTTTAACAGTGATATTACCTCTTTGATCTATCTTTCATCTTGAGAGAAAGAGAGAGAGGAAGAGAGAAAGAGAGAGAGAGAGAGAGAGAGAGAGAGAGAGAGAGAGAGAGAGAGAGAGAGAGTGCTTTAGTGATTAAGAATTCAAACAGTAAATGAGGAAGTAGGTGTTGAACAAGCATACATACATAAAGAGCCACATTCACGTACTAATAGACATTTGTACTCATCTGCACTGCATTTTGTATTGGAATTCTGAATATTTTTAACCTTTTATTTTTTGGGATAGACTGAAAACTTAAGGTAAGAATGCATTTTCTTTAATTTGGAGTTTAGATGTTGAAATTATGTACCATACTAAATGAATGTTCATTTCTTTGTTATCTTTCTAGGACTGTAACTTTTAACATTTACAGTACAAAAGTCTTAAGCGCTCAAGCAAATGGTTTAAACATATGTGTCCCTGCTTGTAAAAACACCTTTGAACATTAAAAAAAATTCATAATAAACTTTAATGCAGTCAAAAGTAACAAGAAAAAGTAGTTGCATCTTGTGAGCTACTTTGAAAAACAGATTTGTTGCCAGATTTTTCCTCAATGCCCCCAGTCATCTCTTAGATTCGTTGAAATCCATCATCAGCACACTTGATATATTCAAATGAAGAACTGATTAACCAAACCATATGCTGGATTATGACTACAAATAATACTATGAGGGAAGATTTGTACATGGTTAAGCACATTCACATGTGTTAAATCACTTCTTACCATATTAATGTTATGTTTATTTAATTATTAAATAATATTACAGTTTTTCTGAACAAAGAAATGCCTACTGTCCCAACACATCACTGTATGTCTATATTTGTTTTCCCTTCTATGGCTGTCCTAACAGAAAGGAGAGCAAATGGATGTGCAGGCAGGACCCCCAAGCCGAGGTTCTTTGTACGTGATAGTTCTTTACTTTCCATTGTTCAAATCACAGTAGTTTGGCTTAAAATTTGTTAGCTAAGTATTTAGGTCAGTAACAGTCTTCACCTGTAGAACTTTTTGATTAACTGAGGCTTATTTTTTTTATCACCTACTTTAAGGGGGATTCTACAGTTATTCAGAGTGGAATGAAGTGAAGTGCGCTTTTCTAGAGAAACTCTAGAATTCAAAATTACTCACAATGTTGGTGAGAGGAATTAAATGTCCAAACCATTTAATGCCTTGGTTGAGAGGTACATGCAGGCCAAAGAAAATCATCAACATTACATATAAACCAGATAGTTTTTCTGGTCACTTTGGATGACAAAAATAAAATGGATACATTTTATTTGTACACATTTTGACGTCTGGTTCTTATCACCACTGTAAAGATATCTGAAGTAATACATTTCTCTACAATTAACCTTTCCTGAAACCACTCTGAGTGACTTTATTAACATTGCAACAACTGAATTATGCAGAAATTTTGGAATTCCCCTTTAATGGCGTTCCCTAGTTAATAATAAGGGCTTGATGAGATTACCTAGAGCTGCTTGGGTTTTTGTGTGTTATTTCATGTCTTTATGGAAATGTTTTGCATTCATTTATTTATTTGAAATTAATTACTTTTTTAGGATGTCAGCTAAACAGCGTCTAGCTCTCATAATGCCCTTTGTATGGAATGCTTACTCCAAACCCTGTCCATCAAGTGCATTTGAGATGCTCACTCTGATTCTCCTCTGTGTCCTCATCTCCTCCACCATCTCAACCCTGCTATTTGTGTGGATGGTGTTCAGTTTGGCCTATACCCACTTTGTGGCTGGTATTGTAACTGGTGTGAGTGCATGTGTGATGCTGGTGCTGTTGATCTTGGTGCACCCTGTGCGCTGTGTAGTAACAGTGACTGTGCCATCGCTGGGCACCAAACAAGGTCGTAAAATCATCCTGTCAACGGCGCTGCTGTATGCCATCACCTCCTGTGTGCCCAATATCACCAACAACATGGCCCGTAGCCTCCACATGATGAAATGCAGCGCAGGCAACATCACCCACAGCATGCTGGAGTCTAGCAATGTGCCCAAAGCAGCTCTAAGAGACATCAGGAACAACCTGGCTGCTTTGCCCTCGATTGGAAGCAGGGACTACTTCTTTAACTTGGAAAGTGACGTGGATGTAAAAGACATGGAGAAGCGTCTCTCTCAAGTTTCTGAAAGTGTGAAAGCAGACCTTGCCCTGCTACACAGCACTGTAAGCCAGATTTCCCAGATTGTCAAGAAGATAATTGCTGCACTGTTCGTAGTTTTAATGATAGGCAGTTCAGTGGTCTATGTAAATGGCTACCTGACACATATTAAACATGATAATGTGTACCAGTCGCACCAGCTGATGGAGGCTTTGCAGAGAGTGAGTGGTGATGTCACGCTGCCCAGGAGCTACAAGAAGAAGCTGGTGAAGACCTCTGGGGCAAGGATGAGCGCTCGTGAGGTGAAGCGCGGCCTCTGGGGGTTGCTAGCCCTGCTTATCTATGCCTTGATGTGTGGGATCATGCTTGGCCTGGACCACTTTGTATACAGGTCACTGCAGTCGCTCCTGGCATGGGCCTCAGACATCCCTGACATTCAGGCTACTGTACATGTTCAGATGACAGTGAGTACAACACTAACCATACTCACTTATTTTATGAAACTTAGTGACCACTTTTCCACAGAATGCAACACAACACAATGCAATTCTATAATGCAGTCAATATGTCTAATAGTTCTTATTTTGAGATTGTTAAGCTTGTTATTAGTTTATTTCATGTTGCAGCCTATTATTATTTTCTGGTTATGCATCCATTACAGAAGCTGGCTAGCTCTCATGCATATTTCTTAGATCATGGTTCATTTAGCCTAACCATATGCCTTATAATTAGCGAAGGCCATCAGTGTGTATCTGCAAATGTTGAAAGACCCAAATATGGTCTCATTTACGGCCGTTTTCTCCAAACAGCTGAAGCTTAGTTCTAGCCAAAAACAGTGTTCAGTGGAAAGTTCCCACTGATTGTACAACTCTGATTGTACCAACACAAGATTTCCAGAAGATTAATACACTGTACACTTATAGACTAGTAGACATTTTGGTAAAACGTTCTTAAATGGTTCCTGGCAGAGAATGGTAATGGTAAGGAAATGGTAGGGAAAACATTTCATTGGTATAGAAGCTTTGCATTATGTGTACGAATACCCTTTAAATAATAAAAAAAAAGGTTCACACATTTAACATCCAGAACCAAAAATAGTTCTTTAAAGAACTGAACATTGAAAAGTGTTTTTTTCTCTGGCACCAAAGCTTTGGCAGCTTTTATGAATGTAGGCCATTACTTATTAAACAGTGGTATTATCCCCTCACACACATGAACGTATGACAGAATGGATTTTGAATGTTCAAATTTGTGAGTTCTCCAATTTCATTGCTTATTTGTTTGTCTAATTTTCAGATCAAGGGTACATATATTGGTTTCATAAACCATAACATTCAACAATTGAATGAATATTATCCCTACACCGTGTTGATGCTGCCTCCGGGGTGTGTTCAGTCACTATCTGCACCAGAACACTCTGTCCTGACCTCAGTCTGTACCTTCCTGACCATTGCTTTCTTCATGCTGCTTATGGAGGTGTTTGCCCGACGCCTCAGACGCAAAGTCTGCGCCTCATTTTACCGTAGGCGTGAGGAGCAGCGCACCCAATACCTTCTGTGGAAGATTCTAGACAAGAGAGAAAGACCAGAGGGAAGTGATGACTCATAACATTAATGTCAGTATCAGTAACTTCCCTGTGCATACTTGAGCAGCTATTTATACTTGGAGTAATTGTAAAACATGGGGCACCTAATTCAGTGTTTATGTACATTGGCACGAGTTTATGCTTGTCAGTTATGCAAAATGTTGTTGGTATTGTGCACAAAATAATTAAACAATATAATTGCATATAATTGTTGAAATGTCCATTTATGCATTTAGCATAAAATGACATCAGTATTAATCCAATATTGCCATCATTATTTTAGGGTTCATCTGATTCGTCCAGGAGGAGAATCATTGTTTGTGTGTCTCTGTAATACAAACCAATCAGGGAACAATAATGAAATAATAGTATTGTCACACTTTTCTTCCCCATGGCAACTCGAAGTGCTTTACAGACAGATGATACAGCTCATTAGTAAGAGAAGACACTATTATTAGTATTAGTGAGTATTTTAAAAGGTTATATAGCACTATGATAGATAGACAGATAAAATAAAAAAGATAAATGTGGAAAAACATGAAGAATTTTAATTAACCACTTAGTTAAAGAGACACATTTTCAATTTTTTTAAAGTGTGTACTGAGCTTGACTGTCAAATAAAAGGTCGAATTGAGTTTCACAGTTTAGAGGCACAATAAATGAAAGAGGCCACACTATATTTTCTGTTTTACAGAAGGTTTTTGCAGAAGGCCAGCATCTGCAGATCTAAAATCACATGACAGACGCTTTATCATGTAAGTGGATAATAGGTCATTCAGAGCCTTAAACACTGGTAGCAGAACTTTAAAATCTATCAGAAAACATACAGGCAGAATGTTCAGTTCTTTCAAATTGGAGTGATATAGGCTCTCTTATTAGTTTTTTTGGGAACTATGCTGCTGCATTCTATAAAAGTTGTATTGTTTTCTTAGGAAGCCTGGCAACAAATGCTTGTAACAAATGCACAGACAAGTTTCACTGCAGTGACTCTGAGATAGAAAAGGTCAAACTTTAGCAATATTTTTCACCTGATCAAAAGCTAGTGACTGCATTTGCATGCAGTATAAAACAGAGTTCATGCAGGGGTCACTGTTTTCTGACCCTGTGTACCTTTTACAGTACTGTAAGGAAGGAGGAGAAAGGAGCACAGAGAGAAATGGAGAGAGGCCATTAACTGACATTAACTTTGCTGCGTTCTCTGTCTTCTCTGGGTGATATGAACAGAAATAGGTAATCTCCCTAGAGCTACAGCTGGCTATTCAGTGAACCTTTTTGTGCATGTGTGAGAGAGCAAGATAAAGAGAGGGGAGAGAAAAAAAAGAGAAATGACATTTGTGTGACTAAGATATCGCAGTGTGCAAATAGGTTTATCTGTTTATACTCAGATAGCAATCATGCATGGACACATTTCTGAGTAACTGTACAACACCAAGAGAGTTGAGTGTCTGATAATAGTTTATTTATGTTATGTGGACCAGCCCCTACCTACTTGATGGCAATGGTGAAATCTCAAACTGTACCACGAGCCCTTTGAGCTTCGAGTACAGCTCAACTTGACCCGCCATCCTTCAAGGTGTGTGGAAGACAAGCATTGAGAAAGTTCTCCGTACTGGCACGCAAGTGGTGGAATGAACTCCCACTGGCTGTCCGTACAGCAGAGTCTCTTGTTGTCTTCAAACGCAGACTGAAGACACACCTCTTTACACAGCACTTAAATGAGCATTGAATTAAGCATTGATTGCAATATATTGTGCTGCACTTATATATTATATTTTATATATGGCGTGCTGGGTAGCGCTGTCACCTCACAGCAAGGCGGGCCTGGGTTCGATTCCCCGGCCGGGCGACCATGGTCCTCTCTGTGTGGAGTTTGCATGTTCTCCCTGTGTCTGCGTGGGTTTCCTCTGGGTTCTCCGGTTTCCTCCCACAGTCCAAAGACATGCAGTTAGGCCAATTGGACGTGCTAGATTGCCCCTAGGTGTGAATGTGTGAGTGACTGTCTGTGTCTGTCTGTCTGCCCTGCGATGGACTGGCGACCTGTCCAGGGTGTATCCTGCCTGCCCCCCCCCCCCCCCACCACGACCCTGACAGAGAAGCGGCTTAGAGAGTGGATGGATGGATGGATGGATGTATCGCACTGTGTATTGTAGTTTCCTGTATTGTATTACATTGTATTGTACAGAGTTCTGTGTTCAACTCTGTTCCTTTTCTCTCTGTAATCAACAGTGACTTTTTGTTTCTTGCATTACCTGAGCTCAGGACTGTCTTTCTCTCTAACCTATTGGTAACTAGCAAAGATACTTTCTCTAGCTAGACAAAGCACTTCTTGTAAGTTGCTCTGGATAAGAGTGTCTGCTAAATGCTGTAAATATAAATGTAATTGTAAATTATTCTCTAGAATGTTTCTGGAAGATTTCACTGAAACTAAGGGGATCAAATCATGAAAAACAGCCCTGGACTATTATTCCTCCTCTACCAAACTTTACAGTTGATGCTATGCATATAAGTCTGCCAAATGGTAAATCTTGATTTAAAGTGGGTTGGTAAAATACTTTACAATAAGTAGTGATGGCAGAATACTAAATACATTGTCCTAAATGTATTCAGTGAAGTATTCTATAAAATATGTGTTCAGAATATGCTTAGAATACATGCACAATTAATTTACAATGTATCTTTGCATGGAACATGGGAACGAATTGTCCACCACTGAGAAGACTATTAGTTTAATCATCCTTCAAAAAGCACTCAATAACACTGATATTAATAACTGCATCATTACCTTGATTTATCAGTCAACTCAGGCTTTAGAAGTAACTTTGGTGTACAGACTTTTGTCTTGTTTAGAATTCATCTGATAAATAGTTAATAAATAAGCATTGATGGTGTTTCTTTTGAAGATTGTATATTTTAGACAATGTGTATTATTATTTGTTAATGCAGTGATTTTGCATTTTAAATGTATAAAATTACAATTATTCCATTAGGAATTCTGTTACATCCCAACTTTGATGATTCATTATTCTCGGGAATGCATTTCCACATAGTTTACTTTCAGTATGTTTTACACTACACCAACTGACTAGTGCATGGTGACCTTAGACTTGTGTGCGGCTGCCCAGCCATGGAAATGCAACCTATGAAGGCCTTAATGATCACTGCTTGTGTTGACATTGCTTACAGAGGAAGTCGGGAACACATTGATAAGTTTTTATCTGTCCTCAGTTGCTTTAGCAGCAGACCTGTTTGGTGAGCACAGACTGAGCTGCTGCTGCTACAAGATGTTACAGCTTCACAATAACAGCACTCACAGCTGACCAGGGCAGCTCTATTAGAGCAGAAATTTGACAAACTGACCAGTTGGAATGGTGGCGTCAATGACTCAGCTCATTACTATAACTCATTCTATTGCCAGCGTATGAGATTGTGCGGCTATATGCTTGATACAACACACGTGTTAGTAATGTGTTTGGCAGTCCACTAAATGTATGTCCCGTATTAGAGAGAAAATACATGTAAATACTTCTTAATGTAAGCAGCTTTTCTCAGCTCTGGCTCAGCTGTAGACTGTTGCTTATTTGCTTTCATTTCTTTTTTAAGGTCAGATTTTATTTAAAAAAAAAACATCAGGGAGCTTTTGATTGGAAAGAAAAATGACCTATAAAAAGAAACACTTTCAAAACACAGTCAAAGGTCATTATGTAAGAATATCTTCTTTTATTGTCTACAAATCACAGTCTCAAATATTGCCAGTGGTAAATACACAGATGAAGTCTAGCAGGCTCAACACACAGAAATGGGACCAAATACTAATAAACTGGCAACACCATTTATGCCAATAGTGAACATGTTGCATCTTCTGTAAGGTCAGGACATGAAAATGCATGCGTTACATTATTAATGACTGCTTAGTGACATCCTTAGCATATTGGAAAATAATCTTTTTAATTTAAACTGTTTTAATTGCTGCCCAAAATAAAACATTTATTTTCATTTTCCCCATTTTTGTTTTTCCTGCCTCATTCAAGCACAGCAGATGCCTTTTACAAGTATGACATTTTTCATGGAGAGTGGACCAACAGAAATGCTCCAGAATTGATTGGAAAGAAATCTCTTTACATTAACTTACATTGTAAGGAAAGAATGTCGTTGACCTCTCTTGTAAAGCTACTATTTTGGAGATACTTGTTTTTCTACAAATAATATATAATAATATGTGATAATAAGTACCATCTATTATAAAGGCAATTATCTATGAGTTGGAGAAACAAATAGAAGATTGGCAGATTACTTTGCTTGAGCACTTTGAAACATTAAGATCAAGGATCTCTTATTTTCAGTGGACAAAGACATTTAACAGCAATGAGAATAATATTAATGACATTACCGTTAATGTTGATCATTATTATTGTGGCAATAATGAAGGTAGGAAAGTTAAGGAAAGAGACTCATCTACACAAGTCAGTCTTTGAGACTTCGGAATGAATATTCTGCGTCGAATATCTTGAATTTAAATGTCCGCTGGTTCACCTTCTGCAACTTCAGGAACACTCTGTTTTGTTTTTTCTTCAGTCTGACGTGTCCTATTTCTCAAGAATCTTTGAGAACACTTTCCAACCTCTACACTCACCAGCCATGTTATTAGAACCCCTGCATTGTAGTTCTATCTTGCTGGTGTTCGGAGTGTAGCCCATCTGTTGATGCACAGTCTGTAGAATTAATATTCTCGCCCCTCATCAGTGGTCAGTTTCTGACCACAGCACCACTTTTGGTGCAATACTTTGAGCGATGGACCACTGTCAACCTAGTAGTCACATTTTTAAAACTCCAGCAACATGACTGTGACTGACACCTTCAGACTACGTCAGCGTCAGCTGTGCTGAGAATTCTACATCACCAAAATAATACCTGGTCAACAGCCGTGTGGTGGTCAAAGACTGACCACTGACGAAGTGTGAATACAAAATATTTCTAATTTATTTTAAATGATAGTTGATATAATTAACTGACACCTATTTTTGAATCTTTTTATTTAGAGTTCAGCGCTTCCCTGCTCTAGTCGTTCCCATGGAAACGGGTCAGTGTTGTCCGGCACTGTTGGGTTTTGCCGTCCGCTCCAGAAATGTTCCAGATCCGGCAGAGTCCGGTCGAACGCATCCGCGCGCACTTCGCTCGCGCTGCTCCCACGGTGCTTTTTGGCGTTGCTTACAGCGCGCCGACCCGCCACACGGACGCACGCGCTCGTCAGGCTCTCCCTGAGCGGCACAAGCGTGCTGAGGAGAATGGCGGGAGAGAGCGCGCTAGCCAGGTACATGCACACCTCCGCGAGCACGAGCAAGGCGACGGGCGGCCCGCAGCCCTCACGCGCGCCGTGACGCGCCCAAGCCCACGCGCCCCACTCGGGCAGTAGCGCGAGCGCGTTGGCCGCCGTGACGCTGAGCAGCGAGAGGGCAATCTCTCCGCGGCGCGCGGCGCTGGCCTCGCGAGCTCTCGGGAGGCTCTTGAAGATGGCCCGCACGTGGCACACGCCGGCAAGTAGGACGGGAACGGCGTAAGCGGCGAGCGGGAGGACTTTGCCGTACACGCGCACGAACTCAGAGGAATGAGGGGGCAACTCAGACACGCACAGGCTCACGTTGCCCTTCACGTGCAGATTGGAGAACACGATGTCAGCGACGGGAAAGGCGAGAGCCGTCGTCCACACGGCGCCCGCGGTCATCACGGTCCGCTTCAGCTTAAAGTGCGCGTCGCTCTCCACGCGGGAGTGCAAGTCGTGGCGCGCGCGGCCCAGGAGCGCCAGCGTGAAGGCCTTCGCCGCCAAGCAGCCGTGCTGTAGCCACTCGGTCATCCGGCAGGCCACAGGCCCGAGGGTCCACGCGCGTTTGCGGTACGTGAGTGCGCGCGCCGGGGCGCATAGCGCCAGCAGCAGCAGGTCTGTGGCGCTCAGGTTGACGAGCATCGCCGCCGTGTCCGAGGCGCCCGTCGCTTTCACGTTGTGCGTCAGTACGGCGAGCAGCAACACGTTCCCGCCGATTCCGACCGCGCAGATGGCGCCGAGCACAAAGGGCAAGATCAGCGCTGTGTCCTCGCCGCTCAGCTGCTGAACTCCTCCATCGAAAGCCACGAAAGAGGCGTTGGCCGTCGTTTCCAGCTCCATTGGCCCGCGCGCGAACAGGTGCCCGCTACTTCGTAACCACTCTTTTTTTGTGTTCACGTTTTCTGGTTTGACATGGAGATATGATAATGATTATGGCAATAATAAATGATTAAAGCGCCGCCGCAGTTGTGAAGTGAGACACGGTGAGAGGAGCTGTCCAGGACCTGGTGGTGCTGAAGTCTGTCTCTCAGCACTGAAGAGTTATTTTAAGATCTTTCAGTGTCGTCAAAAAGGCGCGTCATGCGCGCGCTTTGTGGCTGCGGGGCACAGTGGCAAATGGATAGTCCAGAACTGGGCTAACCGTTCATTTGCTTCTTTAGATCACCCTGGGAGTGGAGCAGGGTGGATTCAGTATTACAGCCCATTAGGTTGTGGGACATTTTAAGAGAATCGAGCAATTATCAGCTGATTTTCAGCCTTGTGTTACATTTAAAGACTGGGGTAAAATTGGGAAAAGTAGCACGTCGATGTATAAACCTTTTTAAAAGTAATGGGTCTCATTCACCAACATAGTCCTAATTTTTGTCTTACATTTGTTCTTGAGAAAGGTCCTATAGAGTCTGGGTCAGATTCATGGCGTGTTTTTATTGTTCGCACCTGGAGTCCCTGTGGCTCCTGAATGTGCACAGATTCCGTTCTTAGCTAGGAACAAACCACAAATAAGAAAACATTGGTGACTGTCAGAATGAAAACTGCGTAAATATGGTCTAAGAAGAAATTTCTTTCTAAGAACGTTTGGTGAATGAGGCCCAATGTTTGATGTGAAACCCAACAGAAGAACTGCATTATTGTCCAGTCATGCGTGTCCCATACCCATGATGAATTCCTGCTGACCCCTTTCACCCTGGACATCACCCCTTCCAGCCACTTCCCTTTGGTAGAAGATTCAGGGCCATCAGATCAAGTATAACCACATGTTTTTTCACAGAGCTGTAGTGCTCATCAGCCACAGTGGACATATGGACGCACTTTAACCTCACCCTAACAAATATAACTCCTCTGTAAAGTAATACATATTTGCACAACTGTACAGATGTTAATTTGTACCAATGTTCATATCATTCAGTAATATCTGTCTATAATTGTTTTTACACTCAGAAAAAAGGTACAACACTGTCGCTGGAGCAGTACCCCTCTTGTCACTGTGGTGGTACCCTCAGGAGCACATCCCAGTACCTTTAGTCAGTGAATACAACTGTACCAGAGTACATTGAAATTATATTTTCTAAACTGTACTGACTCCACACACTCTCTCTCGTCTCCAGGCTTTTTATTTTATTGTTCTGATTTAAAATATTAGCTTATGTAAAGGTACAAATACCTACTTTTCCACTAGGAAAAACACATGTAAAGTACACCATTGGACCTTAAAACCACTGTTGTAGCTTTGAGGGTACACTTACATTGTTTGTTCCTTGATGAATGAATCATGTACCTGCATAGTATGTTTATTTCTACCACTGTATGTCTACTCAGACCTGTATATTCATACATCTTTTAGCCCTTTTCACTTTGACTTTTTACTATTCTTTATCATATTTATTTTATTTTTATTTTATCTGTGCTATAGAGAAACATTTGTTAACAGTCAATGTGCTTGTATGGTCTGTTCAGTATGTTACATGTCATACATGTGTGCACTCAGTAAGACAAATTGCTTGCATGCTCTCATGCTGTCCCATATTACCTGTTGGCTCATGATATCTGAATATACCCTGTGGGACTATGGGATGGGATTTGCTGTGTATTTATTAAATCCACACAACTTTGTTGATTCCACAACCCTCTGTATATGTAAGTACAAAAGTCGCTTTTGCCCACAGGTTGGTATAGTATTGGAGCTCACTCAGTTGCAAGTAATATTCATAGATTTCTGTGCCACATCCTTCCATTAGCCCATGCGTGCGAGCTAATAGAACGTTTGCATTGCTTTCTTTCATTCTTCTATACTGTCCCTCATACACACATGCCTGTACCCTCAAGAGAGACTTTGTGTGGATTTGTCTGGAGGGCTTTCATGCGAAGGATTGATGTATAGCCCACATGAGGATGTGCAGCTAGAAGACTGTCTGAGAAACAGATTTGCCTAAATCACTGCACCCTGATTTCATCAGGAATGGGTTATTTCTTCATTGAATAAAAAAACTTTGTCGCTTTCAACTGACATGTTTAAGGTTTAAGGACATTTACATGAATAAAATGTATGTAAACATTAACACAGTCAATGCCAAAAGAAGTAAGGGTGGTTCTGCCCTATGCCTGGATCAGCTTTTTCACATTTTGCACATGATGTAAAGCACTCATCAATATTTGAATGATCTGTTATAGGAAATGTGTCATGTGGAATTTTTAGGATCAGGATATTTTTTAATTGTTTTAAATCCTATTTTTCTGCATTATTGTGAAAACGCTCCCTATTACAGTATTTTTCATCTCTTAAAGTCTAATAACCTCCTTGTGCCTGAATGTAAAGTTGCCATTAATTAATCCAGGCTGTAAGCATCCTAGTACAAAGATTATACTTAAATGGTAATGTGAACATCACAATGAACACTCTCTCTATCAGTTTTGGTGTTTTGGGAAAACCAGGACCAGTCGGTATGATGACCAGAGTCAGGTCCCTTGCCAGTTCTGAGTCTTTCTCTCAGGGAAAAGTCAACAAATCAAATCCACCCCTCCTCAGTCCGTTGCATTGTGTACACAGAGCAGCCTGAAACACTGGGTTAATGTTCTTCTTGGAGCATTTTCACAAAAAGGAGAGTAGAATTTTTACTTAAGGGATGTGCTTTTAGAGGCCAAGTCTTCCTGAACCATCACACTGTTTCTTTTTTCTCCCTCTTTCTCAGACATACTAACCTCTTATTTAAAGAGCTTCCCATGTCACTAGAAATCTCAGTCTGAAGCTCTCTGAAGCAGAAGGGAAACACAAAAGGAATACGTTACAGCTGGGTAGCTTTCTGGGTCAAGCCAGCATGACCACAGCGGAAAATAAAAAATCATGCCATCTAAACATGTTTCTAAATGAATCATCTTCTTCTTACACTGGTGATATAGTGTAGTAGAAAGAGACACAAAATTGTGGAGTGCTAGAAGATGGTTCATGTGGTGAGGGCAACGCTTAGGCTGAGGGCTCAGCTGCATTTGCTCAGTTCCCAACTGTCAATGGCTTAAAGATGTCTAACAAATAAGTGACTGAAATATTGGCATTGGCTGGTAGTCATATGTATCCCTGATTAAAGGAATAAAATTGGCATTTGGATAAATCATTACAAATCTTGTTGATTTCTGATCATATTAAAATAAGACCGTGGTACAGTCAGCAACAGGTCACGTAGTATATCACAAGCCTTCAACGTAGTGCAATTTACAGTCAACATAAGCTCTTATCAGTTTTTCCCTACAGATAGTAATAATTACAAGTTATTAACCGAAATATACTGTACCACGATGCATCTTGGTACTGAATCTCTGCCGTGTTTGCTGCCCTCTGGTGGCAATTTGGCCACTTCAGAATGTTTGATCAAACAGTTTCCTGAAGGTTTGAACTTGTTGGGAAATACCTAGTCAGATTAAGCAAACATTTGATGGAGTTGTATTTCCTTGGGTATTTCTACTCAAGTACATTTATGGGGCATGGAGTGTTTCCCAAACCTGACTCTGAAGGCCTCATTCTCTGCACGGATTAGTGTTTCACCTGATCAGGTCCCAGTTTCCCAAAATCATGGTTGTGATAAGATAATCTTGACACCTACAGATGGTGTTCATTGTGGTGCTTGCTCCACTATTCACATATCATGTTTGCACTTAGATTCTGTCAGAAAACCCAAGTTTGAAATTGTAGATTACAGTTACATTCAGGCTGAAGGAAGTCAGTAGACTAAGTCTGAAAGACAAAGTTCCGGTTTCCTCCCACAGTCCAAAGGCATGCAGTCAGGCCAATTGGACATGCTAAATTGCCCCTGGGTGTGAGTGTGTGAGTGACTGTCTGTGTCTGTCTGTCTGTCTGCCCTGCGATGGACTGGCGACCTGTCCAGGGTGTATCCTGCCTTCCACCCGAAGACTGCTGGGAAAGATATTCTTTACTTCTAATTAAGTCATAATTTTTATTGTACCAGGACTTTTAGTGAGGGTTGGATAGTGATGTAATGGTGTTCATGATGAACAGACAGTAATCTAATTACAGATACAGTAGAAAAGCAGAATAGCTAGGATAACATCAAAACCATGCTTAGTTATTTTCTTGCCTGTGTTTCCCTCTAAAAGCAAAAATTGTCTCCTGAATACAGATTTTGTCATGAGATTTTGCCAGGTATTCTTGTCGAAAGGGAGTAGGTCAAATATTATAACTCGAGTTGGGATGAAAAGCTTTTCCCAGACCACAGAAAATTATGAAGGGTAGGCCACCTTGCATAACAAATTAGGAATGTTAAGCAGAGAAATCTTAATATTCCAACATATCAGGATCATTTCTGTTCTGTTTATGTGACTTAAGAAATGGAAATAAATCGCATTACATTACTTTATTGGAGCAATCGTTTGGATTTGCTTACAGAATTTTTAACAGGTAATCAGTATCTGAAAATGGAATACCTTTTTAAAGTACCCCATCTCCAGCCTCCTACTTCAACATGAGTTTGCTTATAATAGGCTGTTCTCCAATCTGTGTACGCAGTGGTCACATTGTCCAGAAGAGGGCAGCACAGTCCTCTAGAAAAGACAGAAATGTTTAGTAGATTTTTGCAGGGTTGTCGCTACAGAGGTAGTTATGATGTACCTCTGAAGAGTAGATATAGAATTTATATTCTTGCACGTGGCATCGGCAGCTCTTCTACTGTTTCACGGACGGTCACCAGCCAACGCGTTTGGGTGATAAATTCACTGTGTGTTGTATATTCACCTCCACAACCTCTATTCTAGGAAAAGAGTCTTGCTAAGTATTTGGTGTGGTTGTGGCTAACGGTGTTAAACTGCAGCGAGAGACTCGCGTGAAGGTTAAAGAGGTTTACTCGGTTTTGATCTGAGAACGTGAATGAACTTTCTTGAAAACATTCCGTCAGAACAAAGGAAAACAGTCCTGGATTGAAAGTTGAAACTTGATAAAGAAAGAAAGAGAAAGAAAAATAAACTTGAGGTAGATGAGGTAGAGGGAGGCGTGCGCGCCCAGGCCATCTTTATTCGATCTTGATTCATTCGCTTATTTTGCCTTTATGCATACGGACCACGCGCTAATCTGCTCCGTTATCTCCGCTGGTGAATAATGAAAAGCGCGTTTCCCGCGGGGCGCAGCGCTCGCATCCCCCCCCACCCCCCCCACCCCCCCAAAACCCATGGGCAGCTCTGCGCACGCGCCGCAGCGTCCTGACCTCGGCCACCAGGTAGAGCGGAAATGGGACGAGAGAGAGAGAGAGCGAGAGAGAGAGAGAGAGAGAGAGAGAACGCGCGATATGAAGAGTCCAATTGGGAGAAGATGAAAATAAATGGAAGCCATCGCTGATAACGCACAAACAATTTCCTCATCTATTTAACATTCATTGAATTGAATAATCCGCCCCTTATTATCGTAAATGGTCTGCATATTTACCCTGAATATGCTAATTTATGTTTGCTGGAAGCGCTTCTTGGTTTAATAATTTTTTCATCAGTATATGCATATCTTCCCACCTCGTAGGCTTGCATCATAGGTTACGGGCTCTAGGCCCATATACAGACAGGGTGGAAGCGACGGGTGGAGGAGGAGCGCAGATTCTTTGTCTTATAGACTGATTGTCTTTGAGGCTGTTATATCCGTGTCTCGCGCGGCGCCCGCGGCCAAGCCAGTTACATTTCAATCAGTAGATTCATTGGAAAGTCATTACGCTAAACTGGGCGCTGAAAGGCACGGCGTCGCGGCCCTGACTCCCCTTTATAATTGGTTGTCACTTTGCATAGGAGCGGAGTCCGGCCCTCTGGGCCAAACCCCCGTCTTATCGCTTTCTTTTAAGGAAAAAATAATGGCCAACTTATCGTCGATCTTACGATAGAAAATATTAACAAGTTAAATGTCATTTCGCCCTGTTAATCCCTCCCTCGTGCTTTCAGGCCCGGAGCGCTCAGCGGAAGTGCTCGGACGTTCTCTGCCCGCGCAATGAAACGCTGACTGGACCACAAAAGTCTAAGTGCGCGCTTTCCTGGCTTCTGCTGTATTTTCAGTAGGACTAGCAGTGACCGTTGAGTGAGTTGCCCTGTTCTTTAAACGACGTGCTGTTTATTTCCACACAGATACACCGAGCGTGGACGTCCACTTCAAGAAGCTTTGTCCACGTCTTTGACTGTGCATGTCTGACAAAACACTGCCATAGCCACTCACGGCTGGAGTAGGAATCAAAGATGATACTGAAATGATAGAGCGAGCATCACACTGCACACTCTCTCTACCAGTTAAGATGACCCTAACACTAAGACGCGTTGAGGCCCGGATGGGGCGCTGCATTGCCAAGTATCCACAGAACGGCCCCTTCCTGAGCTCTCTGGTGAGCCTTTTTTTCAAAACCACTATTTAAGTTATGAATAATGAATTGTCTCAACCTAGAAGCCGACAAGCCTCTGAACCTTTCATGGTCATTTTTGTTAAGGTATTGCTTATGGCTTACTTGTTTTGGGGCTGAAGGGGAACTCCGCTGATATTTTAAAACGTCTGCATTCGTTTATCAGATGTAAATGCAAATGTAATGTAGATATAAATCAGAAATGAGACGTTAGTCATTTAGAGTAGTTTGACTTGAGATTCTCCGTACTAGAGTAACTGAACTCAGTGGTGGTGATAGGAACCAGATGTCTGAAGAGTTTAAAGCCTCTAAAAGTTAAAAGTTAACTCACTGAAAGATTTTTCATGAAACGGTTATGAAAATGCCGCCTAGGGCCAGAGACATTATTGCGATAAGATTTTGTAATAAAACGTTTTTTAATACGTTCACAATGAAGAGATACGTGCAAGACGACATAACCCCCCCCCCACACACACACACAAAAAACAAACAACAAAAGTTTTTTTTTCCTTTTCAGATTTGCTACTACTTTGCTATTATCAGCACTACATATAAAAGACACATGGAGGTAATTTGGACAGTAAATACATTTTCTCTAAAGTTTCTCTAAACCGGAGAAGTTCAAATCAAACTTCTCTGAACTACTCTGTTTGCAGACATATCGGAAAATCGGTGGAATTTCCATTTAGTCCAAAATGAGGAGGCTGCAGGCAATGCCCTAACAAAACCATCTTTCCTCTGGACAAAGGCACTATTCAATGACTTGCATTTGATTCGATTGAAACTCACAATAAATAGCAATTTTGAAACGTTAGGCTCACCATAAGATCCAAGAAGAGGCCCTTTTTATAGATGCATGTCAGTGCAGGGGCCACATCTGGCTCCGGTTTTTCCAGGTCTTAGTGTTAAGGTCATCTTAACTGCTAGAGGGAGTGTTTTGTTTGCTTTTGATTCAAATGAATTGTGCAAAAAGTTTTAAAAATGGGTGAAGTTCCCCTTTGAGTCTCTTTCACAACTGCGCAGTCCAATCAACACTTCAGGAACAGACTGCACCTCCGTATTTGATCCTAACCTGATCAAGGACGCAGTGATAAACGAACGGCTAGAACACAACGGGCTCTGATTTCCCTCGTTTCTCTGGTAGCTTAATGTTCAAAAAAGTAACAAGATCCATAATTTAAGAACTTTAAAATGATTTATGGTGCAGGGAGGCCACTATCATGCTGTAATTGCCAGTAAATATGAGAGCCAAAGTGTGAATTGACCGTGAGTGATATAAACCGTTGCTCCTTAAATAAACTGTCTTCATCACGGCAGTGTCCGTTCCCATACGGCGGCGGGATTAAGCGCTGTTTAAAATCGAAGGGCGCAGAGAGGGCTTTAATGACGCGTTTGGCATTCAAAGAGCGCGCGGGGTCTGGGCTGAACACAAATCAATCAGCAATCAGGGGCGAAGGCCGAGAGAGTGGCGCGCGCGCGGAGCACCAGATTAAACACGCGTCTCTGAAGCGGGAGTTCCGCGCGCCCGCCTTCATAAACGACCTTTTAAAATCCCGATGATTAATGCGCGCGGAGCCTCCTCGCCTTTGACTATGTACTCGTCTGTGGGACACGGTCAAAGAGCAATGTCACACGTCGTGGACAATATATACATCTAGGTGCCAGATAGACTGTAGCACATAACAGTTACCGCTGAAATAGCCAACTGCATCTGAATATTAATCGCCACTGGCAGTAGCCTATGGTTTATAATAAGAATCTGCAGGGTGGACCCTGGTAAGTCGTCTCTACTGTCAACAAGAACGTTTTACTCTCAAGTGCTTTTTTTCTTAGACCTAAACCAAATTTATGTACTGGTCATTGCTATAAAATGGCCTATGAAACATTTTGCAGGCAAATGGAACTTAAGCTCTGGTCATTTTAAAATCGTCTTTTGATGGCTTTCCATTATCATGGCAAGATTTGAGGACATTGTTCGCTTAAACTATGTATATAGCTTCAGACACGCTGCAGACAATGAAAGACAGGCGGCAGAGGATGAGACAAACTTTCCCATTCAGAAGACAAATGAAGGCGAAAATGGCAAATTAACTCGAGGTCATTCATTTACTTTATCAATTTATTTAGTTATTTCTCAACCTAATTAGGCTTGTCCCGGGGCGAGCGCCAGGTGAATGTAGGAAATCAATCATGAGGTCTCAGCTAAACCTTTAACACGGTGAGAGGAAAGGACTTTTTTTCATAGATTAATACCGTTATTATGGTGAACGGTCTCCCAATATGACTGGAAATGGCAATCTGTATATTTCAGCTCGCCACGACCTCGCAGCAAACATTGGTCTCTTGTTGACGCTGAAATTGACTTTGACGCTATAATTGTTTTCACTGAAAGGTCTGGAACTCAATTAAAGATGCGCTTGGATTCCGTTTGAACCACACAGGCTTTCCCCTATCTCAACTACGGGAGAGATGAGAGAGAGAGAGAGAGAGAGAGAGAGGGAGAGGACTGCCTGATTCTCAAGTCTATTTCTGACCTGTCCTGAAGTGTCTGTAAAAAGATTGTCACAATTTTAGACTTTTACAAGAAATTAAGCAAATATGGTGTTTCCTCCAGTGCCTGGTTCTGTTAATGTGTCCCAGCACATTAGCTGAAAAAATCTGCCAGAAGCATAATTAAAACTTTGGATTTCACTGATTACTGAGCATCAATAGAAGTAATAGTCTATAGTGGCTTCAAAGAGTATTTAGACATCATTAACTTCCCCAGTTTACTTAACTGTAAATGCATTTATTACAGAGATGAACACTTACAGCACAAGAAACTGATGGCAGACTCTTTTTGTAGAGAAAGGCTGGAGAAGAGTTCCTACTAGACTGCACTTAGGGCTCTGTAAATCCAGTCCAGTTCTGGGGCTGTTTTTCTTATAGTGGCATCACTGAGCTTTGTGTTCATTTTTGTGACATTTTGGGTTAAAAACTGCAGAAGTCTGCAAAACAAATGCTTAAATGATAGGTAATGATCTGAAATGCACCAACAATGTTTTGAAATACTTGTTCACAAAAAGTTACAGTCTAGAAATGGTCTGTGTAAAATATATGCCACTTGATTTGCCAAACTTAATACACTTAATAGAATGTGCACCTTTGTGTCAAGACATTACAAAACACTGTCTTTTCAGTGCCAAGTCTTCTTTTTAGAGCTTTGTCTAGCTGCACATAACAGCAAGAGCTGTAGACTTGAAGCCTTAGTTGTCTCATAGGATTGCTCATCTCTGTCAAGGTTCAGCCCCCTTGACCCAGTAGTGACCATGACAATAGACCTTTAACTGGAAACACTTAAGAGGGTAAGGGTCTGAGTGAGAGAGAGAAGTGAATGTGCTTTGTCTGCAGTATTATCTTCCTCTATGCAGACACAAACGCACACATACATACAAACAAACAGATGGGCAGGAAGGACAAGTATTAGTGTGTATGACATTAACAGGCGACAGATTGGCCACCCAAGATCATGACCACAGACCCTGTGATCCCCACACCCTGACCTCTCCCCTCTCCAAACAGGCCAGCTAAAGCCATAGCCAATCATTATGGACTTCAAGATCAAGCCCAGGAGTCTCTGGGTCCTGTCTAAGCTGTTAGATAAACAGCAGAATCCTCACTGGCAGATTGGACCATTATTATTTGAACACTGGAGCCCTGTTTAATTCACATCCATTCTTCAGACAAAAGTTTAAAAAGCATCAAAACTCACTGAAAATAAACAATGTTTTATTGTCTGTTATTCATGAGATGCTTATGTGATTGAAACTGTGCACAAATGTATTCATGAAACTGCTGAGATCAGCACAGTGAATAGAATGAAAGGAGTGGTCAAGAGTAAAAGTGCCCAACCACTGTGTCCAAACAGAAAAACAAAGAGTGATAGACTGGGTTATGAACCGAATTTTCAGTTTTTCAGTTTTCCAGAGATAATATTGTCAGGAAATGAAAGAGAATTTCATGACAGGTAGCCTCACCTTCAGGCCTTTCCTTGAAATGCAAAAACTGAGCTGGCCAGCTGGAGGAGAAGGTGAGCGATGAAAAAAGTAAATCTGTGTTTACAATGTTAGAAAATCTGTAATATTTCTTTCTAGACTGTCTAGATTATTGTTGTGTTAGGAAACATCCAATAAAAAATGTTTTCTTTCTGTTTTCATATAGTGTACCTGTATGTACAACTAGACAATAATCGGTGCCATATGCCATTATAATTACAGAAGCTTGATTATAATGCATCGTCAGGAAATGTTGAACAGAGGTTTAAATAAGAGACAATTAATCTCATAAAGAAGGCTGTGAGTATGTTATTTGTGGTAGGTAAAGTCATTTCCAGCACTACATCAATAAAACCTAAAGGACATGAACTCATTTGAACTCTGTTTCTTGTGCTGTTACAAATTGTTGTTGACAACAAGTGTGTTTCTGAGAATTATGATTAGGCCCCTAAAAGTCTATAGCACACAAAATCCCTCCACCTCTCACTGGAAACCACTCATTTCTCTCCCAACGCGCGAGTAAGCCTGAGGGGGGCGACACTTACACAGTGTACCCACACGCCCGAGGCTGTAGGTGAATAAAACTACACTCCACGAAGAGTTCCTGTACGCAAATCTGATACAAGGCAATATACGGATTTCAGAAACATGACTTATATAGTTATTTGAAAGTGGCCAGTTTCAAATATGGAACATATATTTCAGTCATACATCATCAACAACAAACATCATGCATGTATATGAACGATATATGATAGAGAACATTATTCCTATATGGATGGCATACATTAGCCATACTCGCTGCGCGTTATATAACATGAGCTTTTTATTGCATGGATGTTGCTGGTGTATTTCATTTCGATTTTTTTTTTGCTTTGAAAAATCTTTCAGTGTTTGTTTCAGACAGATGATCCGCGTAGCTACCAGACAAATCAGACATATATCACTGATCCATTTATTATACATGTATGTGTTTACTCAGTAAACACAATTACAATCAGACACACGTAGACCTTTCATATATTGTGCATATATATCCAGTATTTGTACAAATGGGCACGTATATTTTGAAAGACATGCCTGGCATATGTGCCTATATGGTCACATATCAGATGACTTTCAATATCTAGACATATGTCTAAACATGACGTCATACGAGGTTCCTATAACTGGAGAAGATTTGAAAATGGCCAAGATTTTCCAAAATAACGTTGGGCTACTATTCTACAGTCACATCATGCCTGCTCAAATAAACAACTATTTGCCATTCGATTAAACCTGTGTCCAAGAAGTTTTAACAGATTTTAATAACGTTTATGTGCGAGTACTGAAAACATCGCTGTTTTTCTTGTGACCGGTCAGTTACTTTCAGACACTGAACTGTGGCTGTGACACCTTTTCTGTGTGTCATTCATGAGGATAATGAGCTTCATATTGTCCTCAGTGAGCGCTTAAGGGGGCGGGGAGGAGTCTATTTTATCGGATGATTGACGTGAGAGGTTGCCAGGCACCCGCTTGTTCCCACAAATGGCTTCCGCGCGCAGTTTAGCGGATAATTAAAATCTAAATCGAGTTAAACCGTTCAAAGACAAGCTCTCGAGCCGGGGCTGGTAAACCGACACCGCCAATAAGCCCTGAAACAGAGCGCCGAGCCGCGTGAGCTCAGCTGCGCCGAACACGTGCGGCTCGCGACGCCAGAGTTCGGTGGGGCGCGGCCCCGAGGCGAGTCTGGGAGCCGCGAGCTGTTTGGACAGGCTAACAAACGTCTACTGACGGACAAAGAGAAAAAGCAGCGCGGCATTAGGCGCCTTATGGTGGAATTTTAATTTGGCCAAGCGCTTGGTCAAGACCACGATCAGTGAGTGCACCTAGAGTGGGCAACATGTTCATGATCCAAAAACCTACCAGGACCTACAACAGGACCCCAGTAGTCTGTACTCCACAAACGTACAGCAGTTCGTCTTCAATGCATGCTTTTTGTCACTGGGCAGTTGACGATAAACCCAAAGTCACATTATGATGCACGACACGCATTTACTTCAAATTTGGCCACATATGAATATCATTCATCAACACAATTTGTCTTTCAGTTAACGTTCTCGTGGTAACAACTGTGTTAATGTAATATACTTGTATTTGTGTTATGTACACATTTGAATCAAGTAAATTCAGTGCACCATTTTTTTCTGTGCTGTAAACCGCAGTATAATTCTGTGTGTCTAGTCTTTACTTTGAGACACTGTTGATGGGAACGATGAGAATGTTCTGGTTTATAATAGACATATTGTCTCTAACAATACATTTAAAGGTCAGATTTTACTTCTGAAACCTGAAACATGATTTTAAGATAAAACAGTAAGTGTAACTTGGCTTAATGTGTTGCTGCCCAGAGGAGAATGGTTTCCCTTGCTCAATATTCAGCTGAATTGAATCATATGCACATAGTACTTCATGCTACGGAATCTGAATTGTTGAGCAGAAAGCTTGTGACCTCCCTTTCTATACAAACAGATAAAACAATGGAAATTCTTTAGGTTTTAAGTATTTAACTGTGTAGTACTAAGCTGCTGATAGTGTATGCCAATTATAAAAGAGGTCAGCGCTTTCATACGTACGTTTTCAAAGCAATATAAGAGTTCTAAGAAGGCCAATAACTTACTGCAAACTGCAGGTGTACACAAACTGAGAGTGAATATAAAGAAAACCATAATATGGCTGAAGTTCTTCATTATCAACAACTTGCAAAAAATAGCAGTGTTTTGCATACCACAAAATAGCCTGACCCTTGCCAGAGGCGTTCAGCCACACAGCCTACATAAATGACCAACTCCATTAGCATGACATGAGTTTTAAACACTTATCCATCAATCAGTAGCAAACACACAACTAATTAAGCACAAATGAACATAATTAGAATGATGCGTGTTGCTGAAGCATTGGTATGGGAATTCAACTTGAAATGATGATTGACAGATCTTCAGGGTCTTTTACCACAAATGGATGAGTTGGCAACACATCAATACATATTAACAGCATACATTCACTTTTTAAATTTCTCACTGATTTCCCACACTTCAATTTTCCTCCAAATTCAAACTACTTTTCTCTCTTAATCCCCCTTAATAATTCAACTCACTGGCAAAAACAAAAAGTACCCTTAAAAGTATCTTTACCTTGTTTTTAATAAAATCACCTAGTCAGGGAGTCTCTACCATCACAAATCACAAAAAAACATTCACCACTATCATATCAAAGCATCATAACATTGTTTTAAGTTTTCTTTTTTCCACACCATCATCAGCAAATGTCAGTTGCCCTTTACACTGTGAGAACATTTAAAGAAAATGAGCCAATAGAAATGGCCCAACATTACTTGGAATGAAATATTAAAATCAAAATGCAAAATCTCTACAAAGCTGGTGTTGCCATATTCCATAATACTCCAACACACACTGCTGTACAAACTCAAGGTGGGTATATGAACACCAGGATGGAGTTAAATGCCTTACATGGCCTTCCCAGTCATCAGATCTTTACTGATGGGAAGTTTATTCTGTGAAGTTCTGAAGCACACAAAGGGATGAAAGCATTTCTATTTCTGGAATGATCCAATATCCCGCTACACAGTTTACGACAGGAGTGTTAAACAGGGTTGAAGCCATCAGCTAATTAGTAAGGCCTTCATGAGTTGGGACAGTTGGATTCAGAGTATTAGAAGAGGGAAAATGCTAATCCATGCAGTGATGTGGCCCAGAAGGAACTCAGTATGAGACCCCTGGTTTAAGATCTGCATAACAGCATTTCAAGAAGGACAGAAGCAGCTGAAAGTGTAGATCTTAATCCTTATTAAGTAGAGCAGAGTGGGGAGGGCTGTAAAACTGTTTGTCTGTATCTACAACCCAGTGGTTGTTTGTGCTATACCTTTCAAACGTACAAATAACAATAGTGTTGAAATTTTACTGTAATATACAAAGAGAAATGTTGCTACAGAGTAAGTTATAACAGTAGGTGAAATATTTAATCTGTGACTTTATCAGAAACCATTGATACTGAATCTTTTAGTCCACACCAACAGATTCAAAATACATAACAATTCCGTTATGTTGTTACAACAAATCCACACTCAACCAGGCAGTCATTACAGTGCTAGCACATTTAACACTAGTAGTTAAGACATGATATTAAAGGGCACATATCCTACTTTTTGGATCCTTCCCAGGAGGCACAATTATTATGTTTCTGTGGGTTTGTGCACCAAAAATAATTCATTATTCAATTTTTTTATTTACTTTTCCATGTTATGAATCCTGTAGTATTGTTGTTGTCACACAAAACCTCTCCAATTTCTCCAGTTGTTTATAGTTAAAAAACTCCTGTTACCCTTTATATTGAATGGAAAAGAACCATCTCCATCGACTGGTTACTATTATATGGGGGCCTGACCACAAATATAAATGTACATTTAGAGACTTACAGCTCATTTGTTTTATTCACAATTTGTGTCAGCCATCCTGTCGGCCTCCTGAATTTCTGACCACAGGACCGCTGTTGATTGACTATTTTTGTTGGTGCACTATTCTCCACTCAGCAGTGGTAGTGAAGTGTGTAAAGACCCCCAGAATACCACTTAGCCTGATACGCTCCTACCAGCTCCACAGACACCACCATGCCAGGGTGGAGCATAGAGTCAGTGCTGTGAGGAGAATTATTTACTTCCCAAATGATATCTGGACTGTGGTCCTCTGACAGTATCTTAATTTCTGTTGTTTTTTGCATTTTTATATAATTGAAAAACTCCTGTTACTCTTTGCTTTTTGTTAAAATTTCATATTGAATGGATTAATTACATATTGTAAATAATAAAAAATGAATTCAGTTAAGAAGGGTTTTTGCTTTTCCTGTAAAGTTAACATTTTGGAGATACAAGATTTTGTTCTGGCATTGCTAATATATTACTTAGTGTTTCCATTATTTTGCCCATCCATGTGTATGAGCGTGTCTGTGTTTTTGACTGACAGGGAGCATATCGGTGACAGCTGCTAACGGCTGTGTGAATAAGAGCTGATTAGGTCAGGGAGCGTGTGTGTTTGTGTAGGAGTGTGGAATTTCATTATGTAGTACTGCACTGTGGTTCTGATCCCTGATTAGGGATCTAATTACCCAGTTTAGACTGTAAGTGGTCTATTTGCACTTTGGTGCTGGAACTGAACCCTGCTCGGATTAGATTGTGTATATGGGAGAATGAATGTGTGTGCTGCTGAGGTGTGTGCGGTTTGGGCATGTGGGCTACTTGGTAAATAAATGTCAGCTGCCCCTCTGTGTGTCCACTGGTATTTGTCAAGTGCATTGGATGGTGATATGAGGACAATGCATGTGTTTATATTTGTGACCTCAGTGTATATATGAAACAGGTAGGTGTGTAAGAGGTAAGTGGATGAATGAGGAAATGAGAGAGAGAGAGAGAGAGAGAGAGAGAGAGAGAGATGGAGGAGGGATATTATCGCCCAGGATTTAACTGGCGACCATTATGTAACAGCTGTGGGTGTCGGCTGTGATATGGATCAGTGAGTGGGTGATGAGAAGAGACTGACATCGCCTCTCTAAGAATAGCTTCTGTTAATTGGGACTAAATTAGGGGGACTCATTGGGGACCTGGCTCATTCTCTTTCTTAAATTAAGGCCATTATTGAGACAAGTAGAGTGGACTGAGATCAACTTGGTGACATTCCTGCTGCTTTTGGATACGTTTTCTCAAATCTGCCCCCCCTGCTTGCTATCACTTTGTAATGCTTAATTTTTTCCCACATTTATTTTGGCAAGGGCTCTTCCTGCAAAAGAAACTAAGCTGTAGTTTGTAGTGCAGCTCCGTTCCTCTCTGGGAGTGTCTACAGTTTCTCTCATTGTTTCTGAGAACACCTCAAAAGGGAACACTTTCTTTTTCTTGAGGACACTCAACATGGAATCCCACGCAACATACACAGAAAAAAAGGAACCGTGGTCAGTTATGGTATAGCCTCTATATATACTACTTGAACAAAAGTATTAGGACACCACTCTTAATTGAGTTTAGGTGTTTCAGCCACACACACTGCGAACAGGTTGATAAATTTAAGCACATAGCCTTGCAGCCTTGATAGACAAAAACTGGCAGTAGAATAGGTCATACTGATGAGGTCAGTGACTTTAAACATGGCACTGTCATAGGATGCCACAAGTCAGTTTGTGAAACCTCTGTCCTGCTAGATTTGCCCCAGTGAACTGTAAGTGTTATTATCATGAAATAGAAGCAACTAGGAGCAACAACAGCTTAACCATGAAGTGGGAGACCACACAAACTCATTGGGGCCGCTGAGCGCTGAAGCGTACATTTCCTCTGGAAGCAACATTTGCAAAAGAACTGCACATTAGGAGCTTCATGACATGGGTCTCCATGGTCAAGCAGCTACACACAAGCCTAAGATCAAAATGCACAATGCCAAGCATTAGGACAGTGGTGTAAAGTACCCCACCACTAGACTCTGGAGCAGTGGAAACATTTTGTTAAGTGATGAATCACGCTTCTCTAACAGGCAGTGTGATAGACGAGTCTGGGTTTGACATACGTTTGGATAACATTACCTGCCTGACTGCGTTGTGCCAACTGTAAAGTTTGGTGGAGGAGGGATAATGCTATGGGTTTTTTTTTTTCAGGGGTTGGCCTTGGTTCATTAGGTCCAGTGAAGGGAAATCTTAATACTTCAGCATGCCAAGACATTTTGGACAATTGTATATTTCCAGCTTTGTGAGAACAGTTTGGGGAAGACCCTTTTCTGTTCCAGCATGACTGTACCCCAGTATACAAAGCAAGGTCCATAATGGCCAAGTAAATGGGATAAAATCTGATTGGAAGCCCATGTATATTAAGTGAAATAAACATGTTCCACTCAGAATACTACAAAACAAAACAGATCAGGTGCTGCGCAAGTACTGCGTTGTTCATTGTTCAGTGTTGGCTGCTAAAATGGGCTTATCTCAAAAGGTAAACTTTACCAAATGGTGTACAACGAGGGAAATAAGCCCTTTTAGCAAATTTGCACACTGGGATACCACTTTTTAAATATTATATATTTATGACATTATTTGGATGGCCGATCCTACATTTTGGGAAGTGCTCCTTTAGAGACTTAAAGGCCATAGTTCTCCATTCAAAATTTGAATTTGTCATCCTCTAACCTTTATTCAGCAGTCAGTTTCTAAACTGCTGTTGACTGGTTGATACACTATTCTACACTTAGCATGTGAATGAACCATGACACAAAGAATATCTGATCTGTGGAGGCCCTACAGTGGTCCCATCTTGCACTCTTAAAGATTTAATAAAGAAAATGGTTCTAAATAGAACCATTAACACTCAAATAACCCTTTCTTCAGATTGGTTCTTCAGATTGATGGAGAACATACTGTAGAGAGTTCTATATAGAACCTTTCTGCAAAGGGTTCTATATAGAACCACAAATATTTATTCTAGTCTATTATTCTACTGTAACAAGCTTGATTTTGTATCAATAGAAGAACCCTTTTCAATGTAATACAGATTTCTTTTAAAAAAAGGTTCAAGATAGAACTATTTAGAACCCTTTCATGATGCAAAGAAACTTTAATTCATGCAAAGGGTTCTTTGAGTGTTTATGGTTCTATATATGAACCATTTTCTTTACTAATGAACACTTGAAGAGCCATCTTCTTTAATGGTGTGGCAAAAAGGGTTCTGTATAGTATTAGAAAGGGTTTTTTTTTACTCTTTTTTGACACTATAGAGAACCATTTTAAAAGAGGTCTTTAAAGAACTACATAAAACTATTTTTTCTTCACAGAGAACCATTTGACCATGCAAAAAAACTGTTTATGCGTTCAATTTGTCTTTGGGTGTCCATGGTTCAATATACAGTACAGTACATACTGGCAAATACAGTAAATACTGCGCTTGGGCTAAAGTTTACTGTCTGCAATGAGACCTTGTCAATCCATCGTCTCTAGTCAGGAGGGAGGATGGTCAGACAGTGCTCCTAAGAGATTTAAGTTGGGTTGGTGTGGTATGCAAAGGTAATGCTCATCACAACAGGGAGGAGAGCATATTAGTGTTTTTACAGAATGTAATGTGAAGCATTTGTACAGCCACACCCGGGCATTTTGGGAACTTGCCCAAAGTGCACTCAGATCACAATGTGATCAGCCCCCGGCCGGGCTGCTCCTCGAGAACTAACACCGTCGTCTTTCTCCTGCACGTTCTCAGCCCCAGCCTTCACGGCTCGAGCCGGTAGTGTTTTTCACTCACTGCTTCTCCCCCTACAAAAACCCGCCCGTCCTCCCTCAGCTCGTTGGGCCTCTGCAGTATTATGTCATCGCAGGGCGGCAGGACTCCGCCACCGCCTTCCACCGCTCAGCAGCAGCTCGCCAGCGCGTGTAAAGCATCAAAGGAAATGCGGTCGAAATACAGCGGCTTGTGGATTTCGAGCTCGAGGGCGTTTTAAACGCTCGCTTTGAAGTGAAGTCCAGGCTCCTGGCAGAGTGTGAGCACGCACTTCCTTCCTCGTGCTGCGGAGGGGATAAAGCAGTGACGTCGGCAGCGGACCGGCTGTAGCGCCGAGGAGGAGAGCGACATCGAGCGAGAGAAGAAACACGCGGATACAACGATAGAGAGAAAGCGAGAGAGGGAGGACTGTACGTCTCCGAAGGAAGAAGCTGTAAAAATAATGCTGGAGAGCGTGAGACTGAGCTGCTAACGGCTAAGCAGGAGCAGCGGCGGCGGACGGGGGCTTCGTTCGCGGGCGCGCGACAGACTCTTCCCCTCAGTCCGCCCTCTATGTCTCCGGGCGCCGCGCGCGCGCCCCCGCCGCCGCCGCCGCTACCGCCACCGCCATGTGCTCGGTAAACGCAGCGGACGAGGAGCAGAGATGGGTGCCCACGCACGTGCAGGTGTTGGTGATCCGCGCGCGCGGCTTGCGCGCCAAGGGCAAGCATGGCACGAGCGACGCGTACACGGTCATCCAGCTGGGCAAGGAGAAGTACTCCACGTGCGTGATGGAGAAGAGCACGGAGCCCGAGTGGGGCGAGGAGTGCTCGTTCGAGCTGCAGCCCGGCGCGCTCGAGGGGGGAGGCCGCGAAGCGTGCGCCCCGGGCAGCTGCGACCTGACCCTCACCGTCATGCACCGCGCGCTCATCGGCCTCGACGTGTTCCTGGGCCAGGCCGTGATCCCGCTGGACAAGGCCTTCCACCAGCGTAAATGCATGAAAAACGAGTAGGTTTGTCCTCTGTTCTCTCGTTGGGATTGCGTATTTGTTTAGTCACCGCGGTGCGTGAGCTCCAGGTGAACGTGTAAGCCTGCAGAACAGTCGCAGAGGTAGATGGTGGTGTGTAAACATGGTCAGCATTGGGTTTCTATTGGCAACGAATGAGCATCACGCACGCTCTCAGTGCTGGATCTCCCTACACACTGCTGCAATCCTTAGTTCCGCAGTCACGCCCTCCTCCTTTCAGTTTCCAGTTGCTGAGGGGGGATTTTAGTGAAGGAGGCCACTCAGTGATCCTGACAGTGCAGCTGCATGTCGTCTGTGTTTTTCATTCCGCTCTCAGTTAAACCTGTATCTGCCCTCAAGGTCACAGCATGTAAACTGAATGTGAAGTGTCTGATGCACGGTTTCTTTGATGTCATGGAGATGATGAGCAGCCCGTTTTCAGTATTCTGCTGTGTCAGCTTTTGTATTATGTAATCGTAATGCAGAATGAAAGCAGGTCTCAGTCAGCATCCTTATGATGCTGCTGTTTTCAGAATGGTTCACTAACACAGCTTCTTTCTGATTCACAGGCCTTCAGATCTGGTGACAAACAAAGAGCCTTCAGTCAGATTAAACTGAATTAGGTGTTCAAATCCTCTCCCTTTGAGTACGTAGTGACCTCTTTTCGAGTGCTTAGAGAAGACGTTTTAGCATGTACTGCCGCTCTGACTGTTTCCTGGCCTGCAAGATGTGCAGTGTAAGCAACCACACATTGAATACGGCTCACTAGGTGCTGGGTCTTAATACTGACCACTTCTCATAAACGTCTTGGTAGTGCTCCACAATATGTTGTTTGTTAATCAATATTGCAGTGATGACCTCTGCAAAAGGCTGCAGTACAGTGTTCTCATAAGCTTTCACTTTGTTCTCCACTGAGTCAGCCTGGTACTTTGCAAATAGCAAGCAGCTATGCAGAGGGAGGTCACTAAGATCTTTATCAAGAAGAGCACCAAATCAGATGTTTATTGTGCTATACAGTTTGCATGCCATCCAATTTTAATACAAACTTTTAATATACTACCATCAGTGCTACCCCAAAGAGCATGCTGTTGTGTGTTTTATATTTCCATATTTGCTATTGTTCACATTGACATCAGCTAAATTATACCTGAAGGATTTCCGAACAGAATTAGCTTGAAAAGTTTCTAGACTGCTGTAGCAAATCAGTGTCCATAGGTCTGGAGACTGTCTGACTTGCTCTAAATTGTATCAGGATAAGGCCCCCTCTTCAGTCAGTGTCTGGAAACCCTTTTCAAATTACGTTGGAAGGGCATTTCTACCTAAAACTACAATTTAATATGTTGTAGTGTTATGCATTATTCTGTGGGGCAGCATTGTACTCTTCAGCTTAATCACTTTGGAACAGTTCACATGACTTTGAGTTCTCACTACAATACCCAGCATGCATTATGCAAATGAATCACACAATCATTGGAAATCGCTATGTTGCGCAACAAATCCTGGTTGCTGTGGTGCTAGGCTGCATACCTGATATAGCGCTTACCTTGACTGGATGTCAGACTTTTACTGGTGAAAATAATCAAAAAGCCCATCTCTAAGCACTACAAAAAGAATTTTTTTTTCTTATTTATTTCCACCTTCAAGTTAGGAAGGGGAACTTCATGGTTTTTAAACCAGGAAGACTCACTTTAGAGACTTTTTTTGGGCACAGGAGCCAAGTATGACGAGTTTACAAAACCAGGTAAATTGACTTGTTTACAAACCGATATGGCAGTGTTCTTTTATATATTTATTTTAGATGGATTATTTCTTTAAGTAAGATGAAGATCTGTTATATACACAAGTTTATATGTGTTTGTTTATTTGTGTGAGAAGTCTACGTGCATCAAGATAAATATTCATCCTCGCCACTTCCTGTGTAGGTCCAGGAAACAGGAAATCACTTTGGTTGGTAAGAAAGTCGTGACTCAGAATAAACGTCCTCTTGCATTGATACACGTTTTAAAAACCTCCTTACTTGGATTAGAAAGAGCAGAAATAGAGCTAAGTGGGGTATCAGGAGTCAGTAATATAATGAAGTCCACAGGGTAGAGTTTCACCTCTTAGACTGGAGTGATACAGCCTGTTTTTCTTGCTTCTAACCCAGTAAGAATAGCCGAGGAGAACCGACATGGGGTCATTTTTAAATACATTGAATGTTTGCTTGTTTCAGTCTGCAGGACATGGTTTGTCTGTCTGTGTGAATTTTTCTGTTTTCAGTTTGAGTCACATTCTGTATTTTGTCACTTCTGGTTCACATTGGTGTTTCCCCTACTTGTGTGTGTGAAACATGTAGCCTACAGATTGTGCCTGATTGTCAGAAACCTCATCTTATGTGTGAGAAAGTGTAGCCTGGCAAGCGAAACAGCAATTAATGTATGTATTAGCATATGTTGGATAGTTTAACACTTCAGTAGTCAACTCTAACATGTGGGTCAAAAACAGTATTTGCCCAGTTTCCTGCATTGGTTCTTGTGGTGTGGATGAAGGCAGGCCTGCTCGAATGGGGCTATAATGTCTCATATTGTTCTTCAGAGATGTGGTCACCTGTCTAACCACAGTGGGTAGAGCTGTGTGGCTCAACTTTGAAGTGGGAATAAAATAAGTATTATAGACACAGAAGATCTAGATGGATGGAGAAGTGTGTGGGGCGAGTGGGCAGAGAGAGAGAGGGAGACAGACTGGGCTGCTGTTTTGGTCTATGGTCTGGAAAAGGGTTTGTTGATCAAATTTAGCTTCAAGCTTATTTGAACTCTTAACATACCATTATGAATTTCCAAAAAGCTATGTTAAAAAAGGTTCCTAAATGGTTCTTGGCTTGGACGTATGGTTCTAGGAAAATGTTTCATTACTATAGGACAGGGGTGTGGTCTTTAAGGGCTGGTGTCCAGCACAGTTTGGTGGTTCCCCTACTCAAGCACAGTCACTAAACTGGGCAATTAACACACAAGTTGAATCAGCTGTTTTTGTGTAGATAACCAGACTTACACTCTTGGTATAGAACCTTTACATTGTGAGAAGGTTCTTTTAAGATTCAAAAGTTTTTTTTCAGACGTTTGTCACATTTTGTAGTTTTTCCAAATAAACCATACATTAAAAGGAAAATTTAAAAAGAACCACAAGAAACTCTTCTATGGCATTGCTAGAAGAAAAATCTTTTATTTTATTTATGAGTGTATTTTCCGTCAAGTTTCACCATCTGACCTGTTGGGTAGCTGCTAGTAGGGTGGCTGGGTATTAAATTTCAGTACTTTTTGACACCTACCAAATTACTTCAAAACTGTCACCTATTTCTCAATGTCAGTACCAAGGCAGCCAGGAAAATTATAATTTGTTTCTCATCTGGTTACGCTGCAGACACGTTTTAGTGAAAAGTGCAAATAGAACTGGAAGTTTATCCAGATATGATCCAGACACAAACACATTTATGCAGTTTGTAAACAGAGTAAGTCAATCAATAAGCATGCTTGTTTCAAGAGCTAGACTGCAGGTTAGCTGTCAAAATTATATTCTTTGCTGGTGGTGTTGGTGGTGTTGTTTCTTGATTGGTCTGCTATCCTTAGGCTGTAAATACACTCACAGAGCACTTTATTTGGAGCACCTATACATCTACGCATTCATGCACTTATCTAATCAGCCAATTGTGTGGCAGCAGAGCAGGAAATAAAATTGTGCACAAATGGGCCAGCAGCTTCTGGTAATGCTCACATCAGCCATCAGTGATTTTGACCATGGCATGATTATTGGTGCCTAATGGGCTCGTTTTTAGTATTTCTATAACTCCTTATCTGGAATTCTCATGCACAACAATCTCTGGAGTTTACTCAGAATGGTGCAGTGAAGAAAAACGTTAAGTGAGCGGACAGAAGGAGATCAGACGGAAATGTTTTGTTGATGAGAGAGGTTACAGAGAATGGCCAAACCGAGCTGAAAGCCTATGGTACCTCAGATAACCACTCTGTACAACTGTGGTGAGCAGATGAGCAGCTCAGAATGCACAACACACTGAACCTTGAAGTGGATGGGCTACAAAAGCAGAAGGCCATGCCAGTTTCCATTTCTTTTAGCCAAGAACACAAAGCTGAGGCTGTGGTGGGCACAGGTTCACCAAACCTGGACAGTTTAAGATTGAAAAAAATGTAGCTTGCTCTGATGAATCTTGATTTTTGCATAGATGGCAGGGTCAAAATTTGGCGCCAGCAGCGTAGGTCCATGGATCCAGCCTTCCTTGTGTTATGTCCGCCCCACCACATGTTTGATCATTCAGAAATCAGTATCAACTGTCTTTCTGTCTTTTCTTTTTCTTTTAAACAACACCCAGCCGTAACTGCTGTTATTACTTGGTAGCACATTGGCACACTGGCAGCATCACCAAACTAAAAAAAAATATCTACAGACATTTCCCCTCTCACCTTTCCCCTTTTAATATTTCTGTTTTACCAGAGCAGTTGTTTTAGCAACTATTCAGCTATAGTGTTATCCTGGCTGAACACACAAACCCAGTAAGATGAGAACTAGATTATATTTGAGCATTGGGTCCTACTCTCCAAACGTGAAAAAAAAACCTGTCACTATCTCACTAACATGAAGACACATCCATGGCACAGTGTAACGGCAAGTGTTTTGAGTGGAAAGGCTTTTCTCTGTTCACTACCCTATATAGTACTTGTGTATAATAGATTATTGTAAAACTGTACCCCTGTAGAGCAGAGAGCGAAAGAGAATGTTTGATTTCCTGTTAGAGATACTGAAGATTATGGAAATGGAGTCTTTGATATTTTTGTTTGTGTAGAGGTCAGATGTTTGCCCAGATTAATTTCATGTTTTGAGGTGGTATGATAATGTTATCCTTACAAGAAGACAGAGAATCTGGCAACGTCAGTGTACAAGTATATTTCCTTAACAAGGAAGGGCAAATGGGTGTGTTTCAGTTTCTGCAGCAGTAATTTCGCAGGCCAAACTTCTGCCTGTCGTTGAAGAGTTTGGTGCATTTTGTCCTTTAACAGGGACAAGAATTACCTACTTTGATGGTAAAGGATGTTTCACTGACATACAAAATAATCTACCATAGGACACGGTTTCAGTGTGGTATGTATGGGTGGATGATGATGATTCAAAACGTGGCGTCTAACAAAACAAAAAGGTGTGGCAAACGAAGGGGTATGCATTGGCAAACACATGAAGTTATTTTACTTGTAACGCTTTGAAGAAAAGGAGCTTATTTTTTTGAACGAAAAACCTCAGAACAAACCTGCAGTGAGAATGACTGTGGCCATGAATAAGACATGGTGAAAAGGTGTTGCTGAGGAACCTGTAATGCATTACCTGCACTATTCTGATCATCTAGATGGTGGTTTTGATTGTATTTTTTTCCCCAAAATCTGAAAAAAATATTGTACTAAACTATGTGGAGGACCTCACAGCTTAAAGACAAAACTATTAAGAGGGAGAGTTGCCCTAGATCTAAGGTAAACTAAACTTTATCTGGGTTACTGTATTCTCTAGAAGTCATTTTAATTTGTTGTCTAATGATGACTGTTGCAGAAGCATGTTGATCAGCTGGCTAACTAATGAGCCAGTTGGAATAAACAGTACTGTTCAACACACACATTTTAGATGGGAAAAATTGTATATAAAGAGAAATGTATTTGTGCAGATATTATTCTTTCTAGTGTTTCATTATAGTATGCTAAAAGACCTTGTATAAAAGACGATGTGTCTACCTTAGCACTGATGTTCTATAACATCTAATGTTGCTCTGACTAGCTCCATTGCCCCAAACCTCCAGTTCAGTGCCCCAGTGTTGGGGCTGACTCTCCAGTTGCAGTTAAGATGTAATTGCGAGAGTCTGTTCCATAGAGAATGTAGTTTTCTACCCATAAAATAGCATTAGACGAAAGGGACACATGAGATTCAGGACAGATAAGGAGAGATGAGAATTTAGCTGCAGATAATATCTTGTCTGATCTTAGCACCTTATTGTGGTTTCTGCTAAAACTCAAAAGGGTGACACGTGACATTTCTGAGCTCTTTTGCTCAGGAGAAATGTCTGAGCAACAGGAGACTAAAGCAAAAGTCTGCTGTGTTTTTCTATGTAATCTCATTGTTGTCTGAGAGGAACTATGGAGATATTTAGGAGATAATTTTTTTTTTATTTTTCAACCCCCCCCCCCCCCCCCCCCAAATGTCTTTGTTCATCTCAGCTCTCTGATTTTAACTTGCTTACGGATTTATTGTGCAGCATGTTTCATTGTTGGTTGGGTTTACGTGAATCCTGCATTCTAGATGTTTGCAATTGTTTTGTATCACCATAGGACTGAAGCAGTGGAATAGGTAGAGTAATGACTATATGGCTGTATATAGGCTGTAGGGTGATGACTATATGACTGTCAGGAATAGGTTGTAGCCTTATGTAACAATATTGCTTTAGCGCCTTTGGAAATTGGATCTACCAAGTTGGCCCACCCACTTTCACCAGCCTGCCCAAAGGTGTATTTCTGCCTGTGCAGACAAAAAGAAAAGTTTTGTATCACTGGCAGTTGTTGCCTGATCAAGCTGAGTTTGAATGGGAGATAAATTAATGAGTGCAGATAACTGAAGAGAGACAAATGCAAGATTTTTAAGGAAGTATAAACTGCACTTGGCAGCCATGTACTTTTCATGCAGCTTTGCTTGACATGAACATACATAAATTGATTCATTTGCATTTAAACGTCATTTCCCAGTGTCACCTTCAGTTGGTGTGCTACAGTCCAGTAACCATAGCAACATTGCAATACATGGGAGGAAATATCTAGGACATTGGGGTGCTGCGCATTTTGTGCTGAGTGTTTGTGAAGAAACTACATAATGTAAAGGTACAAGTGTACAACAATGAGTTGAGAGACACAGAGAGGTTTAATTAAAATGTTTTCTCTGGGGTGTTCTGATATTAGTCTCTGGGCATGCTAATTTATAAGGAATGCTTATTTGTGTGCATGCATGTGTATATTGCACAGTTTTGCAGATCAATATTGCTGATGGTCAGAAAGCTGAGCCCTTCTTGGTTCTGCATTTGTCAGCATTTGTGTAAGTGTGTGTGGAAGAGAGAGAGAGCGAGAGAGCATCTGTGCATATTAATGCATATGTGTACACAATCCTGTACATAGCTGGAAAAATAGGAATGTGTCCTGTTCGCACCATGTAATTATATACTTGGTCATGTTAAAAGAGTGTACCTAAAGGGGGTTAATGACAATAGAAGTCATTTATTGTCTGTGATGTAACCCACAGATAAGTGTACAGTAATGATACACTTCCACCTGCAGGGCAAAGAAGGGGTGGACAGCAGAACCCTGTTATGAGTTTTAAAGTGACATTTGGTTTTCATAAGGCTTTGCTTTGAGTTAATGTATGTGGTGTGAAGGAAGAATGCAATAAAACCCACATTCTTACCACATTCTCTTGAGGATAATTCCTTTATAGCTTTTGAAGCTCAAAAGAATAGAATGCCCCATGCTTTGGTGATGTGGTATGTTATAAATAAGATCATGAAGTGAATCTATATTTTGCATTCAGGCTAGATGTGATGGTGGCAGGAAAGGTGTTAAGAAAATATGTATTTTTATGTTCACACAGGATGTTAAGACACTTCATGAGGAAGTTAATGATGTCTTTATAGCTTGACTGGTTGAAGTTCACAGTTCATTGTTACCTTCTTGAGATTTATTGATTTATTATAGATTAAGTAAGTTGGTCACCAGTTCGCTAGCCCCATCAGAAAGTGACCCTGGCATGCAATTTTGGCAAAGAGAAGTAATTTTCAAATAGACATCAGTGATTAAATGATCAGCGATAAGACAAAATGTACTGCCACCATCTTTTGCGTGTGGTGCACAGCGACGATTCATCATTTAAATACTGAAATCACAATTTCCAAAAATTAGGTCTAAAGTGATTTTCTAAAGTGGTGCAATTTTAACTTTAAATATTTTTAAACAAGTGTTAGAGATTAAAAAAAAATTCTGCATAATTGAGTCTTAGAGATGTAAAAAGTCATTCAGAGTGGTTTGACTTAAGTGCTCAGATTTCTTTATAGTGGTGATGGAAACGGGTTTTATATGTATTTTTATCTGTAATAATGTTGATGATGGTGAAAAAATATTTGTTCTGTTTTGCCTTACAACAGACTTCATGTGCTCCTGTGCCATGAATGAGTTTGTCAAAACCCTATCACAAAATTTTGACTAAAAACAAGGTGTCGAGCGTTACAGTTTATTTCATGTAATAACTTTATGACGGAGCTTTTTCTGTTCAGTTCATTTCTTTAGAACAGATTATTTCACATCAGACCACTCTGAATGACTTTGTTAACCTAATAACTTTATCTTAACCTTTAATTGTGCAGAAAGCTTAGAATATCAGTGTAATTTCTCTTTAACTGGGAAAATTTAACTAAATAAAACTGAGCTTGTGAACTGCCATAAGTCAGACCAATAAGAAGCAACTGAACACCCATGTGCTGTTTACATAAGACAACCACGACTAACTGCCAGTCTTATGTATTTTCTCTAAATACTCAGCCCAATTTAGAGAAAAAATATTTAAGACTGACAGGTTGTTTCACGCTTAACCAGTGAAATTCGTTTCATATTAAAGCTGCGGAATCTAGATGCTGTAGAGCTCATCACTGCTGACTTTATCGACACAAGCATTCAGCAGTTGGTTTTACCATTTTGCAGGGCTGTTGGCTGCGTGCTCAGTCCTACAGCAGGTGCTGCAGTCACAATACAAAGGTGAGCAGTAGCACAGCAAAGAAATGCAGAAAATAGTATTTTATGTGGCAACCCTTCGAAGTCAGGAGTCAGGGAAGCAGTAAAATGCAGGTGGCCTTCAAGAATTGAGCTGAGAAACATTGATTTATTGTTTTTGTATGTCTGTCTGTCTCTCCATGCATGTATGCTCTGTATCTGATTCACTCATACCAGCACAACATGCATTAACACACCACCAGTGCTGAGGATGATCCACCAGCCAAATAATATCTGCTCTATAGGGGCTATATGATGGTTTGTGTACAGTGATCTTTCTGTAAATGACACCAAGCGTAACAGTAACTCTTCAATGAAACATTAAAAGAATGAAACTAAATTCTTTTTTTACCTTTTTGTAGGCCCAAAAATATGAGCATGTTGTTGTGTGTTTTTTTTTTTTTTTTAAATCATTGTTTATTTTGGAGGTGAAGGTGCTAGGGATGTGCCAATATAAGTTGATGCATATATTTTTCATGTTTATATCTGGCGATATGTAAACATTTATAAAATGTAGAAACGTAACTTTTATTCTTGTAGTTTTACAGCATTGTCTAAATATTCTGCCTTTGCAGAGTACAAGAAATAAATGATTCAGGTATTATTGTACATCACTGATGTAACTAACTATTTCTGTTACTGAAAAATGTCTTTTGGTTGTTAGGGATGTGCAACGATGTACTGGCCTCTACTAAAGGAAATGCTGCCTCCTCAGAGATCTGATCTCTTTATGGAGATCTGGATCATTATGTGCATTGAGCAAGACTTGTTTCCTTCTCAGAGTTGTAATCTAAGGCTCTGTTTATGAACAGCTCTAAATACATTGAATTTGGGTAAAGTGGGATATATTATAAAGAATATTTTTATTATTATTTAATAGACTGGTGTTTTTATATTGCAGTGTAATGATGTCCAGCTACAGTATGCATTTGAAGAATACACATGCTTATTTTTCTTTTCTCCTCACTATTGATATTTAGCAGTATTCAACTGTGTTGCTAAATAAAGAATTTAGTCTTTATTTGCACTGGGTGGACGAAACCCTTTGTGTGTTACTGAAAACAAAAACACCAGAATCTGTGGAGTAACACATAATTGAGACACAAACAAAACAAACATGATTAAAATGTTTTAAATGGTGTGGGATGGAGCTTAATGCTTTGACCCAAAAGATTCAGTGTTGTTCAGTCATTTTATTCAAGTAATTATGGAAAACTGTCATATTGATGGATTCATTGAGAGGCAAATTTAACAAATGCTCACCCATTTTCATTCTATTAATTAATTCATTTGTTTTTTTTTTCTCCAGATGGCACAAGCTTCACTCTAAGACTGGTAAAAAGGAGAAGGAGAGGGGAGAGCTGCAGGTTACAGTGCAGTTTACTCGCCACAACCTTACAGCTAGCATGTATGACCTCTCTATGAAAGACAAGCCACGATCTGCCTTTGGCAAACTGCGAGAGCGGATTCGAGCCAAAAAACGTGGTGGAGATGAAGAGTCCTCCTCAGCCATTGTCCCTGGGGGCTATGGGGCGCTGGCACGGATGAGGGGACGGCTGCCCAGTGATGGAGGTGGAGAGGAAGACTATGAGGACGATGAAGGTGGGGAGCTGAGAAGGAGTAAGATGAGGAGCTTCTTCCTGCGGGGAAGATTAAGAAAGTCTTCAGACACGCGCTCCAGCACCTCTCTGGGCTCCGAGAGCAGCGAGTCATCTTCCAGAGGGGGCAGCCTCAGTCCCACTGCTGGCATTAGTGTGGTGGTCTCTGATCTCTCCAACTCGCCCAGCAACAGCAGCAACCTGACTGCAGACAACAGCCCAGGTATATTGTCAGTATTTAGAAAAAAAAAACGTCAGCTGCCATTTACATTTTGTGAATGTTTTTTTATAATAAATAGACAAATATAGTTTTGCGAGAAAGGCTTAACCATCCATGTTGCATTAAATGATTAATAAAAGAAATGTTCTCCCCTCTCATACTAAACTGCTTTGGAGATTTGAGGTTCTAGAATTTAAATTACTACATTATTACTCATTGATATTTAGTACAGTTTTATTCAGACCCAAGATTTATTCAAACTCAAGTATATCCTGAGGATATCCTGTCCTAGCCCAACCTGAACCAGTATGTAGCCTAGCATTTTGAATCTGAAAATGATCCAAGCCTAACAAAATTCTGTCTGAACCTGACCCAACCTAAACCACCTCATGTTTTGAGTCCAAAATTGCCCAGAGCCCAACAAAAGTCTGTCCAACTGCCCAGAACCAGCCCATATTCACCCAAAGTGCAGAATAAATCTGACCAGAGAGTGCCAGTTACCATGGGCTGAAAGTAATGGCTGTCATTAGGGCATATGTAAATGAAATACAAAATGTGGTATAATAAATTAATCAGCTGTCCGAAACTGTGATTAGTTAGATAATACTATAGATTAGTATATAATCTATAGTGCTCATTTTGGAAAAGTAAATTTGTTTGGCACAGTAACGCAGTCTGACCATAATTCTGATTGCAAATCTGCCAGACAAGACAGGCAAAAAAAAAAAAAAAAAAGTTAGATAATACTTTTGGTACAGAATCTCAAAAGGTTTTTGGTCTGGATAAACTCTCCATATTGTGCTGTTCTCACACTGTGTTTGACTGGTATAGCAAGATGTTTCACCTGTTTAATTCTAAAAATCACTGTTTATTTTCCCATGTTCTCACGACTGTGGGCCTCAAGTTGTTCCAAAACCCTACACTAAATTTACAACAATCATTATTGTAGCCCAAAGGCCAAACTGTAACAATTAGCAAACTTTATTTTAAAAGCAATATTGCTGAATGAGGACTAACAAAACAAGCCTCAAGGTTATTTTGTCATTTTACTGTTTGTGTATGGACACTTGGTCCCAAAAACCATGCATATTTTTATGTTGTAAGAAAAATTGTTATTGCACCTCTGTAACTGAATGAAACTTTCTTTCACTTCTTCAGAGCACACAGTAGCACCCTCACCGCAGGTCTCTCCTGTCAAGCATGTGTTTGACGAGCCGTGTGACTTTAGCATCCCGGTGCCTCGTTCCCTAACAAACAACAATGACACCCCCATTCTCCTGCCCTCAGTCTGTGTGAATGGCAATCCAGTGGAGACATCTCCACTCACTCACCAACCGCCCTCGCTGATTCTACAGCAACCCAAGCCACAGACACAACAAGAGCCAACCAAAACTCCACTTCAGAAGAGTTCACCAGAGAAAACCAAACTGACTCAGGCTCAAACAGCAAAACTTCCAGAACCCAAACCCCAACCCAGCGCAGAACCTCAGAGCCAGCTGCCTAAGGTGGAGTCTAAGCCCAGGTCTGAGCATCAGCTGACTACACTAGGCTTGCTGAAGAGGGGTTCTACGCTCTCCCTCTCCTTGCAAAACATCTCTCGCCGTGGGGAAGAGCATAAGGGTGGAGGCCCAATAGATGGGCGCCGCTGGTCCTTTGATAAACCAGGAGAAGAAGAGAAAGCTGCCATTGCTGCTGCTCTGGAGCATGCTGGGTTGGTTTCTGATGAACCTGAGGTGGACAAGACTATTTCTGAGACGGAAGTTCAAAGCAAGAAGAAGCGGGGCTTGTTTTCACATGGGCGGGGCAATGAGTCTGCTGGGAAAGGCTCAGAAACAGGCCATGGCCAGCCACCTACAGAAGGAAAACACAGAGGATGGTTCAGCTCAAAGGACAGTAAACCCAGGTAAACAGCAATATTGCCTATGTATTACAAAGAGGTAAAAAAAAAAAAAAAAGTTGGTAATAAAGGAGACGGGCCATGTGTATGTGCTGTCGGTTACTGCTGTGACTAGCATCTGCATTGCAGAGAGGGGTGTTGCCCTGGAGACCTGAATGCCTGTGTATTTATCCCTTTCTCTCCTTCTCTCCGTCCCTCTCTATCCCTTGTTTCTAATACATTCTATCACTCTGTCCTCACCATTCTGTTTGTTTCCTGTCATTCAGAGGTGACCAGAAATGGCGGATTTGATGTTTCTTTATAACTGTGTGCGTGTGTGTGAGGTGTGACAGTGGGTTTCTAAAGAAGTCTCAATTATTTTTGGGCAATGATCTTAACTAGTTGCGCTTGTTATTCCTGTCCTTGGTGTGTGCATTTACCATTTAGAAAGTACATTGTGTATACACACCTGCTTGGCATGGTGATTCATTTCTTAAATGTAGGCTTAAGTGTGACACACATGCACATACACCGATGAGGCATAACTTTGTCCTTGTTTCTGTGTTCATTGTCCATTTTATCAGCTTCACTTAATACAGGGGTGTACTTTGTAGTTCTACAACCCCAATTCCAATGAAGTTGGGACGTTGTGTAAAACATGAATAAAAACATAATACGATGATTTGCACACTACACTACAAAGACAAGATATTTAATGTTCAAAGGGATAAACTTAGTTTTTTTGCAAATATTCACTCATTTTGAATTTGATGCCTGCAACACGTTCCAAAAAAGTTGGAACAGGGGCATGTTTACCACTGTGTTACATCACCTTTACTTTTAACAACACCCAATAAGCGTTTGGGAACTGAGGACACTAATTGTTGAAGCTTTGTAGGTGGAATTCTTTCCCATTCTTGCTTGATGTACAACAATCCGGGGTCTCCGTTGTCGCATTTTGCGCTTCATAATGCAGCGCACGTTTTCAAAGACGGGTCTGGACTGCAGGCAGGCCAGTCTAGTACCCACACTCTTTTACTACGGTAAAAGGGTGTTGTTGATACATGGCTTTCGCTTTGCATAGCAGTTTTAACTTGCACTTGTAGATGGAGCGACGAACTGTGTTCACCGAGCCCATGTGGTAGCCCATTACAGAATGATGTGGGTTTTTAATGCAGTGCTGTCTGAGGGATCGAAGGTCACGGGCATTCAATGTTGGTTTTCTGCCTTGCCGCTTACTTGCAGAGATTTCTCCAGATTCTCTGAATCTTTTGATGATATTATGGTCTGTAGATGATGAAATCCCTAAATTCCTTGCAATTGCACATTGAGAAACGTTGTTGTTAAACTGTTGGACTATTTGCTCACGCAGTTGTTCACAAAGTGGTGAACCTCGCCCCATCCTTGGTGTGAACAACTGAGCCTTTCGGGGATGCTCCCTTTATACCCAATCATGACACTCACCTGTTTCCAATTAACCTGTTCACCTGCAGAATATTCCAAACAGGTGTTCTTTGAGCATTCCTCAACTTTCCCAGTCTTTTGTTGCCCCTGTCCCAACTTCTTTGGAACGTGTTGCAGGCATCAAATTCGATATGAGTGAATATTTATAAAAAACAGTTTATCCATTTGAACATTAAATATCTTATCTTTGTAGTGTATTCAGTTGAATATAGGTTGAAAAGAATTTGCAAATCGTATTGTTTTTTTGTTTTACCCAACGTCCCAACTTAATTGGAATTGGGGTTTTACAATTACAGACTGTAGTCCATAGACACAGCAGTGCTGCTGGAGTTTTTAAACACTGTATCCACTCACTGTCCACTCTATTAGACACTCTTACTTTTTCAGTACACCTTGTAGATGTAAAGTCAGAGACGATAGCTCATCTGCTGCTGCACAGTTTGTGTTGGTCATCCTCTAGTCCTTCATCAGTGGTCACAGAACGCTGCCCACAGGACACTGTTGGCCGGATGTTTTTGGATGGTGGACTATTCTCAGTCCAGCAGTGACACAGAGGTGTTTAAAAACTCCAGAATGATCCACCACCCTAATAGTACCTGCTCTGTGAGGGTCCATGGGGGTCCTAACCACTGAAGAACATGGTAAAAGAGGGCTGACAAAGTATACAGAGAAACAGGTGGATTAGAGTTTGTAATTGTAGAACTACAAAGTGCACCTATGTAATGAGTGGAGTTGGGGGGAAAAAAAGAACAATGAGCATAAAAACAAGGAGGTGGTCATAATGTAATACATGATCGGCGTACATACATCAGTGGCTACACTTGGGCACCATGCGAACAACCTTTTGTAGTATCTTCCTGAGAGCATGACCACAGCGAATATGCTACTCATGAATTCATGAAACATTTCTCACTACATATTGTAGTTTGTTTATGAATATTGTTAAATATATTTGAAGTTTGACAGGACTCATTGAATGAATTCATGAAACTTCTTATATGCAATATGCAAATTATGTTTATTGATGTTGAAGACTGTTGCTCAGTCAATCATGTTTGTATTTCCATGGAAAGGTAATTAAAGTGTGTATGCATCAGTATGACTCTGATACATCATAGAAAATGGTATTTCACTAACCTTGATTACTTTTAGGATGCAGCCTTCTTTCCATTTCTATGGTCTCTCTGGTTCTGCTGCTCTATCATCTTCTGATATGGCTGGATGATCATTATGGCGTTTCTTAGCTCAGCAGTGCTAGCTCTGTGCAGTGCTGTAATATAGAGCAAATGTAGCATGGTTCACTTACTCACTCTCTTTCACTCACATGCACTCGTTTTGATCCTTGAACATGGGTTTGTTTTCTGTGTGAGGGTTTGTGTTACCTCCTGCAATACTGTAGATGAGTAGCAGGCTTTTACAGAGCCACTGTCCTGTCTCTGTTTTACAATTAACTGAACTGTTGTACCAGGTTAATAATGGCAGCCTGGGTCTTCTACATCTGCAGTGTTGCTTAGAATTGTTCACAAAACTAATTGCCTTTTTTTGTTAAAAATGCCACTGTCTTAGAACAATACTGCACTTGCAATAGCAAGCACAAATTAATCATTTACATCCCTGGAATGTAATGTGTAAATGTTAAACTGCTGGGACAGCAGTCACTAATGGTGTGGACTCTGTGTCTTCCTTTCACAGCCAGCTGGTTGCTCCTCTTGCAGACTCCAGCTCCAGTGCAACCATGCCCCCTTCACCCCTCACCCCAACTGACCCCTCACAGGGCATGACTCACCAACACACTAACCCATTCACCTCACCCCCATTTCTTTCTTCTGCCAACCCTTTCTTTTCTCTTCTGAAGCAGAATCCTTTCTTCCAGGAGCTGTGTACATATAATCCGATAACTGATTTACCCTCTCTCTTTAGCCCCTCCCCCTGGGAACCTGAGGCACATCTCTCCAGTACAAGGAACCTCACCCTAGTTCCAGCTTTAGCTAATGCTGGAAATACAAATGAATACCCAGCTGACAGAGCATCAGACATGACCACAGATTCAAACAAAACTGACTTATTAGACAATCACTGTGTGAATCCAACCATTTCCCGATCTGAGAAAGATTCTGACTGGGACAACTTCATTAGTGATGGATTAAAGCCCTCAGAGCACCTAAAGATTGAGACTCTGACAAATAATCTCCCACCTGCACTGATTGAACCACCTAGCCCAAAACCTCCGTGTGTTGTGAATGTGCTGACTGTGTCTAATAAGGGTGCTGCTCTGGGAAGTAACACTAGCCCAGCATGCACTTTGATTATAGATCATTTAAAGCCTTCTAATATACTTCCTCACCCTTCAGGAAGTGAAACTTGCTTCAACGTTTTCATTAGTGACCTCGATTCTGTTGTTCCGGAAGCTCCACTGTCTGACTTTGACTCCTCCTTGCCTCAGAACTCGAGCATAGAGTTCTCTGAACTGAATGCATTAGCCTGCCCTTACCCTGCAATTTTAGGCTGCTCTGTTAATCAGGACAAAGCCATTGCAGTCTCAGGCACCGAGCTTTTGAGTTTTGAGTCTCAGATATCATCTCTGTGCAGCACATCATCCAGTGTATTATCTGAGGCATTTGTTATTCCTGAGGTTTTAGCCCTTGGCTGCAAGTCTCTAGATCCTCAAGGCCTTACAGTGGATATAAAGGCCGATCATGAAATGGTCAACAACCTTTCCTCCAAAATGTTGACAGATGAGGATGCTGATAAGTCTGTAGAAACCCTCACCACATCTGTGCCTTCCTGTAAACACTTTAGCTCAGGTGATACCCTGGAACCTACCATCATAACTTTGGGCACATCAGACAAAAATCTTGACCTTCAGTTATCAAAGCCATCACAAACGGGGATGAGCAGTTTCAAATCAGATGATCGTGGCAAAACGGATGAAAGGGATGTAGAATTGAAAGAGTCTGCAAATAAAGACAGACCCCATTTGAATGATTCTCTTCTTGCCCATACAGCAGCAGATCCTTTAGAGTTGTCATTTACTTCAGGAACCATTGACTGTGTGTTAAAAACAAGAGTTGTGATGGAGGAGAAAGATGCTGTAGGCAAGCAAGTGTGTGTGTCCTTAAATAGAAGTGAAGTTAGTTTTGTTGGAGCAGGCTCACTGATTGATAACTTGGACGTCATCTTGACTTCTCCCGGAGTCTCAGGCAATGTGCCTTGGATAAAGGAGGAAATCTGTGACTGGCAACCTGATCCATCCAAGGACGACTTCAAGGTTGATGTTTTTTCTGGCACTCATAGCGGACATCCGGAGGTAGAGATACTGCACAATGGCAGACAGACTCTGTCTGTAGGTTGTCACCATCCACTTAGTAAAAATGTGAGCATGAAGGCAGAGCCAGCTGCGCTAAATCTCAATGCAGCACTGCCTCCTGTCAGCATGCTCTTGCACAGCCTGTATACAAGTGCAGACTCAGAGCAGTACCTCACCTGCAGGTCACAGCACAATTTAAACTCCCTCTCTGAGCCCTTGGAACCTAAGACAAAACATGACCCTTTTCAAGAAGCCAAGCCAAAATGTGTCTCATCTCAAGAGGTCTTGCCAATAATTGCCCTAGCCCAGAGGAGCATGCCAGAAATACAGTATGACCAAAAAAGAACTGAGCTCTTTCAAGAGCCAAAAAATGTTGAGATGTTTTCTCAATATAATGCCTCAAACCCACCAGTATTTCATATCTTCACGCCCAAATCTGATCCTTCAAAGAATGATTTAGTAGACTGTCACACCATAGAAGAGGCCCCAATGGATAGTAATACCAATGAAGCAGTACTGAAATGCCATCCTCCTGTGGATGTGATGTTAAACCATGGCTTGCTACAGGAGGAAACTTTGTCAAAGGTTGATACCTCTCAAAGGACGATGGCAGCACCAGATGAAGAACTTCTGAAGTTAGACCTGCAAACATGTTTGTTGGATAACAAAAGCTACACACGTGCCATACAGGACCATAGGGTCAGCCAAGATTTTTGTCAGTTAGCCAAGAATATATGTGGCTCGGATTTATCATCAGAGCCAACCTTTAGCATTACCCAGGACCTAGTTAAAACAGATTTGCTCCTGGAGAATATTTTTGTGCCCGACAACACTGCAGCACATACTGCGAACACAAATCCTCTTGAACACCCTGTGCCTGTTGAGCCTTGCGCTGATATGGTGTTCTGTCCTTATTATACTGAGACTTCGAACTCAAGTAAAAATACAAAGGCAGCATCTACTGATGTTCCTAACATGAAGCCCTACTTGGACAGTCTTAGATGCTGGCCTGATACAGTTGAACCACTTCCTGAACCCACAAGCCAGGATCGACCGACCCTGCCGTCAGGGCGTGATGTCTACTCAAACTTTTCCCTTTCTTTGCTTGACCTCTCACCCCTGGCCTCCTCCACACCACAAATGGCAGTAAGCACTAATGCTTTTCCCCTTTTCCCCTTTCCTGTAACACCCTTTACTCCAGCAAATTCATCACCAAGTATTGTGCTGGCTGCTGCCTCTATTCAGCCTACACAGCATGTATCGCATACCCCTTTTTCCCAGGAAACGCATCAGGTGCCCACTCATCTCAGCAGGTGAGGTTAAATGGTTGGTGGTCAAGATGAATCAGACTGAGGGTGGATGGATGGGTAATGCAATTTCTGTGTTCTATATTTCATATACACAAAACTTCAAATAAATAGAGGCTTTACAGGTCTATAAAATATGCATTACTCATCCTGCCCAAATCCTTGGATGGAGTTTATATGTGTTGCGTATCAGGGACAACGCAGTTTATGCCATGTAAGAATTATTTGATCAGCTTACCATGTTAAAAGCACATAAAAGCTCCACCAGGAATAATTAAATCTACAGTGTTACATGGTGGTTGGGGAGTTTTCTAACATTAATACTGGACTAACGGTTTTTCCTTCTTTCCTTTTTTCTCCACAAAATGCACAATCTTTCTGACTTTCCGATCATATTTCCTGTGATACACACTGAAATGCACACATTCAGTTGTGGTTGCTGCAGTGGTGGTTTGAGTGGGTTCACTTTAGTTAACAATATAGAAGACTACTATGGACATTTCTTGCGTTGTTAAATACTCAGGCTAATCACTGTGACTAACACGCATGGATTTTCTCTTCACCAGAGTACTATGTGACTGCTCCCTAGGATGCACTGGTTTCAGTCTTGTAGGAACGTAACACACAAAACCTGCAACATTTTATTTGTATTTGCTTTGTTACTGAATAATTTCATATCTCGATGTGCCCATCTTGCAATTTCACAGCCCACACCCAGTGAAGCCGCTCACACCTCCAGATGACAAGAAGTCAGAAGGTCGTTCTGTGTTAGAGAAGCTAAAGTCTACCATTCACCCTGGCCGGGGTCACCATGGAGACCAAGATGCTGAAAAGAAGGTATGAATAGATTTGAAAACCGATACCATGAGGTGTCATATCAATTTGACGAACAGAAGAAAAGAACATTGCTATTAGTGTCTCAGTGAAATGACTATATTGGCCTTAGATTTTAATCGGGGTACCAGCTCTGATCATGGAGCAAAGGTGGTACCACATCTCCAGAAGCGGCACCTCCGTGACTTGGCCAAAACATTAAACACATACCATAGTCCCAGTGAGTTATACTTTTTGAGCTTTTCACAAGCTAATATTGAAATTGGCCTAAACTCACAGAATAATTGGTGGGGCATTGCCCTAGTACTTAGAAAAGTGCTGGGTCAGTGGTTCTGGTGGCCATGCCTAGTGGACTGCAGTCCTTAAAATTTGATGATTTCCCTGCACTAACAAATCTACTGAACCTAGTAGTAGTGCCCAGACAGTCAGAAATTCAAATCCCAAGACATTTAATCCCCCAAAGCCAGACGCTGTTTTGCTGGCAACTCTGTTACTCCCAGACTAGGGTGTAGTTTGGCAATACAATGTCACCAGTTTTCTTTGTGGACATAAAATTACATAATAAATGAATTTCAGTATCAACCGATGATCTAACTGTTCAAACAGGGATATTCTGTTAAAAAGATGGTTCATCACTCAATCATTTGCATGCATCAATGCATGAATTAAAAAACAGTTGTAAAAATGGTCCTTCCACTATTATAACAAGTCAAAGAACCCTTTTTTCAGTACTAGGCTGTATAGAATCCTTTTGGCTACAATTTTAGGGTGCCAGTTGTAAGGTATGTGCTAAACATGTAGGGTGCTAGTAAATGTATATACCAAGTTCATCTGTTCTTGTGTAATTTTTCATCCATCAGTGGAAAAAGGCCACGTTAAGACCAGTACTGGACAAACTGACACATTCTGCCTACCCTCTTAAAACAGATGAACTAAAATAATACATAGCATATATGATCTCCCAGGACATCACTTTTAGTTACTTAACACAAACCAATAATAGTGTTTTGATGACAGTCTTGTTTAGAGGTGTTCTTGAGACCTGATGCAAAGTGTGTTGAAACAGAGATGATGCAAACCTGTGTTATCTTTAGTAAACTATAGCAACAGATGGGTCAGTGATTGTATGAAATTGCTTAATGAATGTAGGTTTCAGCACTGCAAAGTAACTTGATATAGATCAAGATACTTATTGTAATGTCTTTTTCACTGTCTCTCAGCCCCTAGTGGAGGGTGGTGGTTCCTACTACCATCTGAATCACAGTGAGCTGGTGTCCCTGCTGGTGCAGCGAGATGCTGTGCTCCAACAGGAGAGGGAAGAGTATGAGCGCCGAAGGGTGTTGCTGGAGAAGCGAGAGGTGGAGATAAGGAAGATGAAGTTTTTAATCAGAGATCTAGAGGATTACATTGACACTCTGCTTGTCCGCATCATGGAGCAAACGCCTTCGCTGTTGCAGGTCCGCTCCAAGATGAAGTGACCTTGCCAGTGCTCATCCAACCTTTCACTAACCCCCTCACAAACCTTGGGCAGATGTCGCAACCCTGCACCGCTACTGCTATCATGTAAATGTAGAGTACAGCAACCGGTATTACTGAAGAGGCAGAGGACATGATGTATATTTGGCATGCTTAACTGTATCCAAATACACCTGGATCTCTGTGTGGGGTCCACACTTGGCAGGTACATCCCTGCATTGGCAGGGCTTAGGGGATGCCCCCTCCTCCCTGAAGTCTTATTCTGATAGGAGAAATATTATTTAAATTGCATCAGCTGATGTTCACTCTCTGCCACAGATGTCTCAGAGGTGCAGCTGTCCAGCTAGTTACCAAAACTGTCGGTCAGTCAAAGGGGAAGTGTGGTCTTTAAGCTATGGTGAATAGTTTCTGATGCTCAAAATAACTCATTTTACCAAATTCTGTCTTTTTTGCTCTTCCTTTCCCATCACATTAATGGGACCTATCGCATTTTAAACATATAACGTGCTGCTTGAATAGGCCGATTCTAGAGATGGAGTGAGACAGAGAAAGGGAGAGAAACAACCTGGATAGAAAGCAGAATCGGTCGGTTCTGAATCTGCTTGTGCCTCCTGTCGTGTCTTCCGCACTTTACTGACAAGTGTAAGAGCAGAGGCACGCACTAACATGCTGGCTCCCCACTCCCCATCTGTGTCAGTCAGTCAGTGCCCTCCCCTCCCCCCGTCCTGCTTGAGCTAACGCACGCACATCGCTGCCAGTGCTTTCAGGTGTAATGAACGGGATATGTACTGTCCTTACTGCATATATGCCACTCTGATGAAATGCCAAACGCTGCCTTATCGTATGTCTCTGTTGTCGCGGAAACCATCCCTTTTATTCAGCTCTGCGCCTGACCTTGAAGTACCACTTAAAGGGACGGTGCATTCAAACTTGATTACCAACAGACTGTTAGGTTAAGTCAGGTGAAGATGTAGGATGTTACTGCCTCATTGTGGAGCTACGAGCAAACTGAAGAGAAAGAAGGATGATTATCGAATACTAAATGCCTGAAGTTGCTATAATTCAGTGTTCGTGTCATGCACAGCCGTGGCTCTGGCCCCTGTCAGTGTCCCCGCAGTGTTACTCTGATGTTACTCTAATGTCGCCACTATCAGTGTGTTTTGCATTGTAGCACCATGTGTAGTTGTGTGGTAGAGGCCAATGTTACAGCACTTTCAAGCCACACGCACACTGGAAATGGTTCTTCCTCAAGAGCAGAGAAAATGTACTGAGTAAACACAAATAGATGCACATGCACACTGCACTAGCTCATTCTCTGAACCTAAGATATTTACAGTATTTCTGTGTTACTGTAATTCTCATAGTGCAGCCCAGCTAAAAAAAAAAAAAAAATCAGAGGTAGGCATAATACATGTAACTCATCAGAGACATACTGAGATGATTAGAAGCACTTCACACATTCTTCCCATTCAGATATGATCTCTGTCTCTTAGATTGTGCTGATGTATGAATTGAATGATTGGACTGCATCGTTCAGCTGGACTGGTATGGAACAATTGTGTTGGTCAGAGACTGAAGTTTACAGTTCTTAATAAACCTGTTAGGTTTTACATTCTAGTCTTTATTCAAAATGATATTTTCTGGCTTTCTTGCACTTTTTTGTGTGTGTGGAGTTCTATTCTGTTCTTTTAAAAAACTCACTGTTTTGCTTGCAGGGTGTAATGCTCGTTTTCTCTAATAATTATTTGTTTGCGATTTATCTGGCTTTTTTTTTTTTTTTTTAACTACCAACACGCTGTTCTTATGCACCATGACTGTGTTCATCAGGTTTTCTCTCTAGAAGTCAGTAATAATGTAGAAAGCAATAGTGCAGAGGGCTAGAGGACTGTGGGGAACTTGTGTGCATCCTGCAGTCCAGTTTGTAGGTACAAGTGTCCTTGGCTTAATGTTATGAAATGTGTCAATGGAAATGAATGTAGAAATAGGTCTGTGTGCTTTTAATTGTAGATTTGATAGAGCTACATTTCTGTAGCAGAACCTCTGGTAATTTATTTGCGAATGTGTTTACAGTTCCTACACTTTTGTTTTTGCAGATCCAAGATGCTCATGTATGGAACATAAGATGATTTTCATTGTAGCTGCAAATGTTTTATTTTCAATAAAATTGTTTAAGTGAACATTTTAGTAATTTACTTTTGCTTATTTTTGATTTGGCTTTTCTCTTATCTTATTTTTGAGGAATTAATGGAGAGGACAGGTCCAGGTAAACTTTCCAGGTCATAAAGCAAACAAGAACTGACCACTCTGCAGGAATCGGGAGCCGTTTGATTTGATTTTATTTTTTTATTTAATCCTCACCTATGTTTCTCTGAGGTGCTCTCTTTGGGATGTGCAGGTTGTTCTATGACTGTCCACAGGGGGCAAATGTTTGATTGTTTGACTATCGACTAGATGAAAGATGTGCAGTCAGAGACGTTCAATTCTCTGGTCTGTCCTTTTGCATCTGTCAACAAAATAAACTCTTTTCACTTTGGGATGGCATTTTCTGTTGTGCTTTTTTCATAATGTAAGGGCAACATGGAAGGAAGGCAGTTTGCACAATAAACTGAGTGAAGTGATGAGCATGTCTGACCATTTTGCTGCAACCTTCTAGTTGTTTCCCAAATATGGTTAAAGATGGAAGCAGTAGGTTGCACAAGGTCAGCACAGCCTGCAACACTGAAATTTCCACAAACAAAAAGACCGAAAACAGGGACCAAAACCGATTCTATATTACAGCTGCGTGGGCAGCCTAAGTAGACAGGGTTTCAAAATAAGCTGCTTTAAATGAATTGACCGTAAGCCATTGCTGTCAGTTCATGATGGCATTAGATACCTTTTGAGAACAGTAGCTCATTGCAGTCCCACTCCTGCCTAAACTGAACTAAACCCTCCTCCTTAAAACACATTCTTGCTGTGTATGATACTCTGGATGGATGATAGCCCTGTAACTTAAGTAGAGATGAAGAAAAAGCATTTTAATTTAAAATATTTTTATATATCTGTTAATGATCTAATGTAAGCTATGTATGAGAAACATGGCCAATTTGGCTTAAATAGACTACAAATCACTATATTGGCCACTCTACAGACTTAACATTTTTTTTTTTTTTTGCACCACTATAGCTACTTATACATTATCAATTTTTTTTATTGTGTTTTACATATTAAATGGGCATTATGCCAGCCTGTTCATGTTTTCTGTGATTAATATATGTTTCTATGCTTTTAAATGTGCTTTAAAAATTCATGTGTATTATGAGTCACAAAGAGGTTAATCGGTTGTAATTCAGGCTATATTTATATTTTATTCGGCAGTGCGATAAAATGATAGAATAGGATACAGTTTAGTTTCACAACGTTAAAATAATAATAAAAAGTATCAATTACACGGCACTAAAAAACAACATTACCCAAAATGCAGCGAAGGAGCGAGCACTTCCAGGGGGGGCGTACCCGGAGTCTATTTCGAGCCTCATGTGGCACCCGCTGAGGCGACCCTCGCTATTTACTGTATTATATCAAATTTGAACAGATTAATCGTGTTTAAGGGGCTTGTCCTGCTCCACCATGGCTGTTGAGTCGACAGTGTACCCCGCCTTCAGACTCGGAGAGTCTCGTTTCGCTCAGGTAAACACACACGGCGCCGAGCGGTAATTCACATCCGGCTCAACTTTTCTCCAAACCGCAGCCCTGTTGGGAAACGTGGTGTCCTGCTGCTCCTCAGCGGGATTTTAAAACATGTAGCCATAGTTTAGTAGTTAGGACGGACCGGTCCGCTCAGGGGTCTGTGTGTGGGCAGTCAGTGCGGTTCACCACCTGCCTGGTGTTGTTGGACAGTGGAGAAATCGCTCTAATAGAGACCCCTATTGGTTTGATACCGCCACTGGTTTTAAACGGCTTCTTTCAAGTCAAATAAATAGTAACGTAGCAAGAAAGTTTCTGTTGCCAAATGAGGAAATTATCCGCATAACAGATCCCGCAGTAACCGACTCCAATTAACTGTTTAATGATCCGATGTGAGCGAATGGTTTCATCCTCAGTGGTAAAAGAGGAGAGTTTTCTGACTATTGTGAACTGCAGAGCTGTTGTAATTACACCACTAACGTCAGACAGGAACATCTGCAAACCGCCATCTGTTACCAGTAATATGCAGCAAAAAATGATGCCACACACACACACACACCTCCGTTTGTCTTACATTACTTGTGAGGACTTCCGTTGATTTATATTTATTTTTGTATTACTGTAGCCAACTAATACTACACCTGCATCTCAACCTAATCTTCACATTAATTCCCCCAAGACAATCTTCCTGTTTTTTTGTTTTTCCAAAAACATTCACACGTGCTCAAGTGAGGACCAGTAAAATGTGCTCACTTGTGTAAATTGCCATCTTCTATCATTCATATCTTAAGTTTTTTTGTTAAGTTTCCTCTTGAACTAGGTCCTAAGAAAAGTCTATGTCAGATTAATGACCTGTTCTTAAACCACAGAATCGTTTGCGCTTTTATGTATCTTGTATGTTATCTTGTATGTAGATTCTGTTCTTACCTAAGAACAAATGCCAAAGAAGAAAATGTTGGTGAATGTGAGGATCTTCACAAAAACTGCATAAGTGGGTTTTAAGAAATGTATTCTTAAGAAATGACTGGTGAATTAGGCTCTTTGTGAGGACATGTAGTCCTCACAAGGATAGCATGACATCCCCAATCCCCCCCAACACACACACAAACGCACAAGAGATGCTCTCTCTCGAAAAGTTTAATTGCATCTGAAAAAGTTTCACAGTTTATGAACGAGCGAGACAGTTGGTGCTTTGCTGTAATGAGGCAGTCACACCTGGTATACGAAAACAACTGGTGAGCCCTTATGTCAAGGCGTGCTCTATAGCAGCTGGCTCCCACGTCTGGAGAAAGTTTTTGGGACCTGAAAAAAGAAATTCAAAATGATATAATACATTTTAATTAAAATTAATTTTCTAATTAATCAGATAAAAGCTTTTTTTTTCTTGAAGTAGTTCCTTGCTGGGGTCGCTATATTCAATCTGTCATTATGTTTAAAGTTAAGTCAAGTCATCAAAGAACCCCTAGTTTCCTCCATGACTATAATACGGATTATAGCAGATAATTCATTCTCTGGAGGCGCATTTATTGTGTTTTGTCTCTGCTCCCCAGGGATCGTTTTATGGTAGATTAAGGCATTTCCTGGATGTGATTGACCCTCGAACACTCTTTGTATCAGAGGTATGTGAGCTTTCCTTATATGGAAGTAACAGCATATCAGATCACAGGGTATTTCGAAAGCCTTGGAGAAAGAGAGACCAGTACACTGACTCATTGAACAAATAAGTGGGTGTTTGTTTCTGACTTAAAGTGCTTGTGTTTGGAAGAGTTTAGATATCTGGTCATTAGTTAGTTACCAGGATTATGACCACAGGGCAGGTACCTGCCTTAAAATCCAAATTTGTTCCACTTTGATATGAAGAGTTCTATTCCAAAATACTGTACATCCATCTGTGACATCTTGGAAATAACAAGAGTTTTGAAAAGAACAACAGTTGATATGTAATAGAGAACATATTTTTATATTTCTAATATTGGTGAGAGTTAATCACTGATGTCTCTTTTATGTATAAAACCCACTCCCAACAACATCCATCATAGTAAAAAAAAGGAAAATTTGTAAAAAATAATCTAAAATGTGTTTTGGAAGAACATTGTTCCGTTTGCTTCCAAAGCATTTATAATCAAAGCAGGCATTCCACATTTGAAGGCTTCAGAAAAAAATATTTTTATTGTTTTGAATAGATATGTTTTTGTCCTAGAGCCGTCTAAATGAATGTGTGAAACTCTTAGAGCACTTCAGAGATGGCACTCTACCTGCAGGTGTGACCAATGCACAGGTAAGATGGTTTACAACAGCCCACTTTCATCACAAGGAACTGTTGGATAAGCGCACCTCAAAATGTGAGAGCTGTTTTTAGACGCTGGCCAAAATAGCGTTTAGTTTATGCTGACTGATGAGATCGCTGATGAGGAGCAGAAAGTAGGTGTCAGTGAATTCATTAGGTCACTGTGGGAGTCTGGGTGGGCAGTTTGTGTTGTGGACACAGGTTACGTTGCTATGGAATTGTGTTGTGGACACACTGGTGAAAGACCTAACCTGTGAGTCCCATTTGCACAAATGTGTGACAGATCAGAGTTGAATATTGCTAATTATTATTCCTCCCTCTAATCTTCTGTCTCTCTCTACAGCTTTGGGAGGCCCAGAAGGTGAAACAGGTGAGTCTGAACTGGATCTATAGTGAATTTCTAAATTAGGACTTGCGCAATTAGGCATTTTATCTTTTCCCCAGTCCATAATGTCACATTGGCCTGATGCAGATATCCTTTTTTATCTCCACACTAGCCTCTTGCATAATCAGCCTTTAAGCTAAAACCTAAGTCACATGTTAAAGATCCACGCTACCTAATATTTCACATGCAAACTTGTATAATAAAATTGAACTAAATAATGAATATTGCCAGAGCGATGAGGAATGGAAATTGTTAAGCAAGACTTGATTTGTGTGGTGTTCAATGTTTTAAAACCTTTTTTTTATGTAGACGTCAAAATTAAAAAAAATCATGTATTTTGCATCATCATTTGGCCACTGTAGGTTCCCAGCATCCTACCTTTGATCAGTCGTCTTCACGGTTGAAGGCATACAATTGAGGATTGACTTACCATCCAAATCAGAACACAAAATAAATTGAAAGCTTTTAATGTAGTACTAAAACAGTGGCTTAAATAAAAGCACATTTGTGGACACTGAGTTTAGACATGCATATATACATTTATATTCATGTGCTCAAATATGTGTTGTCAGATATCTATAAATACCAACATGGATACGTACTTATAGATAAAAATGCGTGTTTTAAATTTGTCTTGTATTGCATTTTATATAAGAGTGTTTATCTATATTGTCCCTGACAAATAAATACATTAGTAAATAAATAGATGTAAACAACCATGATGCAAAATTGCTGTTTTCATTAGCCAGTTAGCCATTAGACTGCTCTTTAGGCCATTCTGCATGAATGACCTGATTTTGATTGGCAGCTTGTCGGAATCATGGTCTCAAATAGTGGACACACACAAACTGCAGGGAATCACAGGTAATCTTGTTGTTTTAGCCCTCCTGTCTGTCTTTTTTCGTGTCTTTTCTCTAACCTCCATCCCCCTCTGTGCCATCTATGGGGTCATTACACCTTCAGGCCATCCTCCATCCAGACACTGGAGAAAAGATCCCCATGCCCTTTCGCATGTCAGGTGAGGGTGTGAGCATGCCACTGGAGTGAGTATGTGTGTGTCATTGCTGGTTGGCTGTTTGCTCCTTGTTACCAGCCCTGGAGACGTGGGCAGCGTGGCGGGGGGGTTGCGCAGGCTGAGTGATTCGGAAAGGTCACACTCAGCTGGGCTCTGATTAAGGCCTCTGCCCCCTGCTGTCTGCAACTGCTGTTGGGCCTCTCAGAAACGGGAGTATTTTAGTCTGGTGTTAACACAGTTATTTAAAGACAGGAGAGAGAGACCTGCTCACTGGAACCAGGTGATGGCCTCTGTTGGAATGAACGACAGAGGCTTTTTAGGCTAATAAGTGTGTTATTACCATGTGAAAGGTCAGTGATGATGATATGTGAGAGCCTATCTATAGCATAATTAAACCACGTAATAAGTGATGTAGCAAGTTAATCCACATCACTTTATGTTCCACACTTGCAGGTTTTATTTTTACAGAGTAAAGGTTTTCTCACACTTTTGCCGTCTCTGCTTTCCTTTCACATTTCTTGTCTTTTTATGCTCTTTGATTTTTTATTTTTTTAGGTTATATTCCCTTTGGTACACCAGTGGTAAGTTACATACTGCCCAACAAAAAAGTAGATTAGCAACTATATTTTAAAGTACAATTGCTGTTGTACCTGTAGTGATTTTGCACATGGCTACAAAACAAAAACTCATAAAACAAAAGTTGGAAAAAGCTCTTTGGAATATGGCCATAGAAGAAACTTAGAAGTTTCCTAAAGCAGTGGTTCTAAAAACAATCCTCAGGTCCCCCCAAATGGACCACATTCTCGCAATGCATTATGGTGTTGGTGGAGGGTGAGGGAGAGTAATCCACACTTGCATATCTCATTTACACTTTTGTAGATGAGATATGCAAGTGTGGATAAGCATTTTAAAGTTTAAATAGCCTCCACATAACAAAGGTTCTAAACCAGTTAAAGGTTTTTTCTTTTCTGAGCTAAGAAACATTTGGACACCTTTGTTTTTATGACTGTAGGCCCTAACAAAGTCTCTTTTGTTTAATGTAATTGCAATCCTAATAGGTCGTGGGCCTCTTACTTCCCAATCAGACCCTGGCCACCACCATCTTCTGGCAGGTATAACTCCCTTTTTCAGTGCCCAGTTCACTCGATAGATGGAAATGTTGGTATTTCTTTATTAATGTTTTGCTCTCTTGTTCTGCTGTTTCTCTCTGTGTCTGTCAGTGGCTGAACCAGAGTCATAACGCTTGTGTTAACTACTGCAATCGCAATGCTTCTAAGGTGTAGTATACCCAACACAGTCTCCTCAAGGGTGCAGTAGAGAGGTACAGGGCAGAAAAGCAATTAGTTCATGATGATGAGCACTACTGGTGGCAGGGCTAGACAGATATAAACATTTGCACTGGCTGTGTGGTTCACCAAGCCAATAATCTTGTGGCAAAAATTAAGAATTTATGGCCAGAATAACAAAAACATGTTTATACACTGGGTTTACAGATAACAAGCAACACTTCAAAAAAACAGTCAGGTGTTGCATTGAGTAAGGAAACATTTATTAAAAACACAAAAGCACATTTACAACCCCAATTCCAGTGAAGTTGGGATGTTGTGTAAAACATAAATAAAAACAAAATACAATGAATTGCAAATCCTTTTCAATCTATATTCAACTGAATACACTACAAAGACAAGATATTTAATGTTCAAACGGATAAACATTATTGTTTTTTGCAAATATTCACTCATTTTGAATTTGATGCCTGCAACATGTTCCAAAGAAGTTGGGACAGGGGCATGTTTACCACTGTGTTACATCACCTTTCCGTTTAACAACATTCAATAAGCGTTTGGGAACTGAGGACACCAATTGTCGAAGCTTTGTGGGTGGAATTCTTTCCCATTCTTTCTTGATGTACAACTTTAGTTGCTCAACAGTCCGGGGTCTCCGTTGTTATATTTTGCGCTTCATGATGCGCCACACATTTTCAATGGGAGACAGGTCTGGACTGCAGGCAGGCCAGTCTAGTACCCGCACTCTTTTACTACGAAGCCACGCTGTTATAACACATGCATGAATGTGGCTTGGCATTGTCTTGCTGAAATAAGCAGGACGTCCCTGAAAAAGACGTTGCTTGGATGGCAGCTTATGTTGCTCCAAAACCTGTATGTACCTTTCAGCATTAATTGTGCATTCACAGATGTGCAAGTTACCCATGCCATGGGCACTAACCCACCCTCATACCATCAGAGATGCTGGCTTTTGAACTTTGTGCTGATAACAATCTGGACAGTCCTTTTCCTCTTTGGTCCGGAGGACACAACGTCCATGATTTCCAAAAACAATTTGAAATGTGGACTCGTCAGACCACAGGACACTTTTTGCCTTTGTGTCAGTCCATCTCAGATGAGCTCGGGCCCAGAGAAGCCGGCGGTGTTTCTGGGTGTTGTTGATATATGGCTTTCGCTTTGCATGGCAGAGTTTTAACTTGCACTTGTAGATGGAGCGACGAACTGTGTTCACTGACAATGGCTTTCTGAAGTGTTCCTGAGCCCATGTGGTAATATCCGTTACAGAATGATGTCGGTTTTTAATGCAGTGCCACCTGAGGGATCGAAGGTCACGGGCATTCAGTGTTGGTTTTCTGCCTTGCTGCTTACTTGCAGAGATTTCTCCAGATTCTCTGAATCTTTTGATGATATTATGGACTGTAGATGATGAAATCCCTAAATTCCTTGCAACTGCACATTGAGTAACGTTGTTCTTAAACTGTTGGACTATTTGCTCATGCAGTTGTTCATATCCTTGCTTGTGAACGACTGAGCCTTTCAGGGATGCTGCCTTTATACCCAATCATGACACCTGTTTCCAATTAACCTGTTCACCTGTGGAATGTTCCAAACAGGTGTTTTTTGAGCATTCCTCAATTTTCCCAGTCTTTTGTTGCCCCGTCCCAATTTCTTTAGAATGTGTTTCAGGCATCAAATTCAAAAGTGAATATTTGCAAAAAACAATAGTTTAAAAACAATAAACAATAGTAGTTTATCTGTTTGAACATTAAATATCTTGTCTTTGTAGTGTACTCAATTGAATATAGGTTGAAAAGGATTTGCAAATCATCATATTCTGTATTTATTTATGTTTTACTCAATGTCCCAACTTCATTGGAATTGGGGTTGTACTAAAAGCACATTGCTGGGACTGTGGTGGTGCCCCCTGGTGATCTGGTCCATTCTGACATCATTCAGTCAATGGAACAGCATCTACGAGGACAGGCAGACCAGCTTGATAAGGGGTTCACCATGTTCACCACAGCATCACATTTGATCCAATTTGGTGCATTTATTTGAATAGACAGGTTTGTTAACAGGAATAAAGAATTTCTTAGTGGCCCTGGCCATATTTCACATTTTGGCCACTAAAATTGCAGAGACTGTGGTCTTGTGTGCGTGTGCGAGTGTGTGTGCGTGTGTGTGTGTGTGTGTGATTGGTGTCCAGCTCTGGCTGATGGTCATATACGCTCCATTAGGCCTCAATTTTTAAAAGTCTGTTGTGCTGAGGCACTGAAACTGAAATTCCCAGTTGCATTGTCAAATGTTCGGACACTTACAGTAATATGAAAAAGTTTGGGTGCTCTTGTCAAACGTTAATTTTGTCATTTAAAATAACACATTCTCTACAAAGATGCACATTTAAATGCATGATTATTGTTTATTTGTGAAGTTTCCAAAATGTTAAACTCAACAAATAAATAGAAACTGCACTAAAATGTGCAGATATATACCCTTTTTAAGTTTGTTCCCTATAGATGATGTGGTAACTTATTTTCGTTGAGTAAAGATAATCTGCCTGATGATGTGATGGTGTTCAAGTTTTTGCATATGAGTGTAAATCTACCTGAGAAGGAAATACAACTTCTAAATCTCTAAGAATGAAATCTCATGAAAACTAATTTAGTGCAGTTAATTAACATATCTAGTTTAGCTATGCATTTAGCTGTCTTTGCTATTATCACTACATTTTAGTGGACAACAATGATTGTGGCTAATTGATTCTGTTTGTAGCCTACACCATTTTCAAAGTTCTTCCAAGGATACCTGGGTGCAGTCAGCAGCGCAGTTACCATTGCAGTGAGTTTGGAACACACACATGACACAATGTCCAACTGTTCAAGCTGAGCACACTGTCATGAATGTATTCCGTTGTTGATATCAAGCATACATTTCTCAAGTAAACTGATGTAGTCTGATCCCTCCTGCACTAGCCACTATTCTCTGGTGCACAGAGCTCAACACATGTGTCCACGTGGCCACGCCCCCCTGTGTACTCTAGAGCCAATTAGCTGCCCTGCTGGGTGGCGGTTTGATGCCCTGGGGCATGACAACCATAACCACGGTGACGGCAACTACAAATGGCCCCATGCCTGTGGGAAATGGAGGGAGGGGTCACTAATTAAAACTCAAATCCTGCTGAAGCCTCCTGCTGGGGAGGGGCAGGGGAGAGCAGGCATAGAGCTGTTAGATGGCAGTTAGACAGGCCTGTAACAGGAGCTGTTGAAAATGACCAGAGACCCCCAAAGCAAGGCAAGAAACAACTTCACACAGCCTGCCATGACCTGTCACCAAGCCTTGTGGTCCCTTAGAGGACTTGCTATCCTCATGGCACACAGGAAAACAAATGTTTTTTTATCATTATTTATTTATTAATTCAGTGCTAGAGTTTTCATTTAAAGACTTCATCTGAAGTTCGCACTCAGAGGTTAGAGAGCATTTTCACTGTATTTATGATTCCTAATGACTGTGAGTCTATTAGCAACTGATTTCAGTCTTGATTTCCCCATCTCTGTTCAGCAGGATAATTTGAAATGCTGCAATGTGTTAACAGATGTTTTGTCAGTGTGAGTCAAACAGGACAGATTTAATTTATTGATGGTTGTTTATAGCTGGGTACAGAAATTTATTCCAAATGGTTGGATGTGATCTCATGCTCCTGTTCTTGCTTCTCCATATTTTCAGTTGTCGCTTAGTCTTGGATGATAAAGATACCTTCCTCCTCAGCTAATAGCTTTAACTGCGGTGTTTGTTATCTTCAGCCTACCCTAATATAGAGAGAATAAGAAGATTGCTTAGTCTGTTGTTTATGTTTAAGTTAGGGATAAATGTAAACTTTTAAAGGGAAATTCCCCCAATCTTTCTAAATTTCTGCAATATTAAATTGATAAAAAAACGAAAACAGATATTCTGAGTGATTTGATGTGTAATGCTCTGTTCTAGAGAAACTAAGAGTCAGACTGTTTCCCAGTTGTGGTGATAGGAACCAGATGTCTGTTTCTAAAAGCTGCCTTTCAGAAAGCTGTTATATAAAAGGGTTACATATACATTGTATGATTATATGAAATGGGTGCATACACATTATGCAATGATTTTGAAGAAACTGTGGAAATTCCCTTTAAGCTTAGGTTTAGGAATAGTAAATGTATGGTTAGTTTTTGGGATATTGTTGTAGTTACAGCCTCATTAAAAAAAAAAACTTGATCACAAGTAGTTTGAGTAGTACATATGTAGATCACATTCAGTTTCATTCTCTGTGTATGTCTGTGTGTGCATGTACATGTTTGTGTTGTACAGGTGGGCTTGAACGTTCTGATTCAGAGAGCCAAATGTTTCAGACCAGCTACACGACTTCTGGTTCAAAGATTTGTCCCTTTCCCTGCTGTCGGTATGTATGTGTGAATATGAGAGAGAGAGAGAGAGAAAGATGTAGAGTATATACTGTCGTCCAAAGCCAGCTTTCTGCCTGTGTTGTAGCCCCTATGAATGCCTAATGATTAAAACATGTGCAAGACACAATTAAGTGATAGAATCAGTAGTACTAAATATTAATTCATTAGGACCATATCAGGACCATGTGTCATGTCTTCTTCCGTCTGAGCGCTCATTGCCCTGTGTTTGCAATTGTAATGACACTTGGCCTCCAAATGAATGTTTGCGTGCACCATCCTTTAACCACCAATACATTAAGTGTTTGTTTATTTTTGTTTATTGATGCATTCTATTTTGACTGGTGTCAGAGGGGAATCGCTGGAACGCTATCTCTCTGTTCCATTAGCGTTCTGTAGCTCTAACGAGGCCAGAAGGGCTCAGGGAGATGGTCCCAGGATGCCGTGGGGATACTTGGCTGTAATTAAATTGTTTTTGTCCCCTCACCCCACCCCTTTAATTAAATCAGCCGGTCCCCCCTTACCTTTTGGCTTGGGTAACGGAGCCTCGTTAGCTCTTGGTTGCTGCTCTCTAATTGGTTAATTAGGCCTAAAGTGCTCACTCTGTGTCAGCACAGGGCTTCCTGTCTCCAGGCCGCCATGTCATTGTTGTTGTTGTTGTTTCCCAGTGTTTAGTTATAAAAGGTTATTAAACTTAGCTAATTGAGCATGACAGAGACAAGGTGTTTGAATTTTGACTTGACTAATTTTTGTTTTTCTTAAGTTTAATGCTCTCAGGGCAGTCTAGCTAAGGTTTGGAATTCTGTTAAGATCCGAATGACATCCTACAGGCACACATGCATATACTGTGGTTTAAGTTAACTGCACTGTTTATATGTTTTTCACATTGCTTTCGCTTCTAAGGGCAACCTAAAGCCTGACTCTCTTACCCTGCCCCTTTAGCTTCTATATGATGTATTTTGATGTTTTTAAGCAATGAGTTTGTGTGTTTGCACGTGAAAGCGCGTGCGTGTATGTGTGTGTGTGCGTGCATGGTTAATTGGTCTGGGTCTAAACCCCTCAGAGGTGAATAGCTATTTACTCAGCCAATTAACTCAGCCCCATAACACTGCAGCACTGAACACTGATAACTCACAACACAAGGCCTGCAAATTAAAAATGCTTCAGGCTCTCTCTCCCTCTCTTTCTCTCTTTCTCTCTCTCTCTCTCTCTCTCTCACACACACACACACACATACACCCAAAAATAAATTTACAACATGTCAAAAACATTCATGTCACTAAATAAATCACTGTCCTGCCTTTACACCGTTGTGATTCTTGACGTGTACATAGCCACTTAGCTTTTCCTGCATGTTAATTAATAGTGTATTTTATTTTTGTCCTTGAGTTGACGCTGAAAAGATTTCCTTGTCGTCTTTTAAGATATTCTTGCTTTAATAATTAAAAAAATAAAAGTGGTGATTCTCAGTGTGGAGTGGATCGAGTTCCTTTTCTGACTGTGATCTCTTTTGTCCATCCTCTACTGCCCATAGCGAGTGCCAACGTGTGTAACGTGTTGCTGATGCGTCACAGCGAGCTGTCTGAAGGAGTTAGTGTGCTGGATGAGAATGGGAATGTAGTGGGCACCTCCAAGATAGCAGCCAGATGTGTGAGTGAACAATGAGAGCTTCACATGAAAACATTCACTCTGTAGAGCTGCACAATATAGCAATACGTTATTGATGTTACATCACTGTATGCAAACCAGCAGCTGTTCTTTGCATTGTGTGAAAATTTCATGATGAATCGTCCAATAGAAATACCCCCAAATCAAATGTTTACATTAGCTTTAAATTAAAACATTAAAAATAATTGTAAAGTTACTATGTAGGAGGTATGTTTACTGTGGTTTTGTTCCTTTTTAAATGTGGCACTGCTGGTTATTTATTTTCCATTCCATATCCATTCGTGTAAGCTTGATTGATTGTAGAGCTTGAATCACGAATAGCCAGAATTGTGCACAGGCATTGTTGGAGACAGCTGTGACACGTGTGGTCCTGCCTGTGCCTATCCTGGTCCTGCCACCCATGCTGATGACTGTGCTGGAGAGGTCAGTACTTCCTATTAGAACTGGGTTGCCCAACCCTGGTTTTGGTGATGTGCTGCTCAAGGGAGCTTAGTTTAAACACACCTGGCTCTGATATTAAGATGCTTCTGAAGGCCTCCATTAACTAGATTAGGTGTGTTAGATTAGGGGATCAGTGTTATCAATCCCAAAAGAATTGATTCTCCAATTTCAGACATTTGGGAAATGAGAGTTGATGCAGGAGTTTTGGACTTTCCTCACAGAGAAGTTATCCAGTGCTGTACGTACACTGACAGATATTTCACCGTCTTTCTTGGCCTGTCTAAAAAATGCATCCCTTTACAACACATACAGCAGTAGATTTGGCTAAATAATCATATGCAAAAGAGTTAACAGCTCTGGTCACATTAAATGTTTTGTTTTTTCTCAGTGAAAATAAGTTATCACATCCTGTAAAGGGAACAAACTTCAATTGGCATTTTTCTGCTTTTTCATATTTTTTTGCTGAATTTAATGTATTTGCTGAGTGTAAAATTTTGGAAAAAAAAACTTAAACATAAAATGCAAGTGACAAGTTTTGAACAGGACACATTTTATGTTAAATTCAGCAAATAAACTGTAATTGTGCATTAAAATGCACAGGCGTGTGTTCTCTTATCTGAGGATGTGTATTTATTTTTATTCAGCAAATCAAAAAACATGTACCTTGACCAGGGGTGCCCAAACTTTTGTATTCGGCTATATTTTTTTAAAAAATGGAGTAAAAGGTACAGTTTGTAACAAAACATCTGGCTTACAGTTAAGCTTGCTGGTGCTGAAATATCTACCCACCCAAAATCAAGTGCAGACCATATAATTAAATTATGGAATAACTCAATTATAATTTAACATCTTAAGAACAACTGAGGACAACCATAAATTATAAGTGTATAAGATATACCAAATATTGTGTTTTTTATGTTGCCAGAATTCTTTCACTATGTTTTGATTTTTGAAGTTGGGAATCAAGAATTTGATTGTGTGGAATCGACTCCATCACTTTAAATTAGACATGATTCCAACATTTCTGTATTTAAACAGCCCTAACATAAATGTGTGCATGCTTTTCATAACCTTAAAGAGGATTTTTTTAAAATAATTTCTGCGTAATTTAGTTTTTTAAATGTAAACACTATCATTGAGTGTTTTGATGTGAAATGGCCAGTGTAGAGAAACATGCTGACTCAGATTTCTTTACAGTAATGGTCATGGAAAGCAGGGGTCACAATGTCTACAACACAAATATAGCCATAATCTTACTATCTAAACTGACCTGTGAACCTATACCTGTCTTCTGAGTTCTTGTATGTAATGCTGATAATAGTGACATATAGTAGTTTGGAGTAGTTTGGAGACTGCTTTACAAAACACTGTGTGTACTTCTTTACCATGACTTGATATAAAAAAAATGCATTTTAGGCTAAAACCTTATTGTAAAACTTTTGAAAAACACAAACATCAGGCAATGTATTCATAACTATTTCCTGTAATAATATTCTGTGAGGGATGATTATATTAAACTCAGATGTCTGGTTCCTGTCACCACCACCGTGAACAATCACACACACAGAAGAGTCAGACTTTACTTATATGGTCTCCTATCTACAGATCTACAGATACTTAAATTATTAACAAACTGTCTGGTGATTATCGACGACGTTAAGGTTAAGGTTAGGTTTAGGAGTAGGTGTAGGTTTTGCCTTGAGGTTGGGGTTAGGGTTAGGTTTAGGATTAGCGACAGATTTATTAGACTGTTTTTACACACAACTTCAAATTCAGCTGTATTTAATAGATATTTATTTGCCTTGTAGTTAAAAATAGACTGAGCATCTAAAAACATATACAGTGGACCATACAAATAAAGTGTTACCATACCAACTCAGCAGGTTTCTCTAGAACTGAGCTTTCCACATCAAACCTCTCTGAATGACTAATTATGCAAAACTTTTGAAAAGTTGGTGGAATTTCCCTTTAAGTATTTTTTTTGAGGTTGTGTGCCTGTCTAGCTATAACTATGATTTGTTTGTAATAGTTTCTATCTTTAGGTTACTTGCTATAAGAGAGTTTGATTGGCTTTGTTAAGGCTGACAGCCCCTGTCTCAACTGCTCTTCAGTTTCCATGCTTTATCTCACAGGTGTGTGTATGTGTGTGCATGTGTGCGTGTGTGAAGGAGCAAACGGTGAGTTGTCCTGTGCAATGCTGCCTGTCAGCTCACCCTCACTGGCTTTCAATGGAGCGAGAACAAGGGAGCAGAAGGGTCAGTGTAATGGGGGGTTGCCTGTGTGATGGATTAGTGTGCTGAGAGGAGTGTGTGTGATATATGCTTGTGATGGGTGAACCTTTAACATAGTTTTCTACCTGCAGGCCTCTTACTATCTGCCACTTCCATTCATTCTGAGCTTTAATGTCTTCCTCTCCCTGCTGTTTCTTTGGCCTTTTTCTTTTATCCGTAGTGTCCTCTACCTACCTTTTGCTTTTTCTTAGAACAAATTAAGAGTGACTGATGACCAAGATGACACATTTTAAACAATTGATGGACAAGAAAAAAAGATCTTTAACAAACATCTTTCAGTGCTTCTTTTCTCTCCAGCCCTCCCCCTCTCAAGCCCACTTCCCCTCATGCTTGCACGCACACACGCTCATGCAGACACATACTTGCGCACAAGCGCGCACACGCAGAGTGCCTGGTCGTGTCTGTTGGCCAATTAAAGCTCATCATGCGAATGTGTTGATGAAGTCGTCATTAGGCAGCCGTTGCCTTCATTAAAGCAGGACTGCTCTGGAGGACTCCTGCCGAGCACGCTATCCCACAAGCCCCCACGCTGCACTGCGGCCGGGAGCGAGGGCTGAGGGAGGTGTCAGCCACAGAGCGATCTCGCAGCAGAGAGGAAGTGTCAGAGAAAGAGGGGGTTTAATGATGATTGCAGGAATGCTTAGGATGCTGAGAGTTTTCTTTTTTGTTGTGTTAAATTATCTGGGTGTGTTTTTCTTGTGTGTTTGTGTGTGTGTGGGTATCAGACTCCCTCTACTGCAGAGACACCCTCGACTTGTTCTGCCAGTACACAGCCTGGTGTGTCTTTGTGCTTTTGGTATGGCCCTACCACTCGCCATCAGTCTGTTTCCACAAAACAGCCAGGTGAGCACTCAACACCATCCAGCAGACTCTCCATGACTGCTCATTTATGTGATTCCTTCTATGTCATTCTTAGACTTACTGGCAAGTCTAGACATTCATTCCTCATATCCTCTAATTTTGTAATTGCTAAGTAATTTTTCATTGTTTTCTATGCAATTGCTAATTAACAACAGTTGGTAACACTCATGCCCTCCACACAACAGACAGGGGTTCAATTCCCCACCCACAAAAGCACACCATGTTACACCATTAAGAGTCCTGGGGATTGACTCCTAGTATTGCATTCACTTACCTGTTTAACATGACTAAACTGTAAGTAACTCTGGCATCTGAGCATCTGACAAATGCATAAATGTAAATAATTAACCTCAGGACGTAGATGCTGTAAGGAGTTTAAGGGGATTGTAACTTAAGACTTTCCTGTATACCAGTGATCACCAACCCTGGTGATCACTGCAGAGATAAACTCTGAAAGAAAAATCTCCTGGAGATGGTGACCACTGCTGTACTGTGCATTGTATGTCCTTCTCCATGTCTGTATATTTCTGTAAAAACATCCTCAGGTTTGTGAAAGGTACCATGTAAAATTATTATTATTATTATTATTATTATAGTAGTCTTTGTAATAAAATTACCAATAGTGATATAAATTGGGCCTGTCACAATCATTACATAATCGCCTACTTGCAGCTACATGAGTTGGTTGCAGTTAATCGAAGCATACTGAGATTATTGTCCTGTTAGCTTTCTCAATTATGTTTATGTTTTCATCTGTTGTGTAGAAGCGAATATTTGTAAATAAAAGCTAAAAAAGTAGAAATTGTATTCATTCAAATTTTATACCTATAAATAATATAATTAGTCATGCTTAACAGAAGTTTTATCAACTGATTTCTGGTGCTGTAAGAACTTTAGAGGGTGAGTGATGTTTGTCTGATATTTGACTTCAAGCTGTTTTTGCCTTCAGTTGGGAGCTACTGAGTATTGACATCTAGGAAGGCAGTTAAATATCGGATAAGCCATTTCATCTACTTGAGGCTTACACTGTAATAGATTCATGCAGTGTACACAGTTTTTTATATATATATATATATATATATATATATATATATATATATATATATCCCTCTCTCTCCTTGTGTGCAGGTTCTCTGATCCTGATACCTTAGCTATGCTGGATATAAGCATATCCATCACATCCAACACAACACTATAGTATAGAACCCAACAGTACTGCATTCTGCACCACATTCAGTACTACATTACCCAACACAAAGCAACACAACAGCACATAACACATCACAGCACAACCTCTTCATCCTGTCTCACTCTCTCCCGCTCTCTTTGTCTCTCTTTGAGGGTTATGATTTAAAATGGTCTGTAATAAGCTGTTCCTCCATATGGTTACTGAACTACAGACATATGTGCTGCCAACTTCTTCCATTCCTCTCTCTCCTCTCCCCTCCTCCTCTCCTCTCACTTCCTCGCTCCCTCTTTACACGTTTCAGAGGGTTCCAGACGAGAGTGCTCCCAAAAATCCGCCGCTCCTGTACCCCCACCTTTTCACACCCCACGGCACGTCTGTTTCAGATTCTGCCTCACACACTCGCGCACTCCTTGCCATCTGTTTCTGAGCAAAATATTGCGCGTTTTAGCTCTGCTTTGGACGTTTACCAGTGCTCATCACTTTATTTTCACGCATATATATATAATTTTTTTTTCAAAGCGGCAGTTTTGCCTGTGAAAAATGCCAGTGACAAAATGCTTGAGGCTCTGATGGAAGAGACACAGCTCTCTTAATTCACGTTTGATTAAACATTTTAAACATCCTAATGAGTGGATGTTTACGGTTAATGAATGTAATTTTTAGCTGAGAGATCAGCTCCTTAACATGGATATATAAAGAGATATATGCACAACACTGAATGTGAATGTTATAGTTTTGAAGGTAATTTAAAATGTGTGCAAAAGGCTTTGAGTTGAACAGGCTAATGATGAACTTAGGCATGGGTACACATTACTGCTCAACTAAAACGATTTAAGATCAACTGATGAGTTACTCTTGAGTCAAGATTTAGTTTGTTTCTTGATGTACTGGATGTGTATCTCTCTCTCTCGCAGATTCACGTCTCTCAGCTTGAGCCAGAAATCTCTGCGGCAACCGAGTGCAAGATCCTGACCTACAATAAGGGCCTTTAACCAGTCAAAACGGTGGAGCACCATGCGAAAAACGTATGAAAACTGTAGGTCAGGAGATCTTCATCAAACAGCTCTGAAGCTGTGAGTCCAAAGTGCAGTGATGTAACGAAGCGTGGCGCTATGCGCAACCCAGTCATGCTAGAGAAGGCTATGAGGACATTCCTCCTCTGTGTTTGGTTCTAACCTGCCACGGATGTGTGTGTGTGGAATTTATTATCACTTACATACTGCGACAGGCACGTTCACACACCAGCGCTAATCACTTGTCTTCTTTGCATTCACTTGAATATGCCATTGGTTAGTAAGGACATTAACGCCAAATCAACAGGAAATTAACAGCGGAATGATGGCCTGAGTGGCATAATTTCCTGTGTTGTAGCTTTTGATAGAATGCATGATTATATAGTTGTATGAGAGGTTTCTGTCCATACAGCCTTTTGGGAAACAAGGTTTGAGAGGGAAACAAGGTAAAAATAACAGAAAAAAAGTATGTGGTCAGTTTTCACTGGTTTCATCTTTGATAACATCCACTCACTGATGAATACTGATGTATTAATAACAAGAAACATACACAGTAATTACTCAGCAAATGAACATGTGCTGCATTTACCAGTTGAATCATAGTTCACACCACAGCAGTTCTCTCGATCAGGCTGAGCTAGGACTCACCTGCCACTTTCGTTAAAGATGGTAGATCAGTATTATAGATGTCACCTCATTTATATGTTTATTGTAACTTTATTTTCACAGGAACAGACATGTCCATCCTGTTATCCTCAAAGTTACTAACATTGCTTGTCCTTGTGATCAGTTTGACCCCAACAATGTAATCCTCCAGAAAAATATCAAAGTTCTCATGTGAATTATCAGGGTTTCTCGCACTACATGTATGGTTATGTTAGGTTAGGGTTCTAAAACAAAGGGATATTTTTTAAAGATTATAAAATTGCATGCTGTAGTGACCTCAGCATCATCGAAAACAACCAAAACAAAAGTTTGTAAAATTATATATCTAATGTTTTTTTTTGTTTGTTTTTTTTGCAGCTAAACAGCCTGGGGTCAAATTAAGCCTTGTGTAACAATGATTCATGCAAAATGTGTACAAGACATTGAAAACATATCATCGTGTATTTTTTTGTTTACCCAGTTGTATCCATTAAATTAGGAAAAGTGAATAAAAAAGCAGAAAGTTATATCAAATAAGTAAATCCACTTGAAGGATGATTTATTCCCTTTGTAATCACTGAGGAAGTTAAACTAATATATCTCAAACATGAGGAACATGAGGTGATCCATCTATCCTTCCATTCATCCATCAATCTGTCCATCCCTATCTATCTATCTATCTATCTATCTATCTATCTATCTATCTATCTATCTATCTATCTATCTATCTATCTATCTATCTATCTATCTATCTATCTATCTATCCGTCTGTCTGTCTGTCTGTCTGTCTGTCTGTCTGTCTGTCTGTCTGTCTATCTATCTATCTATCTATCTATCTAGTTCCTTAGATATGACAAATTGGTTGCAAATGTGAGAAATAATGGTTGAAATAGGTGAAGAAAGAATGTTCGTTAATAGGTAGGTTAAGAAAAGCTATTAATTAAATAAGGCTATTAATTAGGGACATTTATTCAGTAAACGCAGAGATGCATAATATAGATGAGTAATCTAGAAAAAGATTCTGGAAAGCAGCAGTGGAGCTGATAGCGAATGTGTGGCTGCTGCGTCACAAAGTTTATGCTGGAACCTGGAAAGCTTTGAAACCTGAGCCATATTCATCCGCATCAGTCCAGCTGCATGCAGCAGTACTATGTAAGCTTCACCATGCTCTTATCAGCATAGTGTTTTGCTTTTCTGAAACGTACTAGAGAAATAACAAACATCACATGCCACTCAGCTAGCAACATACGTGCAGTGCCTCTGCTTTTCATTTTTTTTCTCCTCCAGATTCTCTCTCGTGTAAAAAGACCTTACAATGAACCCTCCATAAACCGACCTGCTCTATTCTAATATATCACTCCAGTTGTGCCTTAATGTGCTCATGACCTGTGAATAAATAGCATGTATGTGTAAGAACATGTTGAACGCCTTAGTACCAGTCAAAATCAGATTAATACACTACCCATTTTCTTCCCTTTCAGATTTCTTTTCATTAAACTATTTTATCTCTGATTGTATTTGGCCGTGTTTGTGTTCTTTTGGCAGTGCTGTAAAATGAGTCTTGTAAATGTCTCCTCTCTTATCATTAGATCCATCTACAGATCAGGAAGGTGGGGGCCACTTTGTTTTCGTACCTGATCGTCATGGCAACAGGTCATGGTGGGCCATGGTAAGAGAGGGCGGGACATGAAGCCGCATGCAGAATCATTAACCATATAGAGCAGCCTTGGGGATGCCCCAGCACAAGCTTGCTCAGGGTTACACGTTTACCACTGTAAACTTTGGCAATGAACTTCCTTCTGTAATGAATATCCTATCTTAAAAGATACAACTCATCATGCTTTAAACAAAATCTGCAAATTTGTCTCATTTGTAAACGATATCTCAGAATTCATGTTTTTTTTCCCCTTTCTCTCTATCTTTACTTAATATTAAGTTTCATAATGTAAATCAGATCTTTTTAGTGCAAGTGTCACTTTAGATTGTAGAACGATGTGAATGTTCATGCTTATTTGCTTCGGGTATGCATTTCTTTTATGGAATCAAGGATCTTCAATTAAGTAAGCTAGAGGTCTCATGAACAAGCTGAGTGTTTTGTTTTTGTGCCGTTAAGAACTGGCCTGTTTTGGCACACGTAGCTGCAAAAGAAAAGAGCACCATAAAAAAAAGTTTACAAAAACGAAATATTTTTAAAAACCATCATCATCTGTGTGCTCCAGTGCTTAGGTTGCAGGGGATGTTGGTGGGTGAGAACAATTCTCTGTTATTATTTGTTAATGGAGTTGCTGTGAGGTATGTCTCTCTATTGGCAATCAGCCAAAAATATGCAGCTATATTGTTTTCCGTCCTTGCAGAACCTCTCTAGTACTGAGCTGCGGGACACACAGATTGTATACAATAGCCATGACTGAATGGTCCACTTGAGCTTTTGATCATTCACCTCCTGCTGGCCTCTGGGCTAGGAAATGAATCTTGTGAGTTATTATCCTTGCAGTTTGTTTTAAAATACATTTTTGAATTAAAATATAGATTTTTATTGAATTTTGACTTAGATGTTTCAGAGAACCCTTAAGATCACTGATATAAGACAAATATCTCCATGTTTATACTTCTGTTTCCTTTCTTTTCGTGGACTGGAGAGTGGATCTGGAGAATGAATGGTATGTGTGACATAACGGTTGGCTTTTGAGGATGCAGTGTGTGTGTGTGTGTGTGTGTGCACCTGTGTGCAGGATAAGGTGTCCTGTGGACTCAAAACAAACCTACTGATACACACCTTTCCCCCCACCGCTTTTCTCTCCATGTCCACTCTGTGCTCTCAACTGTCATTCTCAGGTGTCATTGTTCTTGCCTGTTCCATTCCCACCCCTTCTTCCATGGAGACTGGAGGTCAAATGCTGGGGTGAAAGGTGACCTGTGGGTTCGTTTAACATAGATCCCTTCTGTTTCTTTTGACAGGAGACCAGCCAGATGAGAGAAACATGCCGCCAGCAGGTGTTACCCTGTGAGTTCCTATGTGTGTATATTTGTTTTAAAGTAAAATGCCACTTTTTTTTCATGAAGTTTTCATGAAGTTTAAGAGTGTCTTAATGTTACCCAGTATGTGCTAATAAAGTCGTTTGGCAATGGTGCCTGTATGGAGAATGTGTAATGTTTAAATATCATTTTCAGTGAATAATTATCAAAAAAGGGACGAGGCACATTGCCAAGATTTGTTTCTAAAGCCTGTTTATTAATTATTATGGCCTTTTTTTGGAAAAAAAAATCATTTTCAATTGTACTGTACATTATATGGGCCAGTATACCAGTATTAATGTGTTAGTTGGCAAATATTCAGTGTAGTTTGTGAATAAGAAAAAAAGCTGCCACACTGTAACCTGCATCCATCAGCCAGCATTACCATTACTGAATGACACCCGAGCACTCTAATCACGCACACACACTAGCTCTCATTCCTGTGCTGAGGGTACATGGCTCATGTCTAAACTGGCCTGTAAAATGATTCCTCCCATCACAATTAGTTTATTTTGTCACTGTTGTCAGCTGCCACAGGAAAGACCTTGAAATGAATCAGTGGCAGTGAGAATCTAATAGAAAGGAACTAAACCACCTGATGAATGAAAATGCATTATAAATTTGTGATCACTGTGAGGTTTTCAGGTCTAAAAGTATGTGAATACATTATTATGTATTATTTTACATAACCAGCACAAAAGGTACAGTTTAAACTGTTTAGGTGTCAACAAAGAGTATTTATCTCCGGTTGACATCAAGTTAGAGAAACAGTCATATTTGGCACCCCTTGTCAAATTACATGCTTTGTTAATTTTCTAACTGAAAATAAGTCAACACATTCTTTACAGTGAACACACTAAAATCTGGCATTTTTCTGCTGATTTGACTGCATGTTTTCTACTTTTTATTGAAAAAAAAAATAAAACAAAATATAAAATGTGCTGTAACTTTTGCACAGGTCACATTTAATGTTCCATTATTATTTTTCCCAATACGTTAAATTCAGTAAATACACAGTAATTGTACTAACATGTATTAACATGTGCAGAGGTGTTTTCTCTGCAGAAGATGCATTAACTCATTTCAAATCAATAAAATGTGTAATTAAACCAGGGGTGTGTGAACTTTTTATAGGACTGTGTAATTTAACCCTTAAATATTCAGACATGGGTATTAATATAAAATAAAAAATACTACAAAAATATAAATAAAATAAAATGAGGAAAATGATTTGATAATTGCTTTTGTTGCTTATAGGCAGTAAAAGAGTGTGGCCACTCTTTTCAGCTACTGTGGGGAAAGTGAGTCCTGGTATAACTGAGTCCATGTTCAGTTTCTGTAGTTAGTGGTAGAGAGAGCTGGACTGGGTCTCCACATTGACCACATCTCTGCACATTCACTCCCTCTTTCACATCAACACACACACACACACACACACACACACACACACACACACACACACACACACACACACATACAGTCCTCAGCAGCCACGTTTAACTCAGACATGGTCATGGCGTAGAACATAAATAAATAGAGCTTGTTTGGCCTTGTGTTTGAGTTTAGGCCCGTTCTAATGGGTTCTAGGCATCAGATGTGACGTCTATGTCCTCAGAGCCGGTCTGCTTGGTGGCAATCCTCCAGCGGTTGATGTGGTGGTTGCCCTTCTTCTTCTGCGTGCTCTCCGGTCCCTCTTCCTCCAGCTTCTGCCGTTTGTACTTGGTCCTGCGGTTCTGGAACCAGACCTTCACCTGTTGGAGTCACAGCACAGCGCAGAGAGTGAGTATTAGTAAACAGTAACGGTCCTCATCCTGCGGCAGTGACGTGATTTTCAAGACGCAAATATGGAACAATTTAACAAGACTTTTGAAAATTGTTTATTAGTAAAATAAAAATGCTTGAAATAATATACTTTAAAATAATACTTAGAATCTCACTTATATTCATATTAAAATTAAACTGTGATTATTATATTTATTCTTTTCTTTGTAGTGTGGATTTTATGTTCATCATTTTATTCATTTAATGCTGAACCGGCGCGGTGCGCATTTGATCTATATGTATTTAATCTACATTTGTGCTCCAGGTTTCCGATTCAATTAACGCAAATCAAACTTGTTCAAAAAATAACACTTTAATACTTAATAATTTAATACCTTAATAATTTTTGAACAGACTATCAGTCCGCTTACACAATATTGCTGTGGTTCTTCGTTAAAGACTGAATGTTGGATTGCAGTCCGGCCCTACAGCAGGGCACCGTTACCCTTTTACTAAATAAAACCTAAACAGAAGGTTTAATCACTCACATTAAATCACATTAGTTTGGCTGTAACACACGGCGCGCCAATTAAACTTTTAAAAAAACACAATGTGGTAATAAATTAAAACTATTTAACCGCTGAATGAAATTCTTTCAAAGCGTTTTTTGAGTCGCTTCTCACGAATAACGGTTTTAGGTTGAACTGAACCATTGTTTACATGGTGTGAATCACTGATTTGTTGATTAACTTCGTTTGATGAACTAATTCGTTGATTAATTTGAAGAGCAGAAACACCTAGACAGCGTGAGCCGCACTGCAGCGGGGATCTGATGGGTTTACCGCTCAGTGCCATTAGTAAAGCACGTGGCCTCTCACTGAGATCAGCCTTTCATTCAGGACAGGTGAGTCAAGTCTCCAGTCTTCAGTACGTTGTACAACAGGCGGCGAAAGAGCTGGATGGGTGGTTTTAACGTGAAGTCGTTAATTACTCGGGTGAAGGTGTTTAGTCCAGTCTGGTGTCGGGGTGCGCAAAGCAGGGACAACATTAATACAGCCTGACCATTACTGCTCATGTGTGATATGGTCGACTTTCGCTATATAACAACAAAACAGTAACAACAGTAATGACATTTATTTGTTTATTTATTTATTAATTCATTACATTAACAAAGATCTTTGAAAGTGGCGTCATTCATTCATGTCAAAAACCGCGCGTGAGGCTAAGAGCTACAGCGTATTTATATTCTCTTCAGATCATTCAAACTGCAGCCTGTCCTCCTCTAGCGAGTATAACCTGTAAACATGAGGTATTTTAACCGGCTTTACAAACGCATCCTTTTAAAAATGGATTATTAGTTTTAAAACTGGTCTTAAATAATAATAATAATAAAAGATTTCTGAACTAAGACCATTTTCTTGTCAGTCAAATACAGTTATTAGCTGGACGCATCTGGACACATCTGAGAAAAATGCTACATTTTGTTTGATTTTATATGATGATAAAATACCATATTTGAGCGGAAGTGGTGGAGAATTATTTGAAAAACACCGCAGCAACACCGCGACTGAAGTGCAGCAGTTCAGTGTGTGTGATCCTCTGCAGCCCTCAGATGTGGTGTGTGTGTGTGTGTGTGTGTGTGTACCTGAGTCTCGGACAGGCTGAGGCTGTTGGCCAGCTGTTTGCGCTCCGCTCCCACCACGTAGTGGTTCTTGTCGAAGGCGCGCTCGAGGCGCAGCAGCTGAGAGGGAGAGAAGGCCGTGCGGATCCGCTTCGGCTTGCGGGCGAAGGGCCCGTGCAGCAGCAGCGAGTCATGAGCCACCTCATTCCCTGAGAGAGAGACGGGGAGGGGGAGGGGGGTTGACTTGAATTAGCGCAGTTAGAGCACGAAAAACCTTCATTACCGCATAAATAAATCTAAATAAATCTGTAATCGTCATCAGGTTCGAATGTGTCATTCAGAGAAAACGCGGAGAACTTGCTGCTGTTTCACTCTGAGCGCTGCCTGCTGATTCAGTATAAAAGCGCTCAGCATTAATTAATGTGGGTTCTGTTGTGCGCAGTTAGTCTTTGGTGGGTGCGTTAAATATAAGTAATTATTTTAATAGGTGTGAAACCAACCATAACAACTCTGCAGTGATTCCTCTTGAGTTATTGCTGGAGTATAGCTGGATGACCTGCTTATCATGGCTGGCAGCTGACAGATTGTTTCTAGCAGTATTTCACTATATACTGGCATTTTGCATGGACAGTCTTTGTACTGTGTTGGGTATTAGTATCTGTATATATGTATTTGCAGTATCTGTATATTGTATATATTTATGTTTTATTTTATATAAACAACTTGGATTAATAAACGATAATATTCGTTGTTTTCATCCACGGACACGCAAGTCCTAAATAACTGATAATTAAATGTAATAAATATGCATTTAAAGTTTGTTTTAAAATGTCTTTAAAAATATACAATATTTCCGATATACACCTTTTAAAATAACATCTTTATTCATATTTAACATGTGTGCATATTAATAATTCTATGTTTATATAAGTATCTTCAGAAGTCTTAAGAGTCGGGGGGGGGGGGGGTCTGTATGGATTCCGTGTTAAACACTAAGCGGACGCTGTGTTGGATTTTTAGGGTCAACATGGTAATAACGAAGGTATACGTTGCGCTTCATTTGTCACTGGAGCGTTCTCAGCTCATTTACACAGTGCTATAACAATCTGAGCACTTACTTCATCTCTTAGCCTCGCCCACGAGTTTATCTCAATGGCATCCTTTTATAGGCTGCAGAAATCCGGGCTAATTAAGATCCCAAAATGACAGTAAACAGAAGGTGCTGTGCAGCTGGATAATCATCATCGAGACGCCTCTCAACACCTTGACACCAATAGAGAACAACAGCAGAGAGTGTGGAGACGCTCGTGCACGAGGCTGGTAAAGCAGTGCTTTCACTAACAGACTATCCTGAGGTAACCTGAGCGCGTGGAGGGCTGTGATGAACTGCAGTGAACTTGGCCTTGACCTGTTGAGTTTGTGAATTCAGTCAATTCAAAACCAAAGACCAACCCTCCAGTTTTATAGCTTCATTTCTCCGGTGAATAATTATTGTATCGGGTTTTTCGGTGTTGGAGTCGTGTGCAGCGCTTGAGGGAGTTTACAGCACTGAAGTCCAGAAGGGTTATTTTTAGGGTTTAACGGTTAATCGGACAATTTTATTAAAGCAGGAGACATGAACTTGGTCTGAGTGTGGAGTAGGCCTGGAACTACACAGAGCTCAGAATAGTCCTTTAGAAATGTTTATGCAAGACTTTCAGCTCAATATGGACCATATAGTCTCATTAAAATAGCATTAAGTAATAATCTCATCAACTATTTTAAAAGATGAAATACTTTTGCTCTACTGTGAAATTATTTACTATTGTTATTATTTTTATTATTGTTATTATTATTATTATTATTATTATTATTATTATTATTATTATTATTAGTAGTAGTAGTAGTAGTAGTAGTAGTATTAAATAATAAATAAATAATAAAATAATAATTGTTATTAGTAGTAGCAGTAAACAGTGTGATAATGCTGAAAACAACTATAATATTTAATCGGCCTAACCGTCGATATAAATAGCGATAAACCGATATGTACCTTGAAATCGATGTCCGAAGAACCGGTTCCGTAGCACCCACGGATAGAAGTTGATGGGTTCTCGGTGCTGCGCGCTGAAGAAGTGCGGGTGCTGGAGGTGCGCACCGCCGAGTTGGTGCGGGTGCGCGCTCAGAGGCGCGTGGCTCACCGCGTCCGGGAACACGAGCTCCGGGCTGGTGTAGAGCGCTCGGCCCGCGGGGCTCTGATAGCCGCCCAGGAAAGAGTCTGTGGGGGGCGTGTAGGTGAGGGCGGCGGGGCGCACGGGCTCTTCCCCCGACAACGGGCTCTCCTTCGCCACTAAAGACTCGATGGTGAAGCAGCGCTTCCCCGCGGCTGAGAACATCGTCCCCGTCGGGAGCGTGCAGCAGCGCGAGGTCTTTCCGTCCTCTCCGGGACCTGTGCGTCGACCTCTGCCAGCGGGAGGTCCTCGCTCACGCGCGCATGGTGATCGGAAACTACGCGGGGCTGAACGGCAGACCGACTTCAGTGCGTGCGCTCAGTTTGGGCTCAGCGCGCGCGGTCCATGAGTCGTGTGTGCGCGTGTTTGAGTGATGAGCGCGGGAGTGAGGAGCTGCAGGCTGCGTGCTGTGGTTAGGCGCATTTGGATTGGAGGGGCGACGAGCAGGGGTCGCGTTTGCGCCGCGCTGATTGGACAGAAGCGGTGGAGCTCGCAAAGCTGATTGGTGGGCGGGTCCACGTTCACTAAGGCCCGATAATGAACTCTATTAGTGCGATCATTCACCGGCTGCCTCCAACAGGTCAGTCCCACTACAGACGATAAATAAATAAATTAATTAATGAATTAACAAACAGATTTAGCCCTGATTTTTGAAGGAATAGCCAACATTTCAACTTCTTAAAGTCATTCAGTCTGAGATACGCCTCGCTTTCACATTGCAAAATGACTAGACAATACTTGTCATTATAATAATGATAATATATTACACACATGAATACACAGGCACGTACCTAAATTATCTGATTTATCCAGAGTTTGCAAACACAATTTTTATATGTTATATGTATTCAATTCCAAAGTAGTTCGTTTGAGGCTGATTTATTTGCCTCCTCAGTGCACTGCGTTAATAGTACAGTGTGCTTAAATATCTCTGTATGTCTATTACATTCAGCCATACTCTTCCAAACCTCTATTGCGCGACTTTTTCCTGCTTGAAGTTTCTGCCCAGTGATCGGTGAAGTAATAAATAAGACTTTCACAAGTTCGTGGAAAACGATGTGCTGCTTCAGAACTTTTATTTTGGGGGTTTTATTATGACGCTTACACAGCTACTATTACATCTCTTGCAATTACTAATTTATTCTTACGTAAGTTGAGTATTTAGAACAGTTGAATATTTAAGAGTTTAACAGTTCCCCCAAAACTCCGTTGCAGAACTTCAGCTGTTCATGAACGATGTAGATCAAACGACGCACTGAAACCACTTTAAACTGTTTCGCCGCTCTCCGCTTATTTGCGGACTTTCTGGGACATCAGAGCAGTCCCAGAGCATCAGATTCGTTCTTTTCGCTATTCGGGCCTGTGAGCGGGTTCAGTCCGCTGTGATGAAAAGCCGTGACCCGTCTCTCCCACAGTAATGTATTAACCAGAGCGCTTTCCACAGCTGGACATGGATAAAGATCTGCTGGCAGAGCAGAGCTCACCTGTTAAAGAGCGCTCAGCCATCACGGCTACAGGCTACAGTGTGGAAGGAGCTCCGCCGCCTCACAGGGTCAATAATTGAATGTGTGCGGTTTCAATGGTTGAACATATGGAGCCCGAAACGCACACATTCGTCAATTAAGTGGAGAGTTCGTGAACTTGTGCTCAGCTATTAATTTCCAGGCCAGCTCGCTTTTCCTCAGGGCTCATCCAGCATACGTTTCATCTTGTGCTTTTAAAGGTAATGATTAGCCGCCTGATAGGCTCGTTACCTCCAGTGCGCATTAGAAAATCATTACAGCGGAGCATTAGTCTGCGCAACAGCATGTTGAGCGACTATTTAGAAAGCAAAGAGCCCGTGAACGCGCACACTCAGCACCGCGCGGCCTAGCGAAGGACCTGCACGTCTGACAATTAGTCTAGTAGTTTTAAATAGATTAGAAGTGCAGCTGTAATGATGACAGTAGTGCCTGTCTGACGCAGGGCGTTGTTCGTAAATATATAAGAATAGACAGTGAATGTATTAGAAGCCGTTTTAAAACTTTTCCGCCAATTAATAGTCCGCAACGAATTTTACATTTCACTTCATTATTTTTAATGGGATGTGTACTGCCAGCACAAATCCACAGTGAAATAAAATTCAAATACTTTCTAAATGCTTTTAAAATACTTTAAAACAGTTTAAAGTGGTTTACGGAATCAAAAGATGACGAAAGTTGAATCTGCAAAATCGCACTATCGAATTATTTATTTGTTTGCGTGTTATTACATTAAGTATTCTTAGGCTACGTGGAAAATACTTTTTTGCGCATTATATAAGCTTTTGTACACGGCAGGGCCTGTAATGACGACAACACGACAACAACAACAATGATAATGATAATACTAACGATGTATATATATATATATATATATATATATATATATATATATATATATATATATTAGACTATTTATATTAGTGTATAGTATATTATATATATTAGACAATATATAGACTATTTAGATAAATGCAGATTTATCTATTTATCTATCTCATACATATTTATTTGTGTCTCTCTGTCCTTTTGGAGAGAGAGCGCTGCGCTGAAGGTTCCTGTAGAGTTTGCCACTTAACTAAGCTGTACTGTTTTAATGTTTTTACATGTTTTGTCCGGAGTTGCTCGAGGATGTTTGTGTTTGTGTTGCTTTACACTCAGTGAAGTGTACAGTTACTCTGGATAGGTGAGACATTCCTAATGTTATTCCCATTTCATTTGTGCAGTGGAAAGCCGGGGCAGCGGCAAAAGGAAAGGAGGGGGGGGGGCGGTGAAAAAAACATCTCAGCACCTGCATTACGTCACTAGATGATATCTGTCCTTTTAGAACTCAGAACTCCCCCCATACACACACACCACTCAGTGTACAGGTACGTACTTCACTCACATACAGGCATTCTGACGATTATGGTCTACTCTTAAAACGAGAGAGAGAGAGAGAGAGAGAGAGAGAGAGAGAGAGAGAGAGAGAGAGATAGAGAGAGCGAGCAAGTCTCACCCAGTGTTTCTGTCTGCCACTTTTCTCTCCCGTTCCGTAATTAAGAGCTCATGGAATCTGTAATGAATACTAATGGAGCAACCAGCCATCTGCACAAACACAAAATTAAAAACTACCATGCTGAGAGGGAGAGAGATAGACAGAGAGAGAGAGAGAGAGAGAGGGGGGGGGGCGGGAGGATGGGTGAGAGATTTAACCTTGCAGCAATAGGAGGCGTGAGGAAATGAAGAGATGTGGAGATTTTTTAAAGGAGAGAGAGCGAGAGCTGTAAGTGGTTATAAACACAGCACAAGGCACTATGCTACATGGAGCCCATCTGGCCAAAATAGAAGTGGGATTTCTTGCGACTGCTACAAAAGCAGTATGTCAAGTGTTCTTTACATCTGCCTTGTTTCAGATGGTTCTACGTGGTTAATCACAGAATGCAGGGAGATTATCAGCTGCTACTCCTTTGATTTGTTTTAATGCGTGTTGCCAAGGAAAGTTGGGTCACGGATCTGCGCTCACTAACCGACCGGACTCAGTGACCCCGTGTGGCTTAATGATTACCTGAGACGTGCAGGCTTTAGGAAAACAGCCTCCCCTAAATGAGAGTGAGTCTCGGGCTGAGAAACACTTCGGTGCAGTGAATTGAAACACGAGTGCTTTTCAGTGAACTCGCCCTCTGATGAACTCACTCTTGCTGTCCGCTGCTGCCCTCTCGGGGCCTGTGTGGGTATCGCAGATGCTGGATAGGGTTAAAAAGAGATTCGGCATCAGAACCAGCTGTGTTTCTCCAAGTGCTCCCCGCATTCGAGGAGATGTGCCCATGGACCACGATTTGGATGTTACACGGTTGTTTTCTGGTACACGAAGGGGACTAGAAATAGGAGTAGTAATACGTTAAAGATTGAGAGCAGAAGTCATTTGCCTTCTTATCTCCTCTCAAACTGCAAAGAGATTTTATTTGAAGTAATTTTTTCCCCCGTGTTTCATACCAAACAGTCAAAGTTTGGAGTTATGTGTTAAGTTGTGTGTTATGAATGAGAGAGATGTGAACACACGTTAAGGAATCAACGTAGCAATTTTGGGGCACAGTATTTTAACTGCTCTTAAACTTTTCAGTTAAATTTTTTTAAGACTTTCTTAGAGTTTCTCCATAAAATAGATTAAGTAATATCGATTGAGTCTAATTAACTAATGATTTAAATATACATTTCTGTTAATTTGAAAGGTTTTTGCTCACTGATGAGAAATGAATGTTGATAAAGTGGTTCATTATAGGTTTAACATAAGGTTTATTGATTGTGACATATGCTGTGTGACAACCAACCCTATTATGCATGTCACCATTGCACATCCTGTATTGTTTTCTGTCAGTTGTCAGTGCTTCTACACTGTCTGCTGTGAGTGAAATCCTATGAGGAAAGAAATGGAGAGCCATTCATCTGTTCATTCAGACTGAAGTGCAGCAGCGGTTCTGAGAAAGTGTTTGAGTTACAGCACTTCACCTTTCATATCCAGCTATGAGTTCTGGATAAAAGCACTATAGATATCCTAGTTCAAGTACATGAAATCCTAGAAAAACATTACAATGAATTTCATTTATAGTTTCTAATATATTGCTTCCTATATATTCTGTATGCAGGTTAATTCCAGGACTTATAACCACATTGTGTCAGGACATTTATAAAGGCCTTCTCATCCTGCACATCACTTCCTCCAGCCATATCCCCCTGGTAGAAGATTTTGGGCCATTAAAGACACCACAAGTATACATGTTAACAGGTATAGTGCGCATTAACTGCAGTGAACATGTTAAACTGAACCAGCAAACTTCCCTTACTGTATAACACAGCTGGAACCTAGTATATTATATCATCCTGTCATCAAATCAAATCAAATCATGCTTATTGTCTCATCACATTTACACAGGTGGAAAGTGAAAGAAAAACTGTTCAGCAGCCTGATGGTCCAGGAAACTGTCTTGGAACTGGCTGGTTCTGGACTTTATGCTTCTGTACCTCCTCCCGCTTGGCAGCTGTGAGAACAGACAGTGGCTTGGGTGGATGGAGTCCTTCAGAGTCCTCGTGGTCTTCCTCATATACTGTAAATAACAGTTTATGTGTCCTTAGACCCTACACATATGCATATATTTACATATTCATCTCTTTTAGCTCCCCATTCCCATTATTCTTTATTCTGTTATCATGTTTTTGCTTAATTACTGTAGTGTTTGAATCTTTATTATAGTCTGTGTACTCGTTGTTGTTTGGTCTATTTAGTATGTTGCCTGAAACCATTTCTTATATGTGTAAAATACAGAGGTGTAAAATTCAGGTCCAGAAAGTAAAAATCCTTCCCAGGATTTTGTTCCAACTGCCTAGACATCTCCGCTGGCGGTTTGATCTAACTAGAGAAGCCAGGCCGTTGGAACAAAATCCTGGGAAGATTTTTACTTTCTGGAGCTGAATTGTACACATCTGGTAAAATACTTACAAACCATAGTGATTCTGATTCAGAAATGCTATACTGCCACCACGTGGACCACTTTAGCATGACGGAACAGAAAGAGACTCGGATAGTTTTTCAAAGATGACCTCTCAGAGATTAGGATTTATCATACAAGTGCTGCATGTGCATGTATACACTCCAGTGCAAAAAAATGGACTTGATTACTACTTGTTTTGGCCTGATCAGAGTCCAGATTTAAACCCTATTGAAAATAGCTTGCGTTTCATTTTAACTGTTTAAAGCTGAGTGGAGTAATAGTCACTCTTCTTTCTGTAAAAATTGTCAGCAAGTTTAGCCGCAAGATTTTCATTTTTAAAGAAAGTTAAAAAAAAATCCAACACTAAGTTACTTTATTTATTTATTTGCTTAATGATTTGTTGTTGAGCTTAATGTTTTGCCATTTTGGGCTTAGCATTTTTTTGTATGGAAATGTATGAACGGTTGGATTACATGGTGCATTAATCTCTCTAATACAGACCAAGTATCTTCAGGTTTATATAAAGGTATATCTGATGATAATGGATGTGATACAATATTTGCATTTTTGTATGTAATAAATTAATCCATTAAAATAAAATACCAACTATATTTGGCAGTATCTTTATATTGGGTAATATAATTAATAGTCTTTAAAATGCTTCTTTAAAATCACTATTTTAAAAATGTGTGTAATGTGACACACTAAACTGATTTTTAAACATATCATGCAAAATGTCTTTAAAACTAATGGGCTACACTTCATTGTCTTTTCATTTGCTTGTCTGTTTTAGCATTCATTATTTATCAGTTTTGAAATCTAGATAGATTGCACAGCAGAGTTACATTTGGGGCTAGAAAAGTTAAATGTTTGGTAAGTAAAGAGAATAAATGCTTCTGTTTTGAACATGAACTTTTCTCTTCTCTGTAACAGTTCTAACGCTCCTTGGCTCTGGAGAGTGGCACTAGTACGTTACTTTGAGCTGTCAGTTTCGTGGGAGGAGCGCGTGATATGCAATACACAACCAAGTGCTGATCATACAACACAACAGTAATGTTATTTATCATTCATTTGCATCTCATTGCATATTCAGTAATGGTTTGAAAGCTGCAGAAAATACCTAAAGAGGAATTCCAGTGATTATTCACAACATCTGCAGGATTTAATCATTAAGAAGTAAACAGCACTATTTGGAGTGGTTTTAAATACATAATTTGAAAGATGCTTACAGATTCAGAAGTGTTCACAGTGGTGGTGATAGAAACCAGACATCTGAAGCATTTAATGCCTCTTTAAAGCTACCTCACAGACAGCTATATGCCTGAGATATTTTTAATTTTTACAACAGTTTTAAGAAAGGTTTTTGGCCTGAAACATATATTTTTTTAATTGATTCCTGGCAGAAAGGTACATGGGGTGTAGTAAGACAAAATAGTACCCAAAGAAATTGTACTTTTTCAGATTTACTACTATTTTACCATCATTAACATTCATGTAAAAAAAAACTGGTGGGGATTTCCCTTTAATTATGAGTTTTGTGTGGATAAGTTGTAAGCTTATGCAGGTCATTTGGGACATACGTAAAAATAATAGATAATTCCTTTTTTGTGTATCATTATATACACGTCTCTGTCTTTCTTTCTTTATCTCCCTTTCTTTTCTTAGGACTATTCAGGTGAATTGAAGCATTGCCACAATCAAACAATCAGTATAAGACAGTTGATTTATTGAGAACGAAATCGTTATGATATTGGATTATGAGATTGTGACAGTATGTTTTAAATACTCCTTCCTCTTCCAGTATTTCTTTCCCCTTCCAGTTTGTTTGCCATTTAATTGAATAAGATATTAGACAAACTGAATGTTTATATGTGATATGTGATATCCAGCCTCTGTGTCTTACAAGGACCACATAACTGATCTTCTATAGTCAGCCAAGTTTTATCATGTGTGATCCTATTATGAGGAAATCCTGTTCCTTTCCTGGCTAAGTAGAGATACACACTCAAAATGTAATTCATTCTTTCTTTCTTTCTTTCTTTCTTTCTTTCTTTCAGTCTGAGTGTCACCTGCTGCCTCATCCTTTTGCTGGTAAGTAGTCAACTAAACTACTACTCATTTTACCCATTTGTGTACTGCCATGCAGTCAGACAGAAACTGAGGCTGGCCAAGTCCATTCACCCCAGCCCCATAGGCTACACATATTTCAGCCCCTTTATTCAGCCTCAAGTGTCATTCTGAAGTACCATTTGCATCACGAAGCCAGTAGAGGCAGGTTTCTCCTACAACAGCGATTCTGCTGAATATAAATGAAAAGCTCCAGACTGACAGAAACTCAGTGCAGCCTTTACTGTGAGGAAATTTTCCAATGCACAGAAACAGTCCCAAATCACACCCTTTCCTTTGTTTATTGACATGGTATGATATTTGAATGTGAAAATCTATCCATATTTTGATGTCCTGACAAAGTTTTTATACACTTGACACACTCAGATGACCTGCAAGATCAGAAAAAAGTAATGTATTTTTAAAAATATCACAATCATAGGAAGTTGATAATGGCTGTGTTTTCCTGCTAAATCTATTCATTACTTAACAATATATAAGCCAGTGAACAAGTGTAAGTCAAACTTGGGCGGTGTGCTAGACTTATTTCTGCTAAGACTGCTGATATTCATGACTACTGAGCTAATTTACTTATAAATAAAGTTAATCTTTCATATCTAATGCCAGCATCATGATAGATGCTCTACACCTCAGAGAAATAAAGGGTAACAAAGCATACCACTTTAGTCCTGTTCCGAGAAGCCTACAACTACATCCTCATAGACACAAGTAGGATTGTTTTCTAATTTCCCAACTCCTAGCATTCCCTGGTTTACTATCTCAGCTGTTTGGTATCAGCCGAGACTGGATGTGAAATGAGCCTGTCGGGAGCTGCTGTTGTAGCAAATTAAATACTGAAGCAAAGCAAGCTATGAACGGTTAGCATCGCGAAGAGACATGGACAGCGTATTACTGGGAGTATTTAAAGCTGCAGTGCTTTTCACATAATTCCCCGTCTCATTTCAGACTGAGTAGCCTGAGAGTAGACTGTAGACTGAGTAATGGCGTTTTCTATTAGCAGCAAACATAAAGCAGCAGCGCAGACTGAGTAAAGCAGCATTCACATGCATCGCCGCTAGAAATGCGCTGTTTACACGGAAGCTGCTGGAGGGGTCTGCTCGATCTGACCTGCATGGCTGTTGATGGGCTGGTGTTGAGAGCAAACAGAAGACAGGGAGAGAGAGAGGATGCAGTAGCTCAGGCAGCTCAGCCGGACGCGCTCACACCTCCCCTCATTAATAAACTAACTGGCCATTTTGTTCCACGTTAACTCTGTGTGTTCAACTAATCTGCTCTGCTTAACAAGCTGCAGGTCTTCACTCGAGCTGAACGAGCTGGGAAGAATCACACACAGCTCCACCACTGTCACCTGCGTGCGAAACGGAGCAGATTCGCCACCTGCGAGAAAAACTCGCTCACGTGGCTTATGGAGGGCTCCAGTAGCTTCCTGACTATTTTCTCTCTGTATTGCTGGTGCTGTGGTCATTTTTCTCGCTCGCGCTGTCTGGGTTCATTTGGGTAATTGCGCTTGTCTCGTTCTGGACGCTTCGCTGTTCTCGCACTGAATTCTTGGGAAAACAGGAACGACTCAATTTCCTGAGAGTTCAAAAAGGGCTTCATTGAGAAGTTGGCTGGGATGGGCCATTAGCATACAGGGCTCGTTTAGAGAGGGGCCTTCGCCTTGTGCTCTTTTCATCCACCTTCTCCCCCGCGTTAGAAGTCATTGTGTGCTCCATATGAAACCCTTCACAAAGCCTCAATAGCCCTGCTCTACTTCAAACGCTAGTAATGAATGCTAATGACTGCAAGATAGAGTGGCAGGGCAGGGCTCTACAAATAAAATGCAAACACCAGACTTTTATAATCCTCTGCTTCGGTTTTAAGAGCGTTTCTAAAATCCTCATCCTTTGTTTTATGTTCTTTTCCATTCAGCTGAGGCCTGCAAGCTCCTGGTTATGCCAGTTTCCTACATTTTACACATTTTGCCAACTAGCTAGGTTGGTCTTCTTCAGTGAATGTGGGTCAGTGACCCATATTAATTACCTCTTAGAACCATTCTATGAACTTTTTCAAGTTCTTATGAGTTTGCCAGGGTTAAGGAATAAAGTCAAGGTGTAGTCGAGCCTCAGAGTTTGTCGGAGAAGAAGATGATGCAGTGGTGAGCTGAAGTGATGAGCTGCAGTGCTAATACTGCTGGCAGGGGGTGCAGACTGCAGCTCTTTAGGGGGAGAACAGGGGAGCAGTGACTAATTGGAATGGTGAGCTCCCCTCCCCTTTTTTTGCTGTTCCTGTGGTTTTTCTCAGGGTCCACCCCCCACTCCCCCAATCTCCTGGCCTGCTGTGGGATTACACTAGATCACATCAGAGATGCTTTGTCCATACATAATCAAACACACACACAAAGGGTTGAGTTCAGCTAATCAAACCTGTAGACAGGAAGGGATCTGTGAAGGTACACCAGTGCATGCGCAATAGGATGAAGAAAGAAGCTTTGTTTCTGGTTTTATACATTTCTATTTGTTTTATGGCTCTGCTCCTTCATCTTCATTCAGAAAGTAGAAAGCAAAGTTAGTGGCATCAGCTTAATGGCATGTTATAGTGGCTATCTGAGCAAAGTTGTAAATGTCCATTTTTGTTCATTTAACAAGCACAACATTTACTGTTCTTTTCATTATGTGTAAAGTTGCTGAATGCAGCAACATAAATATTCCAAAATTAACAGTCTAGTTACATTAACTTACACTGAAACTATGACATTATGTAGACCCATGAAAGAAATGGCTCCTGTAATAACTGTTAATAATAGTCTTGTGAAAACATTAAGCTATATATACATTTCTGTAAATATTTATTTGCAGGATATCAGTTTCAACACAATATAAAAAGTTTCTTTTCTTCAATAGTAAGATATGTAAGACTCTCTCTCACTCTCTCTCTCTCTCTCTCTCTCTCTCTCTCTCTCTCTCTCTTTCTCTCACTCCTTGTGTGTTTCACAGAGTTGCTGCAAGCGCCTGTTTTAAAGGGATTGGGGTATAGTGAAAGACTGCAGGCTTCTCTGACAGTGCACTCCTAATAGGCTTTATTCATCTCTTAAAGCCAATAATCATGTGAAACGTGACCTCCAGGCCAGCGAAGGCCAGAACAGCCAGGGCACAAATCAATGAACTATCATATTCACTCAGCTGCTTTTTAGGTGCAAATAGACCAAGTCCTGGACTATTATGTCTTTAGCAGTGATAGGTCATTATTCTTCATAGCCTGGGCAAAGATTTAGGCCTAGACAACTAGAACACTGTATTGCAAAAACGGTCTTCCATTGCTACAAGCCTGATATCATAGCAATAGCAGAACTTTTCTCAAAAAGGTTCTACATAGAACACATTCTCCATCAATTTGAAGAACTATTTCACCATGCAAACCAACCCTTTAAAGTAGTTCTGAATAGAACCTTTGTCTTTACTAAAGAACCCTTGAAAAAACGTCTTTGTAAAGAGTGTAGATGAATGTGTAGGCCTATTGATGTCCTCTGAGCTGTGAGATCACCAGTGGGTTGCAATGGACAGAACATTCACATACTTCACCAAGTTTGATTATTTCATTACTCTCATCTTTGCCCATTTGATTCCCCATTTTGCATTGTGTTGTGGCTATAATTGTCTCACTGAGCTGGTTCCTTTAGCCTCTCTGTAGTCTTCCCTTCACGGATTATCTGGATTAAGAGAGCAGAAAAGAAACATTGTGACAAGTGTGTTAACTAATAATTGCTGTGTTCTTAGTGAAGGATTACTAATCCAACCAACCCGGTCTCACTCCCTATGCGTATGAAATCGTACGCAAAACTAAACACTGGGATGCGTACTCATGCGTACGCAGAGAGCTGCGTACAAATGTTACGCCGCTATCAAATACATGTAAATACTCGCCGATTCCCGACAAATCGATCCCTAGGCTATATTTAGGTGTCCAAACTGATCGTAGTATCTACTCTGTACAGTATATTAACGCAAACGCTAAAAAAAGATGAGACATTTGACGTTTTACGAGTTGAGAGAGAGAGACATAGAGAGAGATGCACTTACTGAGCGAATGCCTAGAATACAGTGGGATTCGGTCAGAATTCTTCACTAAAAAGACCAACATAATCGCTTTATTAAAACCCTTCCTGAGCAATGATGTCTGAGGTAAATATAAGCGTGCTATACACTGGAGCACAGTATGTTCAGGCCTGCCACAGAGTAAGGGACGGAGATACACACCAATGAGCACACACGTTATTATTAATTAATAATAATAATAGTATTAATATTAGTAATTAATATATTATTCATAATTCTGTTATTAATTAATAAACTATGAGAGGTTAATAGTTTCATAGTTTAGGGTTTGTTCGGTTTGTTTTTGGCTACTTTTTTCTGATGTGTGGAGACAAACGTAATTTTCACCTAAACGTATTCCTTCTTTTATTCTCTGTTTCTGGTTCTTCTCAGGTTCTGATATGCCTAAATGAACTGATTAGTATCCAAGCTCAAATAATGATGGATTTTACATCTTCAGAAGTGATGTGCGAGGTTGCCAATTTAACAAAGGAATTTACTTTTAGTCATTCTTGTTCGTTTTAGTTAACCTCACTTGTAACAGGAATTCATTCATAATAGACCACGTATGGAAACATCCCAATATATGTATGTATTTAGTTAACAAGAATGTGCTCAGACAAAGACTCTTACTGTGAAGTTCTGGTTGCATTGGTAAGGTTGCTATCCAATTTGAGCGCGATTGCGACCATCGATATCAAGGTTTTGAAGCAAAGATCGTTTAAGGGAGGGTCTAAGTTAGGGCACTACATTTCATACAGCCTCATTTATGAAAGCTAATGCATTGAAGTGAAAGTGAGCGCCCCCCATCTTTCGGACTGTGTGCACTTCCGCCCGATCCTCTGGACACGGAACCACAGCTCGCTTTTCCCTCCACACGGTGAGTGTGTAAGCAGTCCGGTGCTTAACTTGACTTCGTTTTAATAACAGACACATGCAATTCTGAATACATTAACAGTTTTTTTTCATGAATATAAACTTAAATAAAATGCAATATTAAGTAGGAGCTCGGTTTAACATCCCAAGAGTATAAGACAAATGTGCACAGAGCTGGTCATGCTGCTAGCTAAACTAGTAAACTAGCTTAGATTAGCTAGCATGCCTTTAATAAACTTGAGATTTTAATCACTCTTCCTTTTGTAAGTATCGCAATTTCTATAAAGTTATGTTGCCCTGTGCACCATGTAGTAGTTTACTTTTGACATGCTAAGAATGCGTGTCGGTGTTTAACAGGTGAAAATGTTCTTTGCTAGCTAGCATTAGAGCTGGCCTAATTAGAGCATGTGCCTAATATGTATACCTAAATAATCCACAGGTCTACACTAACATTACTCAAACTGTATGTCCATTAATGAATGATATAGAAATGACATTACAGCTAGAGCTGGTTGATATGTGAATTGTGAAAACATGAGTAAGAAGTTTTCATGATACGTGGTAGTATTTAATAAATGAGTTAAAATATTTTCAGAGTATAAACGCACAATGATATTTTTTTAAACATTTCACACACTGTGCTCTACCAAATCTAGTTGGAGAGGCCTAATTACTTTTATTACTGACAGTATCTGCAATATGCTCCGAAAAAGTATATGGTAACATTAAATGTTTTGACATCTTTTTTTTTTCTTTTCACAGACCTTTCAGATCCCTCCTCACATCCATCTATCTCTCTATCCTTTATAGCGACCCAACGGCACTTTTAAGAGCCACTCGTCTGTCTGTCTATCCATACATCCATTCATCCATCCATATATCTGTCTGTCTGTCTTGGTGTTTATCTGTCTACCTGTTTATCTGTCTGCATTGTCTGTGTGTGTGCATCTGTTGTCTGTCTGTGTATCTGTAGGTGTCATATTTTTGCCTTCATTTACACCATGGACTCTGAAGGAGACTCTGGTAATAAATTCCACAAGCTTCTTCAGGAAGCACAGAGACTTGCAGCAGAGCTCAATCCAAAATTGGTAATACTGTGTTTTTTTTTCTTTTTACATGTTGTGGTAACAGTATGAGCATGGCATGATCTTTATTATGGATATTTACTGAAGCAGTTTAATGAGCCTGGGTATGTGTACTAATTTTTATTTTACAATCATAGGCAAAGAAAAGAAGGTCGGCAAAACCCGTATCTGGTGTTGTTAGTTGGAGACAGAGGGATAATTCAGGACAAATTATTCCAAAATTTCCCCCAAAGACTTATAACTCGACTACACGTAATAAATGTTCTTTTTGGTCTCTAAATTTGAATTGTACAGGTCTTCTGATAGTTTAATAATGAAAATGTACCTTGGTCTCACATTGCTTTTTATTCCAAAATCAGGTAAAAGGAGCAGTTCTGAAGTGGCTGAACCAGTATTTCAGCAGCCTGAGCCAACACCTTATGGTCAGTAGAAATCTGTTACACAGATTATACATACCTAACTGTTAGTCACACATTTAATAATTTAGTAATATTTTTTGTCTTACATTTACAGATAGTGCTCAAGAACTTAATGCACTGCAAGACATTCTCAGGGACATTCCTCCACAAGAGAAGGGCACTGTGCCACTAAGCTGGGCTGAACGGCAAGCTCAAAGCTCAGAGAAGTGGAATGCTTCTAGATCAGCCATGGTTAAAAACATATTTCTCGCAGAGCACACAGACACCTATATCTGTGACATCTGCCTGCAAAACACATCTGTTGTGAGGTGCAGAGATTGTTTGCCAAGACAGTTCCTGTGCAGTTCCTGCGATACACAGATACATCAGCACATCCTCCATAACCGAGAAGCCATGTTTGAGGGATTCTATCAACCCTTAGCCCCAAACATGATCATTCAACTTCAAAATGATGGGTCACACCAGATAAAGCATGAAGGTTTTAAATTCTTTTAAATAGTTGTGCAATGTGTTTGCCATCTGTTTTTTCAGCTCTGATTAATTTTGTTGCCATTAATTTTTTTCTTCTGTGTTTTAGTTCGACTGTTGCCGGTTCGTCTACCTCAACAGTGTACCTGTTCTCCCAGTCAGCTAAAGCTGACCTGTGGCAAAGAGGTCATCCTTGTTGGAATTAATGGTAAGGACTTGGTTCAGTTCAATTAAATGCAAACGACTGAATTCATGCTGCTTACACAGCTCTTTTTGATTTCAGGACGGTACCAACTAAATTTGCCAACATTGAGCTGTTCTCAGTGCATGAAAAGCTGGACCACTGGACTTGATGAACTAGTACAATGTGGATATTGGCCTGCTACCATCAACCACCAGACCATCTTCCATGTAGACCTGTTCCAGTCTTTCCAGGATCTGAAGCAGCTGGCTCCTGGGCTTTCTCGTCAAGCATTTATTGGAATGCTTGATGAAAGAACAAAGTATTTTGGCAGAGTAAGCGTGCATCATATTTCTTTGTTGTAGATCAGGGCCAGTCTTATCCACAAAGGGTCACTGTGGCTGCAGATGGTCTTTCCAATCAAGCAGAACCTATTTCTATTTGTTTAAAGGTGCTGTAGAATACATTTATCTATTTTACATTATTCTCTAATTTGTACATAGAAGGTATGCGACCTTGGTTGGGGTGAAAAATGCCCACATGAGGTTTTTACATGCCCATTTACAGGTTAAAATGTGTTGGTGGTTCTTGTTATATTTTGAGGTAAGGAACTCTGGACCTGGATGCCCTGATAGTTTTGCACAGTTTGGTAATTTTATTCCTGCTCAAGCACCCCTGGTTTAACTCATCAGCTAATTACTTTACTGTGCTGTACTCTGGCCGTCAGTGTGGTGTATAATGTGTGGTACACAATGTGTTGAAGTATTTTTTAATTACATGTAATGAAGAAATGTATGTGTACAATTAGTTCATCACCTTTGTGTTTTTTCTGTTATTTTGCAAGACCGGAAAAATATGTGGTGACACATTCCAGCGGTCATTTCTGGAGTGGTGCTACGCGCAGCATGAGGTGGACAAACTGTTGGAAGTTGAGCCCTTCCGGTGTACAGCATGTTCACCACAAATGCATGCTGTATCAGTGGATGGAAATAGAAAATTATACCGATTTAAGAATGCATCAGGGTATGAAGTTGTGTTCAGAATACTTCTTTTTTCAAACAGAACACATGTTGTTTCAAAAGCTGTTCATGTTTGTAGCATTACAGAAATCTAGCTTTTTCTATTGTGCAGAAGTGCCACAAAGGGACTTTTTGATGGCACCTTCCTGGCCAGAGATGAGGAGGTGTCAAGTTTTGTTGCTCAAATCCAGCAGGCAACCAAACATGTAAATGTACACTAATGTTTTTTTTTTTTAAGAATTTATATTTTGTGTTCATTGATCTGTTTAAATTAATTACTTATTTGTGTAACACATTCGTTTTTCTTTTCTAATCCTTGCATTTTTGTGCTGTTTTATTTAATTATAGACTCCTGGGAAAGGAATGTGCGGATCATCACAATGGACAGCTGCAAAAGAGCATTCTGGGAAATCTGCCTCAAAAATTGATGAGGAGGGGCTGGAAATCGCTGTGTGCCGGCATGGGGTGCTTTTGAGAGCACTGAATATGTTCAGAGGGGAGATTTATGCTTACCCTCTGTATCTGCAGAAGGAACTGTCCCCCTCAAATGTTTCCTTTTTCTGTTCAGATGTGGCATGCAAGTATTATCCGTATTTGGAAAAGGTCTCCAATAAGTGCTCTGAACTGCAGGGACTATTGGAGATGCATCCACTTCTTTCAGTGATGCATGCCAAAGCACACTCCTGGACATGTGAGGTAAGCAAAGGTTGTATAAAATCTCAACAGCTATGTGAAAACTGTTGGCTAAACAAACCAAAATATGAATTTTAAATCAATTTGAAAACTATTCCCAAGATTTCTCAAAAACTGTGTTACAGTTGAAATGGGGTGGACGCAATCAAGAAGGCGCTGGCAATACCATTGGTGAGGAAGTGGAGCAGGTAAAGATAATTTAAAGCACTATGTAGCTGTTGAAGTGTAGAGGTTGTAATGAGACTTGATAGTTCGAGCATGATAATGAAAAATTACTGACATTTATATCTATGTTAGGTAAATAGCTTCCTGTCCAGGGCTGCTATATCCACAAAATACATGTCTAAAGGTGGTAAGTATTTTTTGGTATACAATAAACCCATCACATGTATTTGTGATACACAGCCATTGAAATTACAATGAAGTTAAATGTTTCAAACTTTTTGTTTACAGGAAGAACAGACATGCTCACAGTTCTGGCAATGGGGTGGAACAAAAAGAAAATGAGTAACATGGACAAAATATTGGCCCAAAGATATGCTAAGGTACCCCATTTAACTGACTGGAACTGTTCTTAACGCTTTTAAAATGTTACTGAATACTGAAAAATGTTTGGTGATATGATTTGGTAATATTAAAGGCCGTCCAGAGAGTGGCAGATGATAAGCTTAAGCTGGAGGAGCTCAAAGCTGAGTTAAGGATTGATGATGCTGTTATCCAACAGTGGGTCACTGAGGTGCAACACTGGCCTGAAGGTAATATACTGAAGTAAATATTGATCTTGTGTCCTTATTCAGTAATATTTTATTCTAAAGTCACTTTTTCCTAATAGCAAATTCTAGTTTGGAGGGTGAAGCCTCAAGGGAGGTCATTCTGAAGAAGAAAATTGAAGGACTGTACCTTAGTGTCATGCAGAGGAAACATCGCCTTTACCGTCAGACAGGTATGATTCCTCATTATTTAGCAATTTTTCTTTCAGCCAACTGATTGTTTCTTTCTTTTGTAATGTACTAAACATAACATCATGTAAATTATGTAAATATTGTTGTGCATGTTATTCAGGTCTTTATATTCAATTCAGGTCAACTTTATTGTCATTATGCCTATATAGGATTGTACAGTACAACAAAATACTGTCAGCCTATTTCTCCAGTGAAGTGAAAGTGAATAGTGATATTGATTAAGTAAACTTTGAATAAGTAGACTGATATTTTCTTCCGCAGACAGCAACAAGAGACGACATAAGATGCGCCAGAAAATTGCAGAGGAAAAGGCAGCTTTATCTTCTGCTATTGAAGAGTTACGTGAACAGACGGACATCATTCTGCCTGCTGTTGATGAGCTTCTCTTGACTGAAAATTTTGTGTGGTCCTGGACTTATCTTGGACCCAGTAAGAACATGTACAATACAGAGCTCAAATGTAGCTTTTGCATACTAAATGCATCCTAAATAACTGCTTGTGTTGCTTAATAGGTAGAGCCAGCACTTGCCAGACCTGCCAACCTTTACGCATTTTGCGTAGCAGATACGCATTTAGACATCAAACTACGCTGCTACGATTTGTCACTTCAAAATACGAGAAAAGCCATCGATGGCTTTGAGTTCAACTGTCTGTGCATTTGCGCACTGGGCAGGTTGTCTATGGGTGTAACTGCATTGGGCAGCAACCAGTTGGGAAGACTTTGACCAATCATAGTGGTAGTTTTAAACTCTTCAAACAGGCTACAAGCGGAGAGCCGTCAAAACGAAAGTAACGAATTTAGTTTTCATCCCTCTCAGTCCATCTTCATACTGTGACTGGTTTTAAAGGGAGGACTGTACTAAACAGTTTCAGAGGTAACTGGCAGGATATGGGAATTGTGAATTGTCAATGTCAAAACTAGGCAACTCAAAAACAAGATGCAAAATATAAACTTTTTTTTTTTTAAGTTTTAGCATTTCGCTTGTGTAAATATCCCCCTGCGAGCGTGAATGTGAAACTCGTGAGCACAGCAAGAAGTCCTGCGTGCGTGTTTATCATCATGTTGCGCTCAAACCGCCTTTTTCATTCTCGATTGTCTTCGCACGCCATGTGTCACCTTCGACTGCTTTCTGTGCTCGAGTGAAATGTTTGTGAAATGTTCGAGTATTGGATTGAGATGTTTTTGTTTTTTATGCATGCATTCACTGATACCTGTTGCCCGAGTGCAAATGTACCTGACCTTGTGCCGTGCCTTGCTGTGATGTGCTGTGCCACCCCACCGCAAGAAGTTGCTACTCAAAAAGAATTCCCAGGTTGGCAGGTCTGACTTGCTGTAAGCTTACATATTTCTATTTCTTTCTATGAACAGCTGATCTCAGAACAAAGAAGGCCATCTTTGACCAGGTGATGGTGATCAGGAGAATGCAAGAGGAGGAGCAAATTGTAGTTCAGGAGATGAGGAGGCACTTGAACTCCCTCATAGGTGTTGCTGGGAGTCTAAAAACCTTACTGCTGGACCAAAGTAAGTTTTTCATCATTGCAGTTAATAGCATTTTTGTAGTATGTAGTCAAGAGTATGCAACTTGATTGAAGGACTATTTGTGCTTCAGCAAAACCTGGTGTGGGGGGCGTTGTTAATCTGCTTTTTCATCCAATTCTTAGGCAATGGCGCACACTGTGGATATCACAGCATGTTGAGGAGGAGATTGAGTGTTGTGAATGCCCAAGTACATCACACAAAAGCATCATTCAGCTTGGCTCTTCATGGAGAAATGACATCCCAAGATATGCTGTCTGAGGACAGGGAGGAACAAGTGTCAGATGTGGAGGACACATCTGATGATGACAATGACATTGATTCTTCATAAGTACATTGAGATTATTAAATACCCATGTCTAGTTCTTTGGGCTTCAAAACAGCTTATGGTGCATGATGTGGTGCATTATCACCACATCATTTACAGGTAGTTCTCGACTTACGTCCATTCGACTTTACGACCGTTTTATGAAAGGTGAGCTACGAATTTAAGAATTAAGAATTTAACTTATAATTCGTGCTTAGTTCTTTTTCTCAAATGAAAAGCGAATCAACAGCCGAATTACAACCGAGACTTGCCTAAATAGTAGCGGCCGTTGGCGTAGTGCACTACTTAGGCTTGCTTTCTAGTGTTGTAGTACGCGGTTTGAGATTCAGCTAAAGAGCGCACAATGGAAGAGAAGAGTATTTTGATTGACACTGGAAAAAAACAATCACGATCGGCACTCGGAATAACAAGGGGTTGACCATCATCCCGGAAGATATGTTATGTTCTGAATTGCAATTAGTGTTTTACTTTAAATTAACTGTAAAAAAAAAAAGAAAGTGTATTAATAGACGCTTCAAATGACATAAAATGAACAAAGAAAAGTATGACATATAACAATAATAAGGAAAATGATGATAAAATATGATTTAAAGATTTTCATAACATCATTACACAGTACTGTACATATAGCCTACTCGAGTTACGTCCAATCAGCTTTACAACGGGTTTGTTGGAACCAGTCGTCGTCGTAAGTCGAGAACTACCTGTAATTGCTTTGGCCAATTCTGTGTTGGGTGGAGAAGACATCTCTGGGAGTGAAAAACACTTTTTATTATTAAATTTTATAATCTGTTCTTTTGATCACAAAAATTACAAAGGACACCTACTCATTCACGTCTTATTCGAGCTGTGCTGAATTACTATATATGTATCACAGGCCTGAGAATAGCCTGAATTAATTTCATTGTTATATCTGTGTGTATGTGTGTAATTATATAATTGAGGAGGCAGTTTTTGCACAGGAGACAAGACCCCTGAAGCTTGTATATAGTCTTCATTGTGCATATACAGTTAAATTTGCATACTATCATGAAACGCGCTGTACACTTTCCAGTGCACATAATGGATACTGCTGAATTGGTATTATTCTGTGCATTTATCCTTAGTCTAATGTTAATATGGACAATTGTCAAGAAAAAAAATGCTTTACATTGTGAATAAATGGTACTGTATCTGAATCTTTATGGTAGAGAACTTTGTCTTTTTTTATTCACCATGAAAATGCACTATACATTACATTAATCTTCAAGTTATATTAATGGGCAAACATGCTGTGCAGGAAAAGTAGGTCACCAACACAGATGGAAAATTGTGCAAACACCGTTACATAGATAATCATGACGAGACCTGTGCTGTGTATTTTTGGATCCGATAGGATTTATAGTTTTTAATAAATTTAAGTTTAAATATTTTAAAATCCCCATAGGAATGAATGGGGCAGTTTTTTAAACCGATGATGCAGCAGTAGGCCACTCAGTCTCACAGACACGCAGGGTCCCTCTCCCTCACACTCATGACACTTCTGCTAAATACACATATACACTAACATGCATGCACACACATACCCACATAGTTAGGACTCTATAGCAACCACTTGGTAACACCCTAGCAGCCACCTGGGATACCCTAGCAACTACCTAGTAATACCCTAGCAACAACATAGTAAAACTCTAGTAACCACCTGGAATGTCATAGCAACTGCCAGGTAACACCCTAGCAACTACTTAGCAACACCCTAGCAATGACATAGTAACTCCCTAGCAACCGCCTGGAATATCATGCAACAGAGGACATAGGTATTTTTTACATGCTTCAGCACTCGGCAGCCCCACTGTGTGTTTGCACGGTGTCACGGGGGGTCGGCGTCCCAGCTCTGGGGACACGACTACTCCCTCCATTCCTGCCTCCACCTCTAGGGGAGCACACTTTACACCATCCCTACCCAATTCCCAATCACCTGAGTATTAATCCAAAACACCTAGTCCTCGTTGGGTTTGGTGTCTTGTCTCCCTTATTTCCACAGGTTTCACCAGTCCAGCGCTGCGCATTGCAAAGCCTGCATATGAATGCAGCGCTGTGCCTGGTGACCTTGTGCCTGTGCAACTCCAAACTGCCACTAGAAGCAATAACATAAGAACTGGGAAGAAGGGAACATTTTTTGGTATCAGACTCCCAGTATCTCTGCCTAGGTTGTTCTGCATGATAGAAGAGTCATATATACAGTTCTTAATGCCATTTGACCCCTGGAGGTCCAGCAACACCCCCAGGAATAACAAAAATTTGCACACTTTAAAAAACTCTAATTCAGCAACTAATTCACATATAAATGTGAAATTTCATACATTGATTATTTATATAAGAAATAAAGTAGGAGGCACCTTTCAAGCTTATATGAAAATATCAAGTTTATAAAAAAATGTTTTATCATGCTGATGAATTATGTCACATATTGAATTATGTGACATGATTTATGACCCTAAAAATGTAAATAAAAACAGAATGCTCAACAGTTTCTGCCTCGGGGACGCATTGCATAGGACCCCCACATGAACATATTGCAAGCACGGACACCTAGATCAAAGGGCAGACACGTGGCAAACCTTTCAAGGTGCCCTTATGGGCTATACTATATAGAGCACTATAGGGGCAAAATCAGGCATATAACATGCTTCTGTGGCCCAACGCATGAATGCAGTCACATGCTGCTGCATGGACGCATTGTAAAGTCCCCCTAGATGAACATACTGCAAGCACGGACCCCTAGGTCAAAGGGCGGAGACAGGGCCAGACAGGGCCAACCGCTGAGCTCAGCTGAACCAAAATTTAGATACATCATATTAGATACATACATACATATATTACATCATATATCATAATGTAATATGGATTTGGGTGGTGCGGGCCAATGGATGGAGGTAGCTGCACCCCCTCATAGAGTGTTACTCTTCACTATATATACATGGTTAGTCCATTGTTACAAGCACCTAGCAACAAGGGCCTGCCCACATGAACATTCTTTGTGAGTGGGATGCAAATTCACATCTATATGAACTGTGTCAAATAATGTCAATTGGGATGCAAATTCACACCTATTTGAACTATGTCATATAGATGTGAAGTAGGATCAAGAAATGGGATGCTAGTTTATTTTAAGAAATGAGCTTAAAACTCACAAACTAAGCATTAATTAACATAGTACATGTTTCACTGAAGCCATATATGTCTTCAGAGTTGTAAAATTCTACTGTACAAAACCCACCTATTTTGGTGACTTGAGTAGATTGGAATTGGGATTATGAGATCTCTGCTTTGGAGTGACCTACATTGAAAATAAGACCAGCACAGTCCAAGTTTGGGCTCCCTAAGTCAGAGTGTGAGTTTGAAGAGGATTGGAGAAAGTCAAAATTTTGGTCTAAAAAAACCCTTTGGACCAAATTTTTGACTTTCTCCAATCCTCTTCAAACTCACACCCTGAATTACAAGGGCACAGGTATATACATGAATGGTTTGGGGTGTCCTTTGTCCTATTTTTCCTTTCACAATGCATCAAATGTCATTTGTCGTTGCCAAACTGTGCACAATGCCAAATGCCATATGCACTTATCCACTTAGCCCTCTACCACATACCACCATGCATGCTGGCCTTTTGTGTTCCGATGACAAACCAGATGGTCCCTCTCCTCCTCTAGCCCGGATGATGATCCATGTCCATGATTTCCTTATTTACTTCTGAAACTCTGGGATGCTCTTTTATATCCAATCGTGTTACTGATCTGTTTTTATCATTACACAACTTTATCGTTTATGTTGAAGTACACAGCCAGTGTAGAACAGGGCCATGTCTATAAACCTGCGCAATACACTTCATGGTACAAAAATAACCCAACCATTAATTTTAAAGTATAATGATGTTTTAGAATAAGTGAAAATCATTACAAATCTAATGTTGGTGTAAGCATGTGACTGACTAATCAATAAAATAAGTGATAATGACCCAACAATGCCCCAGAGCTTTCTGCAGGTAATTGTATGACCAAAAGTTTTGATTGTTACTTTTGGCAAAACAGACAATATAGTGTATCACTGAAATTGCGAACATGACTGATTCTGAGAATGTGGTGCTACAAGTTAAGAACAATTAGAAATACAACATGAAGTTTTACAATATTATATCAATTTTAAGTGATATGTAGGTAAAGAAAAGGTGTGTGGGGTAAACACTTTAATTCCACATACAAGTATTGTTTTAAGATGTTGCACAATATCTTTATTGAACAATAATAACCTTATGAATGACAAGGGTAATGATGAATAAATAACACATCACCTAGAAATAGTTATGCTAAACATCAAAATTCCAAAATGAATAATTTAGAGTATTATTTCAAATCATTACTACGGGAATATCTCGTTGAAAGGCTCCCATGTGTCTTTCCACTTGATGCCACTGCAAAAAAAGAAAACAAAATATAAGGCATCACATTACGTAAAATACATTCTTATAAATCGGAGTGTGAATAGAAATGAGCCTTGTAATCCTCTCTATCCTCCGCAGTGACTTGCTTATGTAAGTACATAAACTTTCACATTTTAATTTCAGAATTAAATCACAAATGACAAAGTTCACATACCACCCAGAACACTGCTGCCAACGGACTTTGACCTCTTTTGTGCCCTATGATGAAATATAAATTATTCATTACACTCCACAGTCCAATTACAGTGTTACTGACCTGGTCTCGCTACAAATACACCACAACATCTTCTAAGACATTATGCTGAATCGACACACAACACCACAGTGGTTTCATTCAGTCTAGGACTTGGCTACAAATATTGTCATCTCAAAGACAGAACAATAAACAGCATCAGTTTCAAGATAATACTCATCATAAAATCACAAGATTTATACACCTCAAAGTAAAAAACATTATGACCACTCACAGATGAAGCAAACACCGATATTATGACAGTGACGCATGTCAAGGTTTGTGATACATTACAACTGAACAGTTGCTTCTCATAGTCAGCATGTTGGTTCTAGGGAGAAATCGGCAAGATTGAAGACCTGAGTGACCAAATCATCAGAAGCCTGGGCATCTGGAGCATCTCAGAAATGGCAAATCACAAACCTGCAAGAAGGTGTTGGGTGCTCAAAGCTCATTGATGAGACAATGAAGGCTATATTGTCTGGGCTACTGGGTCACAAATAATAATAAAAAAAAAAAAAACATTTAATACTAGCTACACAATGTATTGCACCTTGCTGCAAATTTACCCCTGTGGGATAATAAAAGGCTATCTTATCTTATATGTGGCTGTTTAGCTGTAGCTAAAGTCCTGTCAGAGTGTCCAGGCTTGTCCCATGCGCCCACAATGCGTCATGAGAATCATACCTTGGAACAATGAAAGAAGGTTGTCTGAGGGTTGCTCAATTTGACACATTCCACCTCCCTAAACATTGTTATGGGTCAGGTACAGGTTCCCTGATGGCAGTGATATCTTTCAGGATGACTCCTAATAATGCATCCTGCCACACTGCACACCGTTTGGGAACGGTTTGAGGAACATGCAAAAGAGTTCCCTGACCTCCAGATCTTAAGCAGATTAAGCATCTGTGCTTAATCATTTGTGACATCACATTAAGCATTTGTGATGTACTGCAACAGCAGGTCCTATCCAGCAGCTCTACTTTGCAACTTACAGGATGCAAAGGATTTGCAGTTAATGTCTGGGTACCGTATACCACGGAGCACCTTCAGAGGCCTTGCCTCAGCATGTTGGAGCTACTGTGGTGGCATGCGGCATATGGTCAACAGCATATAAGGCATGTGGTCATAATATTTTACCTCATCAGGGTGTTTGGTGTACCAGACATTCAGAGAACACCTGTAGCTTTAAACATGTTTATACCAGGGTAGAACTGAGTCTTAAGTCAGAGCTGAATTACTTTTAATGTGTTCTTGGATTGGATATGTAGCTGATTTGTGACGATGAGACATTCATTTTGGAATATAGCCTATATTTTTTCCCACTGTGCATGTGTTTATCCTAACACATCATAAAAATAGGACCCTTTATCTCAGTTTGCATTCAAAAGATGAATTTCCTTCAGGATCTGCAATTTCCTTCAGGATTAATAAAGTGTTATCTTATCTTATCTTATACACTGAAACAATGATCACTCACCTCTTTTGATACCCTCTGTGATAAAATTTTTTGGACTGGGTAGGTGTCAGCCATAGTGTGGACAGGGCATTCTAAAGTACAAACAGTACAAATTTCATTATGACCAGCTTTGTTAATGTATGTAGTCATATATTTAGATTAATTAAAGCAATGTCCTATAATGCAGTGGTTCTAGTACTCAGGGCCAACCTTTTGCTGTAAACCTACCAGATATCCAGTGTTTGTAATGTACAGGTGCATCTCAATAAATTAGAATTTCATCATAAAGTTGATTTATTTCAGTAATTCAATTCAAAAAGTGTAAGCCATATATTGTATAGATAGACAAACGTAGTGATCTATTTCAGGCGTTTATTTCTTTTAATGTTGATGTTCATGGCTTACAGTCAATGAAAACCCAAACGTTATTATCTCAGAAAATTAAGGTTTTCTAAGCCTTTAAAGCGGTCCCTTAGTCTGGTTCAATAGGCTACACTAGCATGGGAAAGACTGCTGACTTGACAGATGTCCAGAAGGCAGTCGTTGACACCCTCCACAAGGATGGGTAAGCCACAAAAGGTCATTGCTAAAGAAGCTGGCTGTTCACAGACAAAAAGGACTGGACTGCTGCTCAGTGGTCCAAGGTCTTGTTTTCAGCTAAAAGTAAATGTTGCATTTCATTTGGAAATCAAGGTCCCAGAGTCTGGAGGAAGAGTGTAGAGGCATACAATCCAAGCTGCTTGAGGTCTAGTGTGAAGTTTCCACAATCAGTGATGGTTTGGGCAGCCATCAAAGCAACCTGGTCTTCCATAACACTTCAGCAGTGCCACAGACTGATCGCCTCCATGACACGCCGCACTGATGCAGTAATTCATGCAAAAAGAGCCCTGACCAAGTGTTGAGTGCATATACTGTACATACTTTTCAGTAGTCATTTCTGTATTAAAAATCTTTTTAAAAATTGGTCTTATATAATATTCTAATTTTTTAAGGTAATGACTTTTGGGTTTTCATTGACTGTAAGCCAGAATTACCAACATTAAAAGAAAAACACTTGAAATAGATCACTATGTTTGTCATGTATCTATACAATATATAAGTTTCACTTTTTGAACTGAATTACTGAAATAAATGAACTTTTTGATGAAATTATAATTTTTGAGCTGCATGCACCAGTATTTGGTACTATGCAAATGTTTCAGGCACCTGAGAAAATATTTCTGAAATATTACATTCTTCTTAATATAATCAAATAAACTAGTCTAGGTAAAAATAATTACAATTTCAGTTATACATCAATTCAATTAAATAGATGAACCCAATAGAACCCCAGATTGTGAGAATATGATTTTACCACTTGGGTTGATCTTTATTCTTCTTTTCTTGCAGGGAAAAGTACGATTAAATGTCGAGCTGGACACTAGATGAAAGAAAACATATTAGTAGTTAGAGCTGTGACATCGAAATTTTCGCTGCAGCACAAGCTGGCTGAGTTGTGACATCAATGCATTCTGGCTGAGTGAAGACATCAACACAACTCTTATTTAGAAGTAAACAGGCAGACTATATAACTATGCATCTATATAACTACACATAAAATTAGTCTAAATAGTAGTGTTAAATATTTTTTTTACATGTATTGTTACCCTGCATTTTATTTCTGCTTCATATGAGTTCAAAACAAGTAGGCCATATAAACACATTTCATCTCAGTGTTCTATTCATGTCTCAAATAAACCACATGGTCACCCATGTGGTTCCAACCTGGAGAAACTACTGTCTCACTTGCACTGTCATTGTTGTTCAGTTGCTACATAGAAAACAATGCAAAACAACCAAGGTATTATAAAGTTTAAGGAGGGAAGACTACAAGTCTGAACCTGCTGGTTCCTTCAGTGAATGTTAAGGAATCTAATACTTATTTTCATTCGCAGTTCAGTAAGAGTGATCTGAAACAATGACAAATATAACAACATTATTTCTTCATCAGAATTATTATTTGAATATACATATACATTACAGATACATACATAAAATTATGATTACACAAATACGAATCTAATAAAGGTTAGATTTGTTTCCAATGATACAATAGTTTTATTAACTGTACCGATGTGGGTGCTAATTGTTTGACGATTTGACAAACGTTTCATTCATCTACTTTACTAGTTTATGGGATATTTAAACACGGCTAGGTCTGCATTGCGGGGGTCAGTTGCTTAATAGGCAAATGATGGGCATGGGTGCCATTGTTCAACAACTAAACAGACTATCAAGTTTTCATGGTAAACAAGAGGCTAGCTGTTTTTGCTAACTCTCTGCTGAAAGTGAAAATGTAATCTTAGATTGTTTTGTCTGTCGTATTATTGCATAATGACTGATTACAGTTCAATGCAATAACCTTAAAAAGTATAGTGAAGCTAATAATTTACCATTTGGTGTTACTTCTTGTGTTCTTTTCTTGCAGGGGTACTTGTCTGTGGAATTCCCATTTCCAGATGTAACAGGGGAGAGAATTGGATTGAGTTCATCTAAAGAGCTGCTGCGGGGCTCAGGAGGAGCTGAAAAGCTGGGGCTAGCCTCAGGACCATCTGAAGAGAAGGGGCTGGTCTCAGGAGCATCTGAACAGATGGGGCTGGTCTCAGGATCATCTGAAGAGCTGGGGTTGACTTCCAGATTAAGAACCACTAAGTTGAGGAAAATATTTTATTAACTACAGTTCCACAGAATGCATGACCGATAATACAAACCTCTCGTGTTTCATTCATGGTGCCAAGTACATCGCCAATATATTTTACAAGTTTACAGTAATTGACCGTTGTGTAGATTGTGCTGCACAATTTATCAGCAAACCTCTTCTATTTCCATTAACAGAAAGGGAACAATACTGGACCAACAAAGATAAAAAATTAATTGTGTCGGCCTATTGCCCATATAGTAAGTGCGTAAGATAAAAAGTCCAGTTAATGTAGCCTTCACGAACATCTATGTTCTAACTCAGTTACTTTATAGAAACCTTAATAAATTATGTTATATGAGTGAGAAATAGAAGTCTGGACCCGCAAACACATTCAGTGAATGTTAAGCATTATTTTTTGGTACTTGCTTTCACTCTCAGAAGGACTGATTTTAGTTAAGAGACATACATGAATGATGCATTTTGACCAGAATAATCACTGGATTATAAAGGTGGTTGCATCTATGCCAAGGGGCAATAAACTTTTCTAGCAGCTTGGGATCACCTTACAAATGAACATTTTTATTGTTTATTGCTTAAATTTGTGACTAATCTGTATGTATCTATAAACAATGTATAAATGACTGTGTAAATACACAAATATAAAACACATTTATGAGCGTAGTGATACACCATTAACAGTTCAATGTAATAAACTGAAAGAGTAATAATAGTGAATATTACCATCTGACAGGAACTTTTGTGTTCTTTGCTTGCAAGGGTCTCACCTGTGGAATTTTCCTTTTCAGATGTAACAGGAGTAAGAATTAAGGTGTATGTAGGTTCAGTATGAAGGGGAGCAACTGAAGAGCTGGGGTTCTCTGTAGGACCATCTGAACAGCTGAAGTTGGTCTCAGGAGCATGTGAAAAGCTGGTGTTGGTCTCAGGAGTATGGGCAGAGCTGGTGTTGGTCTCAGGAGCATTTGAAGAGTTGGGGTTGGCTTCTGGATTAAGAGCCACTACGTGAAGAAAAACATTACTATAATGTTATTATAATACCACACTATTATAATGTAATGTTATAGTAATTACAGTCCTTTGAAGGACATATTAACATTCATTCCTCCTGATTTGATAAGCAGATATGAGAGACACAGAAAATGAATGAGTGAAATACTCAATGCACTTAATTTCAACATGCCTTTTAGAAGACCTTCATACAGCAAACGAATTGTAGAAATTGATGTCCTCTCCATTTCTGAAGAAAACTGCTGAGGATAAAAAACATCTGCCCTAAAATTTGTGGCCTGCCTCGTCTTCCTCCTCCCAAGAAGAAGAAGGGGGTAATAACCCAACATGTGAAACTTGTGGAGCTGTAAGTTAACAATAAGTACATATTAGTAGTATTACAAAACCCATGTATGTAAACAGTCCATGTGATTAGTTATTATTAGTTAACTTACTAGAAGATTGGTGGAATTTATCAGCTTTGAGGTGTTTCTTCCATTCAACATTTTTTGGGCCCATTCCTTTGATGCTTTGTCTTTGGCCTGCTGCAATTTCACTTTCTGGGGCTGAGAAGCCCCACACAGCTTGCAGTGTTTACAGCCAACATTTATTTGTGCCTTGCATGACTGGCAGGTCTTTTGGGTTGAACCTGGCATGGTATCCAGTCAGCCAGACAGACAGATGAACAGCCAGAAAGAAAGCCAAAAAGGTAGAACGACAGAGAGGTAGGTAGGTAAGTAGATAGAGAGATAGACAGATAGATATATAGATAGACAAACAGATAGGTAGATAGACAAATTGATTATCTATAATCAGATTATAAACGGATGTATGGATAGACAGACAGACGAGTGGCTCTTAAAAGTGCCGTTGGGTCGCTATAAAGGATAGAGAGATAGATGGATGTGAGGAGGGATCTGAAAGGTCTGTGAAAAGAAAAAAATAGATGTCAAAACATTTAATGTTACCATATAATTTTTCGGAGCATATTGCAGATACTGTCAGTAATAAAAGTAATTAGGCCTCTCCAACTAGATTTGGTAGAGCACAGTGTGTGAAATGTTTAAAAAAATATCATTGTGCGTTTATACTCTGAAAATATTTTAACTCATTTATTAAATACTACCACGTATCATGAAAACTTCTTACTCATGTTTTCACAATTCACATATCAACCAGCTCTAGCTGTAATGTCATTTCTATATCATTCATTAATGGACATACAGTTTGAGTAATGTTAGTGTAGACCTGTGGATTATTTAGGTATACATATTAGGCACATGCTCTAATTAGGCCAGCTCTAATGCTAGCTAGCAAAGAACATTTTCACCTGTTAAACACCGACACGCATTCTTAGCATGTCAAAAGTAAACTACTACATGGTGCACAGGGCAACATAACTTTATAGAAATTGCGATACTTACAAAAGGAAGAGTGATTAAAATCTCAAGTTTATTAAAGGCATGCTAGCTAATCTAAGCTAGTTTACTAGTTTAGCTAGCAGCATGACCAGCTCTGTGCACATTTGTCTTATACTCTTGGGATGTTAAACCGAGCTCCTACTTAATATTGCATTTTATTTAAGTTTATATTCATGAAAAAAAACTGTTAATGTATTCAGAATTGCATGTGTCTGTTATTAAAACGAAGTCAAGTTAAGCACCGGACTGCTTACACACTCACCGTGTGGAGGGAAAAGCGAGCTGTGGTTCCGTGTCCAGAGGATCGGGCGGAAGTGCACACAGTCCGAAAGATGGGGGGCGCTCACTTTCACTTCAATGCATTAGCTTTCATAAATGAGGCTGTATGAAATGTAGTGCCCTAACTTAGACCCTCCCTTAAACGATCTTTGCTTCAAAACCTTGATATCGATGGTCGCAATCGCGCTCAAATTGGATAGCAACCTTACCAATGCAACCAGAACTTCACAGTAAGAGTCTTTGTCTGAGCACATTCTTGTTAACTAAATACATACATATATTGGGATGTTTCCATACGTGGTCTATTATGAATGAATTCCTGTTACAAGTGAGGTTAACTAAAACGAACAAGAATGACTAAAAGTAAATTCCTTTGTTAAATTGGCAACCTCGCACATCACTTCTGAAGATGTAAAATCCATCATTATTTGAGCTTGGATACTAATCAGTTCATTTAGGCATATCAGAACCTGAGAAGAACCAGAAACAGAGAATAAAAGAAGGAATACGTTTAGGTGAAAATTACGTTTGTCTCCACACATCAGAAAAAAGTAGCCAAAAACAAACCGAACAAACCCTAAACTATGAAACTATTAACCTCTCATAGTTTATTAATTAATAACAGAATTATGAATAATATATTAATTACTAATATTAATACTATTATTATTATTAATTAATAATAACGTGTGTGCTCATTGGTGTGTATCTCCGTCCCTTACTCTGTGGCAGGCCTGAACATACTGTGCTCCAGTGTATAGCACGCTTATATTTACCTCAGACATCATTGCTCAGGAAGGGTTTTAATAAAGCGATTATGTTGGTCTTTTTAGTGAAGAATTCTGACCGAATCCCACTGTATTCTAGGCATTCGCTCAGTAAGTGCATCTCTCTCTATGTCTCTCTCTCTCAACTCGTAAAACGTCAAATGTCTCATCTTTTTTTAGCGTTTGCGTTAATATACTGTACAGAGTAGATACTACGATCAGTTTGGACACCTAAATATAGCCTAGGGATCGATTTGTCGGGAATCGGCGAGTATTTACATGTATTTGATAGCGGCGTAACATTTGTACGCAGCTCTCTGCGTACGCATGAGTACGCATCCCAGTGTTTAGTTTTGCGTACGATTTCATACGCATAGGGAGTGAGACCCGGTTGAATCCAACCTAATCACAATTGCCCGGCCTGCAGCTGCACAAAGCCACCATACTAACAGGCTTTAGCGTGCTTCAGTGTGCTATGGAGAAAACACAAGCAGAAGACAGCTCCATGCCTAAAAGGATGTGAAGACATTCTCTCTTTCTCTCTTAAATGAGGAGATCTGCTTGGAGCCAGAGAGGCAGCATGTCTCCCAGTGCTGCAGCTGGGCTCAGCCTGAGACCATCATTAGCTTTAGCTCAGCACTTCACAGACCAGTACAGATCATAGTGGCATATAAATAAATACTGCATATATTTAGTATGTATTACATTACTATTACAATCTTTCAAACAACTTCACTTTGTGCAGTTTAGTGTCATCTGACTGCACTCACACTGAAATAATACTTAACTGATGGCAGATGAGACAGGCCTAGGCCCAAAGACACGTATGTTTAAAGCAGTATTCAAGGTGGTGAGCTAAAGCAGAAACACAGCCCTTTTATTTGCTATCCAAAATAACAGGGGACCTATATGTGTCATTAATGTTGATAATGGTGAAATCGTAGTAAATCTGAAAAAAAAGGTTTCTTTGGTGCCTATTTTGTCAGACATGCCCTGCATATACACCCCAGCCATATACGTTTTTAAATAGGCCAAAACCTTTTCTCAGAACTATCGTGAACTAATGTTTCATTCCCAGTACTTTTTTGTGAAGTACCTTTTAGAGGCATTGAACTCTTCAGACATTTGGTTCCTATCACCACTGTAAAAATAAATCTATGGAGATTTTTAATGATTTGGTTATGCAGAATTGTTCATCCTTTGATATGTGTAAAAATTTAGAAGCTTTAGAGAAGTGACAGTCACTGAATATTTTTTTGTAATAGTTGTGTAATAATTATGTAATAATTAAACTGTGCTCCTCAGTGGCCTAAAGGTTCAGGTGTTTTTCTTGAAGTGTCAAAAATATGTAGTTTGTATACTTTATATTTTAGCTTGTCTTTCACAAGAAGAGGTGGCTTGATATGTTCTCAAAATCATATTACTCAACTGGTGCTCTCAGTGAACAAAAGAAAAAATCATTTGCGGACTGTGAAACAGATCTTTCAGTTAAATTTTCTTAATTCTGCAACATGAACAAAACATTGACACTCAATTGAACATTTTACCCCCCAGAAAGAGCTGTGATAATACATATAATGACAGAAGAAGCATTAACAACATGTGTTTATGGCCAATTTAATCTGGAAACTGTAAGCATAAATATGCAGTTTTAAGCCTGGAAAGATTTAAGCAATTATGCTGACTAGCATCCGTCTACAAGATTCTTTTTTTAATGCACAAAATTTGCATTTTATAACTGAGATAATTGTTTTGTCTTACCAGCAGTTTGGTCTATTTTCAGATGTGCATTATCTTTTACTTTATTTATTTTACTTTGCTGTTCATTCTCATTGTTGTATATTGTTTACCATATTTATCCTACTATGACTTTGTTCTCCACAAAGTTGCCCCAGAGCTGCACTGAAAGAATAGTAATTGTTCAGTTTAAAAAATATATTTCGTTTATTTCATCCATACAAACGTGTACAAAAAGAAAAGAAAGCGTACTCTCATAAGAGCAATAATACAGAAAAGACTTAAATATATAACGATCTATAATTAAATATTTTTTACAAACGAGAGAGGGAGCTACTCCATCTGTAGCAGTCCAGATATGTACAAATCGCAGTGTTTGGCAGTAAAATTCACTGGAGTTCTCGTCTCTCAGTCGTTCAGCGAGTCGTCGATGTCCACGTCCACCTCGGAGTCCTCGGTGAAGTCGTGCTCGTCCTCGTCTCCCTCGTCCTCGCGGCCCTGAGAGCCGGGGCTTTTGGGTGGTCCTGCCAGGCCCAGCTTGGCAAGTTTGGCCTGCTGCTGCTCTAGACTCTGCTTCCTCCACTTGATTCGCCTGTTCTGGAACCACACTTTGACCTGGAGAGGAGACGCACAGCGGGTTTAGCGTTGATCTCTCATGGAGCTTTTCTGGTCTAAATGAAGCTGCGGTGCAGTGCTTGTGTTCTTGTTTGTGACCTACCTGAGCCTCAGTGAGCTGCAGTGCGGACGCTAGTAGGAATCGCTCGGAACCAACCATGTACTGCTGGCGCGCGAACTCCTTCTCCAGGCGCGAGAGCTGCTCGTTGGTGAAGCTCGTGCGCATCCTCTTGGATTTGCCGGCCTTGTGCTTGTAGTGCTGCTGCAGCGCGCTTGTTTTAGCCAGGACTGCGTCTGCGGAGGAAAGTGGACGATATGGTCAATGTGGTGAATGAACTAATTCAGTGGGGACTTATCAAGCCGCTTTCCTGGACATGGATCAGCAGCTCTATCAGTGTCCATTCACTATAGGTTTAAGCTCATTGAGTGTCACTGAGTCTTTGAATCTTATAAGCCTAGTGAATTGATCAGAAAAGGTCGCGAGCGCTTACCTTGTGAGTAAACAGCGCCTCGGCAGGTGGAGTGGTAGGCGTACGGTGGGCAGCAGTAGATCGGGTAGCTGGGCTGCGCGTGCACGAAGCTCGGGCTGTACATGTAGTGAGGGAGCGGCGGGCACACCGGGAGCAGCGCGCCGGGGCTGTGCGCGCTCTTGAAGGAGCCGGTCCGGGGCCGCTCGGCGTGCTCAGGCCTCGCCAGCAGCGCGTCAATGGTGAACGATTTCCCCACGTGCGGTTTGGCCGCAGTCGCCGTGCAGTCCGCGTGTCCGTAAGTGGCTCGCGCCAAGGGCTGCATGTTGTCCTCTTAGGGAGTCAAAGGAAAACGAGAATAAAACCAGAAAGGTATCCGATCCTGAGCTGCTGTCCGCTGTTCTTCAGTGGAGAGGAGTGGAAGTGATGGCTTGGAGAAGCCAGGGTTCCCTTTTTTATACACGCCCCCAAGTACAAGGTGTCAACGATCCCCCTTCCCCCTCCCCTTTTTGCGCTTTTGTCTTTTAAAGTAGCAGATGAGTGGAGCGAGCGGTGCTACAAGGGATCCAATTAACTGATGGAGTTGTAACAAGCTGAGATTGTCAAATATCCTAATGGTCCTTTGCTCCCAGTGCCCCCGGAGGTAGCCCGGGAACGCAGCGGAGGAGGAGTGGGTGGGGGGAGGGGGGCTTGAGGAGCAGGGGGTTCCTCCAGATTCCTGCACGGTTGTGTGATAGAGAAGCTCATTCGCTGAGAGAGAGAAAGAGAGAGAGAGAGAGAGAGAGAGAGAGAGAGAGAGAGAGAGAGAGAGAGAGAGAGAGCATTCAGCTCAAGCAAATCATCTTATTTTGTGTTTGAAGCATCAAAGCGCGCCGCCGAAAGCGCCACGCAGCGGAACAAATACTCTCACATTCGGAGGTGGAAGAGAAAAAGAAAACACCAGAAGAGAGTCTTCTAATCACATTGAAGGCCTGTCTCCAGGCCTGTGTCTCCATATAAGGAAACGTTGTTAATCTAAAATCCAAATGAACACTCAGATGTCGATCGATTTCTCAGGCAGAAACTCAGTTCTAAAGCCATCGGAATGCGGCCATTACTTTCACTCCAGGCACCTGCGGGTGTTTAGTGCGTTATCTCACAGCTCGGTTTCAGTCTCGAGGTGCCAGAGGAGAGTCGCAGGTTTACGGTCCAAGTAAACACACTGATCAGCTCTCCTCCCTCTATCATAATGGCCAGGTGTGTGTTTTTGCAGGTTCTGGATGGTGCCACTTTCGGTAGTTTTGCTCTCGGTGGCAAACAACCAAATTTAAAAACAGGTCATTTTAGTGCCCTTTGGTATCTGTTGAGACACATTTACTATTTTTAAATGAAGTGATCAGATTCAGGGTGGGCTAACCCTGAATCTGATCACTTCATTTTAAAATAGTAAATGTGTCATAAGCTTTGCACAGCTCACCGTTTATCCTTTTGTCTTCTCCCAATATGTTAAATTCAGCAAATGAACAGCAAGTGTGCATAAAAATGGGCAGAAGTGTGTCTGACCAAACTTTTACATACATTCTTAAAAAGATGACTCTTCTTCAAGGGCTTTTAGCAATAAGAATTATTCTATGTAGAGCCATGAGGCCATTCCATGCTTAAGGGTTGCTTTGCACTGTGAAATGGTTCTTCAGATTGATTCAGAATGTGTTGAATATGGTTCTATTGAAAGGGGTTCTATATAATACAAGAAACTGTTCTTGTATGTTACAAGCTTGATATCATAACAATAGCAGAACCCTTTTTGGTGCTATATTGAACCCTTTTCAAACATGTTCTCTGTGGAGAATTCAGTATGAACTTTTCAACCTGCTCTCTTTAGAACCGTGAATTCTATATGGAACCATACCATGCTTAAATAGTTCCCTGTATGGTAAAGTGGTTCTTTCGAGTGACTCAGAATGTGTTGGATATGCTTCTTTGTGGAACCTGTTTGAGAAGGATTCTGTATAGCACCAGAAAGTGCTCTTATATTGTTATGAGCTAAATATCATATCAGAACCCTTTATGTGCTATTTAGAACTTTTCAAACCAGATCTATACAGAACCAAATACAACACCGTCAATCTAAAGAACCATTGCACCATACAAAGAACCCTAGAGTTGTGCTATATAAAACTCATGGTTCTAAATAGAATCATTCTCTTTACCAAAGAACCCATGAAGAACCATGTTTTTAGGAATGTACCATCATTCCTTCATTGGTCTGGCATGTTGTTTACCACGCAGTAGTAACCCTGTGCTGTAATGGAGTGTTATGAAATAATGCCTTTGTATTCAGGCTATTCGGATGAAGCCAAATGAAAAAGTGACAGGTATCCTGTGAGTCTGACTGAACGCGTGAGGGAAGGTTAAAGGAAGCCGCTGCTGTCCGCTGAAGACTTCCTCATTACTGACTCTCAATTCAAATACGGAGCCCCTCTGGTGACAACCTGTATAAATAAAAATAATGCGTGGCCACGACTTGTAAGGGGTGGGAACGAGATCCTAATGCGTGGCTACGGCTTCCTACGCCTCACTAAGTCATGGCCACGACTTAATTGCCCACGCATTTTTTTTTTACTTATGCAGGATGTCACCAGCGGGGCTCCTAACAATTAGGACTTGAAACGGCGCAGATGAAAAGCGGCGCTCTCGCTAAAGGAAGTGATTCGCTTTCTTGCACTGTCTTAGTGCAAACAGTGTCCCTTTCAGAACGGGGATTATGGGCAGCTCTGCAAACTCTGCAGCTCATTGCCGTGACTCGGGGCCGCTGTAAGGACCCCGCTAAACCGCGGTCAAACACAGCGCGCAGGTTTGTGCCTTTGAGCCGCGCGCTGTCTAATTACCGCAGTGGCCTGACACTAGCGCGCCTAATGAAGAGCGCAAACAGCCACAGGCCGACCACCCAGGCCAGGTCAGCTCTGTTTATTAACATGTTGCTCTCAACCGTTATCACGCCGGGAGTATTTACATATTACTTCTCAGTTCCCACTTCAAGCAGCCCTCCACTTTCCCTCTGCGTGACGACAGCGTGGACATGAGACGCTGCCCAGAAGAAAGGCCCTTTACAGCATTATTCTCTTAGGATCTTTATCCTATTCATCCCCTGTCCTATTCATCCAGGGCCTTGCTTACACTGCAGATTTTATACAGTCCACGACAGATTGTATTGAAATCAATATATATATTGATAAAAAGCAATGTTTTAAAAGTTTTGAGAGAAAGTTTTAAAAGAAAGTGCATTATTAAATCTTATGCATGAGGAAATGATGTACACACTTGAATCAAGTAAATTCAATACATCAGGTCCTCCATGTAGAATTGAAGCGTTTAATTCCAAAATACATGCAGACTATTTTAAGAACTTGTATATGTTGGGAATGGGCCTTCCACTTACAAGCAACATTAGTGCCATGTTGTGATTAATTTATCCTTTATTAGAGGAGTACAAAAGTGCTTTTCATCATACATCAGCTGTGAAGATGATCCCAAATTGTTACAAACAGATATACAGCATTTTTGATTGGAACCCTTCAATTAGACTAAAGTGGCCAACATAGTGAACCATCAGAGAGCCATGCTTTGATGGTTGTTCTAATCACTGCATTAGGCTAAATCCAGAAATGATTGAGTGGCTTTGTGAGATGGACCTGACCAGTCAAAATCAAGGCTAAGTTTGAGTTTGTGTATTGGAGCCAGACGAAGAACACACTGAGGGCCATTGTCCTGGAGGTCCTTTTCATAGTCGTATTGGAGAACAGTAGCTGCCCCTCCTACGACACAACATCCCTCATTCTATAGACCTGAAACTCACTTCCCATACACACAGCTGACCACTGAAAGAAACTCTAGAGCCTTTACAGTAATGTATCTGTTTCAGATTAAGGAATGTATCTGTGTATGCTTTTGGATGTGTATGTTCACTGTTTGTGTGGGATAACATATATATATATATATATATATATATGTGTGTGTCTGTGTGTAACTATGTAAATTATAGTTATTGTATATATATTGTACTTAATGTTGAGCTGATTTTTTGTGATTTTCCATTATACTTAAAAATCGGCATCAAAATACATCCATGCTCATGTATTTCACACATTGTCAAAGTCAATATATTACAATCATCCTCTCTGCCTTGTGATGGAGGCTATGAACATACTGATCATCATTACTGCTGAGGTGAAAATGGAGCAGTGTTCTCACCTGGTAAACCCATTCAACGCACATCAAACTCTCTCTTTCTCTCAGGTCCATTACTGAGCACACAAAAGGACGAGGGTCCGAGGATGGCTCATCTCATTTCAGAGGCCCATTCTTTTTGTTGTTACCATGACCGTTACAGTCATCAAGCTGAAACAATAACAAGTCATTGGCCACTTTCTCTGTCCTTCGCTGCTGAGAGTGGTTTGAGTGGATGGCCCGGTAAACTACGTCTGGGTCCAATACACACCTGAGTGTAGTCAGGTAGAGTAAGTGTGTGCATGTTTATATACACATCTGTTTAAGAATGAAACTCTCCAGTATACAGTATATATAGCCCAACTAGGTCAGTGGCTGCTATAAAAGTTTAATAAAAAAGTTGATTTTTAAAAAAAGAAAATTAGTTAATACATCCTCTACAGGGACCTATGGCATTATTATTTATTCGTTTTGCCATTATGGGAAAACATTAAACATAACATTTGCATAGGGTTCCCAATATGTTACATAAGTCAAATAAAGAGTACTTAATATAGTACTTAAAATTTGCAGAAGTGTATTCTCTGTATGTGTATGTGCTTAGAAAATCAACAAAACAGGGGCACCCAAACTTGTGAACATGACTGTACACATATTAAAGATTTCTATTTGTTCTTGTTAGCATCTGGCAGCCATAATAACATCAAACGTCCACCTATTAGTGAGCATTAGAGGAGCATTAGAGCATTAGATTTCTAAACATTCTATTTCATCATGAATAGCAATTGGATTTCACACAATTTGACTTGATATATGAGAAAGAGGTAAGAGCTAAAGAGCTGAAGAGCTAAATTCAATAGATTCTTTTGAAATTTGCAAGTAAACCTTAATTCAGCTATGCCTTCTATAAGCTACTTCACTGAAAGCTTTTAAACAAAATAGTTATGATTACACTGTCTGAAATCTAAGACATTGATTTTACAATAGTTTTGTTAAAAGGTTTTTGCAAGGCATTCTTTTTTCAGATTTACCACTTTTTCTTTTTATTATCAACATTATATATAAAAACACAGAAGACGTGTAGGTTCACTGGTCATTTTCAATAGTACATAAAATGGCTGTATTTGTGTTGTAAACATTGTGTGATTTGTACACCACTGCTGTAAAGAAATTTCAGCTGTTAAGTTTGTCTAATATGGTGCATTTCACACCAAAGTATGACTTTGTTTACATCTAAACATTTGAATCCTAGAGAAATTTTGAAAAGCAGTGGAATTCCCCTTTGAGATTTTCATAATCACCCAACAATGTTATAATATCCAAGTATTTGTGTTGAAGTCACAGTGCATGCAGGATGTAACCAATGGCAGCTCTATTATAACTACAACTGATTGGCCTTTATTCTCTTCAGACTAATTAGAGCAGATAAATGAGATGCTCACATGTGTTTCTGGAAGTTATGATTTCACACTGAGCTGAAATGTTTAAAGCTAAACTGCGCAGAAGACCTCAAGCTTGAGAGTGCGTATTCAGGCCGTCTGACACTGTTACTGTGCACCTGGTACTTCTTGACGATCCAGCCATGGAGTCATACCAGAGGTTCTGTAGCAGCGCTGAGGACCAATTCAGAGCCCCTCTCCACAGGCTCTGAAACCTCACTCCATTCTCACACTCATTCTGAAGGTGTGACTAATGCTCCATTACCCTGCAGGCCCTTTGTTCTGCTCCCTGCACCCGTCAGGTGGAACAATACGACTCAAGCACCAAGCAGAACTTACACACTACTGAAGCTAATAGGCTTCATTCACTTTCCACTTTGGGTCAGTAACGACTTTAAGACATTTAAACAAGAATTAAACTCTGTTTTTCTCAAAATATAAGCAAGGCATCACTCTGAGGATTAGTTTACTAAACCTTTAAACTTTTATCTACTTTGCATTTTTAGAGCCATTCCAGATCCAAAATGTTCCTTTCACACATTAACAATGAAATGACTGAAAGTCATTTAGTATTCATATTGAAATTCTCACAGAAGACCAGGATCCATTAAATGAAAATTGTTTAGGATTTGATTAAATAGCAGATAATAGCATAACGTTGTATACAAAATTTGATCACTGATTTTCGAAATGAAAACAATTTCATGCATCCTCTAAAGGAAATAAACTTAATTATATTTTCTGCAAATGTTCATGCACAGTTATTGTTGTTTATTTGTGGAGTTTACCATATTGGGAAAAAATAAAATATGAAGTGTGTCATAACTTCTGCTCAAGATTTCTCATTTTATTTTTTATTTCCTCTTAATATGTTAAATTAAGCACATAAACAGCAAGCGTTGAAATTGGAATTGAAAACAGTGAGCATTGAAAACTTATAAATACACTCTTCAAGGAAACTTCTTCAAGGGTTCTTCAGTAAAGGGGGTGGGTTTATTTAGAGTCGAGAGTTCTAAATAGAACCATTTCATGCTTAAATGGTTCTCTGCCTAGTGACATAGTTATTCATATTGATGGAGAATGTGTTGTATACACTGTTAGAAATAAACGTTCTGTGGAGGTACATTTTTCACTCATCAAGGTACAAGCAATGTTCCCTCAAAGGTACAGCAGCGGTTTTAAGGTCCAGTTGTGTACTGTAAACATTTTTTCCCAGGTGAAAAGTACATATTTGAACCTTTTCACCACCTAATGTTTTAAAACAGAACCAAATATATAGATAAAAAGCCAAGTGATGCGACCAGGTATGTGGGGTCAATACAACAGAAAACATAATTTCAGTGGATTATGGCACAATTATGAGATGTAGTCTTGAGGGTGCTACCCCAGTGACAAGAGGGGTACTGTGACAGTTTAGTACATTTTTTCTGAGAGTGTTTGGTTTCATGTGGAATCTTTTTGAAAATAGTTCCATATAGCACCAAAAAGGGTTCTTCTATTGTTACAAGCTGGACATAATACACTGTAACAATGGCTCGTCAGATCAAATTACTTAATGTAGCATCAAGCAATCAAACTACTTTTATTCAACTCAAAAACTACTTTGATTAAAAGAATCATTCATTTAAAATGTTTATTTAGGCTGAATAAAACTAGTTAGTTTCATTGTTACCACATGAAGTCATTTATTTTTAGTTGATATAGTTGATAGTTGATAGTTGATAACTGTGCATAAAACCATGTGTGCATGGAAAGGTTCTATATAGAATAATCCCCTTCACTCAAGAATTCATTTTTATTAACATTATGGATATTATTGTGTAGAATTTCTTAAAAGCTTATAAGGTGAATGTTTTAAGAGAAACTATCATGATTTGAATACATTGTATCTAAGCATAGAGGATTCTCTCAGCTTTGTGTTATATCACAGCGGCTGGCACATACAGTGAGAGTTTAATAGCGTTCTATGACAGTGTGAGAGTTTCACACTGGTGAATACAGTAGAATGTGAAGTATTGGTGTAATCCCAATAAACCCATGATGGAATATGTAATGTGTGGCTATAGTGCTCAAGTGACACTATGCAGGTGGTCTAAAGCAGAGGGGGGCATTATATAGGGGGTATTTTAGAGGGCCAGAGGTATTATAAGGGTTATTTGAGCAAGTTATGCATGGAGACACCCTTTAATGGAAGTGAGAAGTGGTGGGCTGGACTTTAACACTTGATCAGTGTTTACACTTCCTGTCAGTTTACAGTCCTCTGAGAGAGAGAGAGAGACAGAGAGAGAGAGAAAGAGAGTATCATACTTTTATTAAGCGAGAGAGCAAGAATCATATACTACATGCATTATGTTCTTATATTTCAAACATTGGCTAAAACCTTAGAAACCTACCAAAACAAAAAGTTTAATGTATTTTTTCTCTAAGCCATTGCTTGTTAAACCTATGCTAGTTGCTGTGTCTTCTTTCTGTTTAAAGTTAAACTGTTGACTGAGGTTCTGTTCAGAGTGGATCACTGAGGAAAAAAAGCTTATTCTAATCTACAACTTTCACTGTTCTATAAAGTGAACTAGACTCCCAATGCTCAACAGTGTTATTAAACAAACAAAGATCTTTTCAGTCTAAGTTTGTCTTGGTGTGAAAAATCATGAACATGACTTGGGTACTTACACAAGAAAAAAATAATACAGCAATACAGTTATTGCAAACGTAAGTAAACAGAAAAATAAATGTTATATACATTACTAATCAATCGTTTGGACACACCTAACAGAATATGCATTTTTTATCTTAAAGACATTTTGATGCAAAAGCTTCTGCTTAAATGCAAATGAGGTAATTGAAACAAAAAATAAAAATATAGCCTACCATACTGTGCAAAAGTTTTGAAAATGTGCTTAAGCAATTTGTTTAAAATGCTTTACCTCAGCAGTAACTGTGCTTTTGCCATGAAAAAGCTATATAACATTAGAATAAATACAAATAAAAATAAATTCAGTAACAAGAAACCGTTGCTTCTTGACTAGTTGACATAATGTGAGTTAGTCAGAAAAACACAGAATTAGTTCCAGATTTCTTCTCACGGATTAGTTTAATTCTTTCACCAGCACACCTTCCATTTAATAAAGGATTGATTAACCAAACAAAGTGTTGGATTATGACTACAGTTAATACACTGACGCAATATCACTACATTATTTGTATTTATTCTAACTGGCACTGACTGGCACTGTGGTACAGGTGCTGTATGATACTGTCTGGAAGTGACTCATTACTTTTTCAGTATTCAGTATTCTTTTTTTTTTTTTTTGGGGGGGGGGGGGGGGGGGGGTTGATTGTGGACTGTTTAGGGTCAGCAGTGCCATTGCTGTGTTTTACTGATGTCTTCCTCAGCACAACTACATCAAAGGCCTGCATCCATGGAGATCACTCATATAAACACACACACACACACTCACACACACACACACACACATACTGGTTTCCATGTTGGATGGGGACCAACTTTCTGACCATCATTTGCGGGGACCACCCTTTCTAAAGGTCCTAGACATTTGAAAAAAATCAGGAACACTAACCGCATCATTCTAAGCCTATACACGACTTAAAACATCCGAAACGATGAAGTAATGTTTTCCCCATGCTATATGGGGACTTATGAAAAATCTAGTGAACATGGCTGATGGGGACAAAATTTACATATTATTTGCATAATTCACACAAATTCCCATTTGATTTGTGGGGACCTCAAAAAAAACATAAGTGTATTACTAATGAAAAATTACATTAATTTAAATAAAGTAAATACTCCAAAATTGCATTTGTTAAAAAAAGGTTTAATCTATAGCTAAGAATTAAAAGACAGCAGTAGTACACCAATAACAGCTCAAGTTCTAAAATATAGCTTAGCTGTTCACAATGTAGGTAAGTAGCATGAGGCCTGCAAATGGTGCTAGTGATGCAAAGCATTACACATACCTATAACAACTAGTGCTGTGCATGTTGTCCATCTTCATAACAGCAGAATTTATGTTTGAATGACTGATATTCCTAGTTTTGATAGGAATATCAGTGTGATTAAAGTGAATATTAACAGATGAAGCAGTGAAAGTATATTTCTATTCACACACAAAGCACTGAAAGTGCAGTTATTAATGTCTGAATATTTTATATCATACAAAAATGCGACCATGACAGAGAAGTGGCTTGGAAAATGGATGGATGGACAACAACTCAAACCTTTAATCCCTTCTGCTTTTCACTGTTAGAGCTACTCTTTCTTTAATTCTCATACAGTCATAACTCATTTTTTTCAAATATATTTTTAACCACTCAACCACCCAACATCAGCTAACTACTACCTGTTCACCTCACACTTCTTATCACTAAAGGGGAACTGTCATGGCCCTCTACACCCTCAGAGAGGACCTAAGATATTCTAAATACAGGGGGTCCTCGACTTACGACGTTGATCCATTCCTATGTCGCGTCGTAAACCGATTTTCGGTGTAAGTCGGAACATACGTACATACTGTACGTAAATAACATACTGTAAGCACTTATCAAAACTAAAATGGCGTACAATGCGACTGGGGTGACGCCGTCCTCCTCGGTCCTGAGCCGCGTAACCGTGTATTCTTTCGCTGCGCACACCAAACACGAAGTTCGCGTTACGACGTTTACGACGCAAAACCACTTAAGTCAAAACAAGGCTTTATACAGTAAATGGGAGACGTGTCGTAACCACGAAACATTGTAACTCGGGACTGACGTAACCCGAGGACCTCCTGTATGCTTTAAAATTGAGCAGTTCTAATTTTATCTGATCATCTTCTGGCAAGCAACATCTAAACAAATACAAATCAGAGCAAAAAAATCAGCAAGCCTATTCAGTTTGTATTGGAATTTGAAGTGTCAAATTAAAGAAGCCCCTTTGTCAATCTGCTCGGCTGTGTGCGTGCTGTTGTGATGTGAACGCTTGTATGAAATGTTGGTTTTGTGTGGTATAAGGTCGTGACTGTCAGGCATTTTGAATTCCAGCCCATCATTTCCATATTCCTCTGGAGTGCACACAGAACTTGTATGATGCACACTGCTTAAGAAATTAGCTGTTTAGTTCAGGTGATAATCCTCTCTGTGCTATTTGCTCGTTGCAATTCTGAAGCTGAACTATCATTTTAATTTTTGTTTCTTAACTTTTGCAGCACTTTTGGAGAGGACACCGTAAACGAGACTGTTTTTTTTTTTTCTTCAGATGTGGGAAGGGGGGTCAGAGAGCCGAAGTTTGAGTCATAGTTTGCTACTGTTTATCACTGTAATACAACTATTATTGCTATCTACTAATTGAACCTGAAGCTCATTGAAGACATTACACACATCTAAATTGCAGAATTAAAATTTTAATAAGTTCAATTTCACTTTTTGCCCAACTTTTTTCAAAGGCGTTCCGCATACAAAAAGAAAAAAAAACAAATAAAATCTTTAGACATAACATGACCACATGTCCTTGTTTCTACACTCATTGTCTATTATATCAGCTCCACTTACTGTATAGCTGCAGTCCATCTGTTTCTCTGATACTCTGTTACCCCCTTTTACCCTGTTCTTCAGGGGTCAGGACGCCATCTACCCTCACATAGCAGGTCAGTGTTACTGCAGTGCTGAGAATGATCCACCACCCAAACAGTACCTGCTCTGTGAGGGTCCATGGGGGTCCTGACCACTGAAGAACAGGGTAACAGAGTATCAGAGAAACAGATGGACTACAGTCTGTAACTGTAGAACTACAGAGTGGAACTATACGGTCAGTGGAGCTGATAAAGTGGACAGTGAGTGTAGAAACGAGGAGGTGGTCAGAATGTTATGCCTGATTGGTGCAAATGATTCTTTTCTAAAAACATTTGCCAATAAACATTTAGCATTTTTTGCTATTTTTTTTCACTTCAGAACAAAATAACAAAATGTGGAAATGCTTTTAAAACAACAGGAAATAAGCTCCACCTTTTTGCTGAAATATGAGAAACAAAAATGACCATACCGTAGAGTTGGTAATCTTCACATTATGTATGCTACAGTTTCTTTTTGTAGGCCGTAATGCGATTGTAAACATAGAACTTCAGGTTCTGCCAGTCCCGGTTTTTAAGAGCTTCTGGTTCAGCCCTTAAGCACCTCTCACAGTCACTCTTTGCTGGTACAGTGCAAGCTGTTATGAATCGATTCATGTGCCTTTCCACCGCCTGCACCTCTGTCTGCTTCCAGGGTCTTTTCTTCTTCTGGGTAGCTTTACCTGAAAGCGGTCAGAAAAAACAAATCTGTAATTGAAAGGATAAGGAAGATTCTGAGCTGGAATTCTGATCTGAAGTTTTAATCCTATATCAGTACATATGTAAGCCTCTAAAATACAGTGCTACAGCACAGTACAGTATCAACTTTAGCTTTGTTAAAAATGATTTCAGGTGATATTAAAGTTACTTCATGTTGTGTTGCTTTTACAGTATAAGTAATACTGCAAGTACAAGTAATACTATGCATCCATCCACTCATTAAACTGCTCGAGCCTCTGTGAACATCCAGCACTGGCAGTTGGTATAGGGGCTAGTTATTGCTAATATTTTAAGTATTAGAACAGTTACTGTTACGAGTCCCATTTCAAGCACCTAGAAGACTCTACCAATGATTCAAGTAACCCCACCAACAACTACAGATGGATTTCTGAGCACTGTGATCTTGAGATCCATGTGCATACAGAACAGAACCACTTAAAGCAGTTGGGCACAACAATTCGGCAGCAAAGTGTTCAAACCATAAAGGTATTTATGGAAACATCTTAAAAGGGAAACAATAAAAAACAAAAACAGCATTAGCTGACTTAGTATGGATTTTATTAAGTAGGTGAATGCTTTTGCCCAGAAATTGGTGAGCACATAAATACACTATATTGCCAAAAGCATTTGGTCATCTGCCTTCACATGCATATGAACTTGAGTTACAGCCCATTCTGAATCCATAGGGTTTAATATGATCTCGGCCCACCCTTTGCAGCTATAACAGCTTCAACTCTTCTGGGAAGGCTTTCCACAAGGGTTAGGAGGGTGTTTATGGGAATTTCTGACAGGTCCCCGTTCTTCCAGAAGCACATTTGTGAGGTCAGACACTGATGTTGGACGAGAAGGCCTGGCTCGCAGTCTCCGCTCTACTTCATCCCAAAGGTGTTCTATCAGGTTGACGTCAGGACTCTGTGCAGGCCAGTCAGGTTCTTCCACAACAAACTTGCTCATCCATGTCTTTAGGGACCTTGCTTTGTGCACTGGGGCCGTCCTCAAAACTGTTCCCACAAAGTTGGAAGCATGAAATCTCTTGGTGCTGAAGCATTAAGAGTTCCTTTCCCTGGAACTGAGGGGCCAAGCCCAACTCCTGAAAAACAACCCCACACCATGATCCCCCCTCCACCAAACTTTACACTTGGCACAATGCAGCCAGACAAGCACTGTTGTCCTGGCAACTGCCAAACCCAGACTCGTCCATCGGAGCACTACGCACCTCAGCATCCGCTGACCCTGCTCTGTAATTTTACGTGGCCGACCACTTCGTGGCTAAGTTGCTGTCGTTCCCAGTCACTTCCGGTTAGTTATAATATCACTGACAGTTGACTGTGGAATATTTAGCAGTGAGCAAATTTTACGACTGGACTTGCTGCACATACCGTCCGATCACGGTACCACACTGGAATTCACTGAGCTCCTGAGAGCGACCCATTCTTTCACTAATGTCTGTAGAAGCAGTCTGCAGGCCTAGGGGCTCGGCTTTATACACCTGTGGCCATGGAAGTGACTGGAACACCTGAATTCAATGATTGGATTGGTGACTGAATACTTTTGGCAATATAGTGTACCTGGTTAAAGAACTCCCTCTGTTACTGTGTTAATGATTGGTTTAATGAGTGAGCAACAGTTTGTGAAATCTGTAAATTGCTGTACTGCTCATTTTTTAGCCTTTACAGAGAAAAGTAACAAAAATTTAAATAGCACAGATTTTTAATTTTTCAGTGACAAAATTACTGGGGATGCATCAATAACACAATAATATAATCAATAACATTGTACCAGCCGATACCATGCTCATTAACTTGTACTTGACCTCAAAAAAATTTACTGTTATCAAAATCCAATACCAGCTGATACCTTGTGGCATAAGCCAAGTGTGCACTGCTGCACAAATGAACAAATGACACCAGCTGGCAGTGAAGGAGGTTCTGCTCTCACAGAGAAAAGTTGCAGACTCCATGAGAGTCAGACCAAAATCCGTCTGTAACCTTAAGCGTTCCTCCTTGGCAGATTCCCACCAGACATAAACTCAGATGCACATGCAGTCATTCTCTCTAAGAACTAAACAATTCTAAGGAGGTTATGGTGTTGTATGGCAAAATCAGTATTGGCAAGTACTAAGAAACATGTACTTTTGCTAAGTCTGGAAAAAAATGGTATTGATGCACCAATAAAATTACAAGCAGATGTCAGGTGGTCAGTGATTCAAAGGTGGGCAGTCTTTTTATATTCCCATGTGGCTGCCACAGCATTTTCTAGTTTAATTCATACACTGACAGTATGTCTCTAACATACAAAATAAAAATGTGTAAAGAGATTACCTTTGGAAGAATGCCTCATAGCACCGAATCTTGAAGGTGTCTCATCTTCATCTGATAGTCGTTTGTATTTCTTAGGTGGTGGTGGTGGCGGCATTTCATTCTTCTTGGTGGGAGAAAGTGACTCTTCTGCTGATGGCTCTATAGAAATTAATTCATAATCGAATAATTTCAAAATGCCTCAGAATGCTGACAATACATTAAGGATGTTTGAGTTATAGTTAGTGCATTTAAGTGCATTAAACCATTAAAGCATAATTGTGCAATTAAAGCATAAATTTTATAAGTATATTCATCTTCTTTTTATTATAATCAGTGTACAATAAAAAGCCACGACAAAAAGTGCCAACCGGCTCAAGTTCACTCAGTTTACCTGGGTAGTCTAGACAGCTAAAAGTGTTTAGACAAAAAACAGACCTAACCATGAAAGTATGACTGTCATGGAATTACAGTAGGTTTGATTTAAGTATCCCATTAATTATGTTTGATTTTTTTTTACATCACTGTTTTTGTTTTTTTTGTTTTTTTTACAGTCATTCCATATCCTAAAGATATGCACATTTGACAAACTATATTACACTATAATGACAACAAATCATTGTCATTATCCATTAGTTAGCTAAATAACTATATAATAATAGCTGAAACTCCTATGTGTTGGGACTTACAATAAAAAGCAAGAAATTAAGTTTATCACGATAGAGGCAAAATATACTGTTTCAACAGTAATTTACTGACAAAACATACCATCAACAGTAGATGTTGATGATGAACGCTTTTCCTCCTGTGCACTCGTGTCTTCATCACTGTCCAGAATTTTTTCTGTGAGACATATACAAAGTATAGCTTAACAATGTGATTAAACAAAAAGGAATAGAGAATAAACAAATGAAAGTCAAATAACTCACCATCTGGATCTATCCCAATTTCATCCAAGTTCTTGCCATGAAACTCTGCTAATCTTCCTTGCTCCAGTGCCATTAGAACTTTGCTGATCTTGGCGAGCTGCAGCGTCTTCTCAGGTAGTCGATAGAACTCACGATGGATTCTTATATCATGTCCAAGAAAATTGGCAAGCTGATCCATCTCTGTATCTGTCATGTTCAGGACTGTTGAAAGGGTTGCAGCATGCTTTCGCAGTCTGGTAGATGTTAGCGACTCGGGGCACCTTGCACCACATGCCTTTGCAAAGCCACGAATGCAGTCTGAACCTCGGAAATGTGTCATAGCTTCTGGTCTTGCAAACATATAACCATTGTCCTTTAGAACCCCACAAGCCTCTCTCTGCTTAACAAGGAGTTCTAACGCACCCAGCATTTTTGGAGTCAGAAGAATTGGAACCGGGCGACCGCGTTTTCCTCTAATAACAATCCTTGAGAAGTGTCTGCAGAGTTTTTTTTCCACTTCAGAGAGCGCCCAGTCCACATCCACATGTGGGTCAGAAGTGTCTCTTGATGAATATTGCAGATAAGGGCATGCTTGCCACCTCTCCTTCCCTGCGCCGGTTAAAAAGTATGATCTGGGCCAGACACACCTTTGCCAGCTCCATCCAGGCCTTTGTAGAGGGACTTTCAGAGAGTGAATTGTACCACTCATCTTGCACTTGAGTGAGATATGCATGCATTTTTTGGACATCTTCGGTAAAGGGCATGACAGTAGGCACATTCCACTTTGCTTCCCTGATGTTCCTCAAAGCTGTAGCCGAGATCAGTTCATTCCACTTTTCCTGATGAACATCCTGAAACTCACTGGCATTCTTCACAAGTTTGTCATTGTTTGAGATTAATCCCTGAGCTTTTAAGAGTTTGCTTACTTTAACCAGGGTATTCCCAAGTTTGTTTGCTAGTGATGGAATCAAAAACTTATTTGTTTCACTGTCATACCCACATGTCAACTTGACAGCTTTGACAGTCTCCATGTACTTCTTTGGATTTATGAGGTCTTCCATTTTTTTTAAGGTGGTGACTTTTCTAGCATTGCGAATCAGCCTTCCCATTTCTCGCATCTTCTCTCGCACAGACTGTTGATTTTTGGCTGATGTTCCACCTTTGTTTAACAAGTGCTGCCCAACATCAATAATGACTTGGTCATTTTTTACTATATCTGTAATTGGGTCAGGATTCATGGCACTGATTACTCCCCACAGTTGTTTACTAATAGTTGAAGGTACAGGCCCTGTGTATGTACACATGGACTGAACACGGTTCTTTCCTGGTTTGGGGGCAACCGATCCAGGTCGAAGTCTACAACTGCGCACATGTCGCCATAGCACCCTTCTTGTAAAAAGTCCTTGACAGTATGCACAGTGCATGAAGTCATTTCCTTGCACTTCTTTAGGTGGACGTTTAAATGGCACTAGTTTTCCCTTTCCTGACTCCATGACAGCAGCATTGTGAGCATAGTTTCCTCGGTTGCGAATGTAGTTTAGATGGGTTTTTCTCTCCTTGGAACCCTTTGGAAAGCTTAAAGCTTTAGCCACATCAGATTTATCTTGGTGTGCATGTTCAAGATGCCTTGCCATCTTAGCATAAGGGATACAGCAATACAAGCAATACTGTCTCTTGTTGTACACTCTCTTCCCACCTTTTTTTGTGCATGCACCAACAACAATGCTGTCATTTACATTCTGACTTGAACATGGTTCTTCATCTGATCCAGACACTTCAGATGTAAGTCTGTGCCTATCAGAGATCATTTTGTCTGAAGTTGTGGAGTCACAGACAGGGGAACTCACTGAGCCATAGACATCCAGTAAATCATCATGAGACTTATATTTTGGTTTAAGGCTATCATCACTGTCCCTTTCAGAAGTAGTATCTGGAATGTAATTATCTGAACTGTCTGGTGTAGAATCATCTTCACCCTCTGATGTAGAATCATACAGTTCATCAGAATTTTCAAGATCTGTGTCTTTTATCTAAAAAACAAAAATAATGAGAAATCTGTAAATCTGCAACAATTAGTTAAACAGTTTATCAGTAAATTGACAAGTAAATCAGCAACTATTCTGACAATTGTATAAGGGTTGATTTTTTACTTCTTGTACAAAAAAAAGTACTGCATGGATTTTCACTGTTTGTTGGTATTTTACAGACCAAATGATTTATCAATGAATAATTCAACACACTGAATAACTGATCATGAAAAAGGTTGTTGTTTGAAGTTGTAAATACAACCTCAGATCTTCGTTTTGCCACTTAATTGAAAACTTACTATGACACTCTTAGTCCGTCTCAGTCTTGGTACAAAAACTTCATTTTTGTTTTCAAAACATGTCACAATCTGTTAATGAAACAAACAAAATAAATAACATTTAACACCATTATTTGGAGAGACACATACACACATATTACTTGAAAAAAAATGAACAAAGAAAAACATCAAATTCATAACAGAATATTTCTTCTTGTCCAATCAAGCTCTGCATTCATACATGTTAAACAAAATAACCTTTCTGAGAATATTTCACACTATATGCTAAAGTTCCTTGTGGGAACCAGTCCAATTTTTCAAACACACTATCTGCTCACACTCTGACTGAAGGTGTGTTGCGGGGACGTCGTGAGTGTCCAGAATAGAATGACAATTAACCAAGATAAAAATCCCTGTGAAAGTTCAAATCTGCTGGAAAAGTTCCAATACCACTCATAACATTAAGCTGTGCGCAGGTATACTGACTCAAACTAGATCACAGTTACAATTAAATGCCTTTTTCCTTTTAGATGCTTAAAATAACAAAACAACAAAAAAGTGACAAGGACAGACTGGAGAATTCAATCTACAGTACCTGTTGAGGAGTGTTGGCTGGACCAGTAGCATCATCCATCTCTGACAGGAGACAAGGATGGGAGTTGCACGCCGCCATAGTATTAACTTTAATGCAGCATGTCTGTAAATGGAAATTTCATATTAAATGCTATTTTAGAAAATGAAAATATAGAAAAAAAAAAAATCTGATGAAAATGCTGCGTGACATGAAAAAAGACTTATTACTTCTTCAGACAAAATCTCTACAATGAGATGCATGGCAACATACACCAGACTTCAGAGAAAAAAAAGTAAAACAAAGAATTTCTTTATGTCAAGCCAAGACCTGTCTACCCTTTACACACCAAAAATATAAGAGGCTTTGTGGGCACCTTTCACACTCTATGCTAAAGTTCCTTGTGGGGACCAGTTTTTATCCAAGTTTTCAAACGCTGTTTCGATCCATTCAAACACACCTTCTGCTCACACACTGACTGAAGGTGTGTTGTGGGGACATCGTGAGCGTCCAGAATAGAGTGATAATTAACCAAGATAAAAATCCCTGTGAAAGTTCAAATCTGCTCTACCTGTCCCACTACCACTAAGCTACTGTATGCACATCATTAAACTGTGTTCGGGTTTACTGACTCACACTAGATAACAGTCTAAATAAATGTCTTCCTCCTTTTAGGTGCTAAAAATAACAAAACTAAAAAAACCGTGACAAAGAAAGACTGTAAAACTCTATACGGAGCTATGAACATGAACGTACCTGTTGAGTAGTGTTGGTTGGACCAGTAGCATCATCCATTTGAGTCTTTGACAGGAGGGAAGGACGGGAGTCGTGCGCTACCATAGCATTATCTGTAATGCTGCTTATCTGTAAATGGATATTTCATAAAGACACTATTTTAGAAAACTAAAACATAGGAAAAAAGGTCAATCTGATGAAAATACTGTATGACAGACAAAAACACTGACTGCCTCTTCAGACAAAATCTCTTAGAGGAGATGCATGGCAACATACACCAGACTTCAGAGAAAAAAAAAGTCAAATCATAAAAAATTTCTTTCTGCCCAGCCAAGCTCTGACCACCTTTACACACCCTAAACAGGTTTTATGGGCACCTTTCACACTCTATGCAAAAGTTCCTTGTGGGGACCAGTTTTTATCCAAGTTTTCAAACGCTGTTTCGATCCATTCAAACACACCTTCTGCTCACACACTGACTGAAGGTGTGTTGTGGGGACATCGTGAGCGTCCAGAATAGAGTGATAATTAACCAAGATAAAAATCCCTGTGAAAGCTCAAATCTGCTCTACATGTCCCACTACCACTAAGCTACTGTATGCACATCATTAAACTGTGTTCGGGTTTACTGACTCACACTAGATCACAGTCAAAATGAATTTCTTCCTCCTTTTAGGTGCTAAAAATAACAAAACTAAAAAAACTTGACAAAGAAAGACTGTAGAGGTCAAATTGAAGCTATGATCATGAATGTACCTGTTGAGTAGTGCTGGTTGGACCAGTAGCATCATCCATCTGAGTCTTTGAAAGGTGGGAAGGACGGGAGTCGTGCGCTACCATAGCATTATCTGTAACGCTGCTTATCTGTAAATGCATATTTCATAAAGACACTATTTTAGAAAACTAAAACATAGGAAAAAAGGTCAATCTGATGAAAATACTGTATGACAGACAAAAACACTGACTGCCTCTTCAGACAAAATCTCTTAGAGGAGATGCATGGCAACATACACCAGACTTCAGAGAAAAAAAAAGTAAAATCATAAAAAATTTCTTTCTGCCCAGCCAAGCTCTGACCATCTTTACACACCCTAAACAGGTTTTTGGGCACCTTTCACACTCTATGCTAAAGTTCCTTGTGGGGACCAGTTTTTATCCAAGTTTTCAAACGCTGTTTCGATCCATTCAAACACACCTTCTGCTCACACACTGACTGAAGGTGTGTTGTGGGGACGTCGTGAGCGTCCAGAATAGAGTGATAATTAACCAAGATAAAAATCCCTGTGAAAGTTCAAATCTGCTCTACCTGTCCCACTACCACTAAGCTACTGTATGCACATCATTAAACTGTGTTCGGGTTTACTGACTCACACTAGATCACAGTCTAAATAAATGTCTTCCTCCTTTTCGATGCTTAAAATAACAAAACTAAAAAAACTTGACAAAGAAAGACTGTAGAGGTCAAATTGAAGCTATGAACATGAATGTACCTGTTGAGTAGTGTTGGTTGGACCAGTAGCATCATCCATCTGAGACTTTGAAAGGCGGGAAGGACGGGAGTCGTGCGCTACCATAGCATTATCTGTAACGCTGCTTGTCTGTAAATGGATATTTCATAAAGACACTATTTTAGAAAACTAAAATATAGAAACAAAAATCAATCTGATGAAAATGCTGTATGACAGACAAAAAGACTAACTACTTCTTCAGACAAAATCTCTTAGAGGAGATGCATGGCAACATACACCAGACTTCAGAGAAAAAAAAAGTCAAATCATAAAAAATTTCTTTCTGCCCAGCCAAGCTCTGACCACCTTTACACACCCTAAACAGGTTTTATGGGCACCTTTCACACTCTATGCTAAAGTTACTTGTGGGGATCAGTTTTTATCCAAGTTTTCAAACGCTGTTTCGATCCATTCAAACACACCTTCTGCTCACACACTGACTGAAGGTGTGTTGTGGGGACATCGTGAGCGTCCAGAATAGAGCGATAATTAACCAAGATAAAAATCCCTGTGAAAGTTCAAATCTGCTCTACCTGTCCCACTACCACTAAGCTACTGTATGCACATCATTAAACTGTGTTCGGGTTTACTGACTCACACTAGATCACAGTCTAAATAAATTTCTTCCTCCTTTTCGATGCTTAAAATAACAAAACTAAAAAAACTTGACAAAGAAAGACTGTAGAGGTCAAATTGAAGCTATGAACATGAATGTACCTGTTGAGTAGTGTTGGTTGGACCAGTAGCATCATCCATCTGAGACTTTGAAAGGCGGGAAGGACGGGAGTCGTGCGCTACCATAGCATTATCTGTAACGCTGCTTGTCTGTAAATGCATATTTCATAAAGACACTATTTTAGAAAACTAAAATATAGAAACAAAAATCAATCTGATGAAAATGCTGTATGACAGACAAAAAGACTAACTACTTCTTCAGACAAAATCTCTTAGAGGAGATGCATGGCAACATACACCAGACTTCAGAGAAAAAAAAAAGTCAAATCATAAAAAATTTCTTTCTGCCCAGCCAAGCTCTGACCATCTTTACACACCCTAAACAGGTTTTATGGGCACCTTTCACACTCTATGCAAAAGTTCCTTGTGGGGACCAGTTTTTATCCAAGTTTTCAAACGCTGTTTCGATCCATTCAAACACACCTTCTGCTCACACACTGACTGAAGGTGTGTTGTGGGGACATCGTGAGCGTCCAGAATAGAGTGATAATTAACCAAGATAAAAATCCCTGTGAAAGTTCAAATCTGCTCTACCTGTCCCACTACCACTAAGCTACTGTATGCACATCATTAAACTGTGTTCGGGTTTACTGACTCACACTAGATCACAGTCTAAATAAATTTCTTCCTCCTTTTCAATGCTTAAAATAACAAAACTAAAAAAACTTGACAAAGAAAGACTGTAGAGGTCAAATTGAAGCTATGAACATGAACGTACCTGTTGAGTAGTGTTGGTTGGACCAGTAGCATCATCCATCTGAGACTTTGAAAGGCGGGAAGGACGGGAGTCGTGCGCTACCATAGCATTATCTGTAACGCTGCTTGTCTGTAAATGCATATTTCATAAAGACACTATTTTAGAAAACTAAAATATAGAAACAAAAATCAATCTGATGAAAATGCTGTATGACAGACAAAAAGACTAACTACTTCTTCAGACAAAATCTCTTAGAGGAGATGCATGGCAACATACACCAGACTTCAGAGAAAAAAAAAGTCAAATCATAAAAAATTTCTTTCTGCCCAGCCAAGCTCTGACCATCTTTACACACCCTAAACAGGTTTTATGGGCACCTTTCACACTCTATGCTAAAGTTACTTGTGGGGACCAGTTTTTATCCAAGTTTTCAAACGCTGTTTCGATCCATTCAAACACACCTTCTGCTCACACACTGACTGAAGGTGTGTTGTGGGGACATCGTGAGCGTCCAGAATAGAGTGATAATTAACCAAGATAAAAATCCCTGTGAAAGTTCAAATCTGCTCTACCTGTCCCACTACCACTAAGCTACTGTAAGCACATCATTAAACTGTGTTCGGGTCTACTGACTCACACTAGATAACAGTCTAAATAAATTTCTTCCTCCTTTTAGGTGCTAAAAATAACAAAACTAAAAAAACCGTGACAAAGAAAGACTGTAAAACTCTATACGGAGCTATGAACATGAACGTACCTGTTGAGTAGTGTTGGTTGGACCAGTAGCATCATCCATTTGAGTCTTTGACAGGAGGGAAGGACGGGAGTCGTGCGCTACCATAGCATTATCTGTAATGCTGCTTATCTGTAAATGGATATTTCATAAAGACACTATTTTAGAAAACTAAAACATAGGAAAAAAGGTCAATCTGATGAAAATACTGTATGACAGACAAAAACACTGACTGCCTCTTCAGACAAAATCTCTTAGAGGAGATGCATGGCAACATACACCAGACTTCAGAGAAAAAAAAAGTAAAATAATAAAAAATTTCTTTCTGCCCAGCCAAGCTCTGACCACCTTTACACACCCTAAACAGGTTTTATGGGCACCTTTCACACTCTATGCAAAAGTTCCTTGTGGGGACCAGTTTTTATCCAAGTTTTCAAACGCTGTTTCGATCCATTCAAACACACCTTCTGCTCACACACTGACTGAAGGTGTGTTGTGGGGACATCGTGAGCGTCCAGAATAGAGTGATAATTAACCAAGATAAAAATCCCTGTGAAAGCTCAAATCTGCTCTACCTGTCCCACTACCACTAAGCTACTGTATGCACATCATTAAACTGTGTTCGGGTCTACTGACTCACACTAGATCACAGTCAAAATGAATTTCTTCCTCCTTTTAGGTGCTAAAAATAACAAAACTAAAAAAACTTGACAAAGAAAGACTGTAGAGGTCAAATTGAAGCTATGATCATGAATGTACCTGTTGAGTAGTGTTGGTTGGACCAGTAGCATCATCCATCTGAGTCTTTGAAAGGTGGGAAGGACGGGAGTCGTGCGCTACCATAGCATTATCTGTAACGCTGCTTATCTGTAAATGCATATTTCATAAAGACACTATTTTAGAAAACTAAAATATAGAAACAAAAATCAATCTGATGAAAATGCTGTATGACAGACAAAAAGACTAACTACTTCTTCAGACAAAATCTCTTAGAGGAGATGCATGGCAACATACACCAGACTTCAGAGAAAAAAAAAGTAAAATCATAAAAAATTTCTTTCTGCCCAGCCAAGCTCTGACCACCTTTACACACCCTAAACAGGTTTTATGGGCACCTTTCACACTCTATGCTAAAGTTACTTGTGGGGACCAGTTTTTATCCAAGTTTTCAAACGCTGTTTCGATCCATTCAAACACACCTTCTGCTCACACACTGACTGAAGGTGTGTTGTGGGGACATCGTGAGCGTCCAGAATAGAGTGATAATTAACCAAGATAAAAATCCCTGTGAAAGTTCAAATCTGCTCTACCTGTCCCACTACCACTAAGCTACTGGACATACAACATTAAATTGTGTTTGGGTCTACTGCCTCACACTAGATCATAGTCTAAATAAATTTCTTCCTCCTTTTCGATGCTTAAAATAATAAAACTAAAAAAACTTGACAAAGAAAGACTGTAGAGGTCAAATTGAAGCTATGAACATGAACGTACCTGTTGAGTAGTGTTGGTTGGACCAGTAGCATCATCCATCTGAGACTTTGAGAGGAGGGTCCGTCCGAAGTTGCATGCCGCCATAGTATCAGCTTGTATGCTGCTTATCTATAAAGGCAGTTTTTAGTGATATGCTTCTGTTTCTGTTTACATTTACATTTATGGCATTTGGCTGATGCTCTTATCCAGAGCGACTTAAAATTCAACCCTAACCCTAACCCATTTGATCATTTTACACAAGTAGGCGAAGGCAGTGTTAGAAGTCTTGCCCAAGGACTCTTATTGGTATAGTGTAGGGTGTTTACCCAGGCGGGGACTGAACCCTAGTCTACAGCATAGAAGGCAGAGGTGTTAACCACTACACTAACCAACCACACTGTTTTACATAATCTGTATGCAATTAAACATTTGATTTAAAATTGTTATTATACCTGCTGAGTTTTCACATTATGTTCATCCCCAGTCTTTAAATGGAAGGGATGGTTGGAGTTCTCTACATTTGCATCATTAGCTGTTTCTTCACCCACCTGCAACATTTTTAATAAGAATTAGTTATAAAGCAGAAATCCGATTCCTGTCTAACTCATGCAGATCCAGAGTTTCACCATTATCTGATTATTCAAGACTATGTAAACACATTGAATTAGATACTGACACAATCTGATTTTCTGCAATTATCAGATTATTAAATGTACACAAAGTGAATCAGTTACTGACACAGTCTGTTATTCTGCAGTTATCAGATTATTAAGTGCATGTAAACACACTCACTAATCTAAAATAATTGGTATTTTGATTGGTATTTTGTTATGCAGATTTTTTTCTCAAAGTAATAGAGACAAACATATTTCTAATTTATTCAAACTATAATTCAAGCACAAGGTTATTTAATACATTCTGAAACACTGATAGCCGTTCTGTTTACTGTGTACTGTGCAACATACCTTTGTTCTCCACGGGCAATCTTCACCTCCATAGTCATAAGTTACTTCTTCTCCTTCTTTGATGTCATTCAAGGCAAACAAACAAAGGTGGGGTTTTCCATTCACGTCAATTTTTTTCATCCTACAGTTTGGATGTTGGTGTTCGTCATTAACTAGCCGTCCAAATGATCCATCTTCTCTAGCGGCATCAATACTTATAAAGATGGAAACATAAAAAAGGGCTTACACAATATATTACACCAAAATTAGAGTATCACTTAGTTTAGCGTAGTATAGTTCAGTATAAGGAGTGTAGTTTAGGAACAACTTGAAATCTTACCACCATGTTTTCCCTCTCCACTTAAACGCAAACATAAATGCAGCACATGACGGGTGGTAAAGTTTTCTTCTTCTCTGGGATTCTGCATCATTTATCATATCTCCTCTATATTCAACAACAAAATCTCCTTTGCAAATTGAACCCTTTGCAAATACACCACGTCCTGTAAAACACAACAAAAACATTTTCAACAAAACAGGAAAACTTTTCTCTATTCTACCATTATTCATTTGTCTATGGTAATATGAACCACAAAAAAAAAACACAAAAATTGACCTCAACAGATGGTCGCTCATTTGAGATAGACAGCAATATAGTGCCTATTTAATGTACCCTGAAGGTTTGCATCAGATGCTCATATGGGCGGTATGGGCAACAATTTATATCATGGTATAATTAAGATTACTGATGCTTTTGGTGTATATCACAGTTTAGTATATTTACATTAATGGCTACCACAAAGGACTGACTTTTACTGCAGCTCACTACACAAGAGGTGAGGGAGTCAGTGAGGTCTGCACTGTTTGTATGTTGTGTTATCTGCATTTACATGCACACTGGTATAAAAGTAATGACAAAACTAATACCTTAAAAAGAGTTTCACCTGGTAAACCACATGAACTGGTATATCACCCAACCAGTGTTAGATTAATAATTACTAACTAATAAATCTATCAGACACCACCTTACCTTTCACTGCATTGATGTATTTCACCTCTAGTCTGCATGTTTTGTCTGTCTTTGAAACAACGTGCTGAATTGCATCCTTAAGGGGACTGATACGGGGTGGCATTTCAAACTGCAGGGAAATATTTCACAAGTTAGTTATCAATGGATTTAATTAAGGATTGAGAACTTTACAATGATTACCTATATATGATTTTTAAAATTTATTTCTTATACCCAGATACTTCAACAGCAAAGGAACTGCATACTTTCAAGATTTCTCATTTTTTCAGGCCACCACCTCTGAAAAGCCTTTGAGTAACATATGAAACTCAAATATAAAACAAAAATGGGAATGTGGTAGAGTTCAGTGTAAAAACAGGTTTGTATAATCCAGCTTCTGGTTTACCATGCCCAGTGTTAAATCACTCAGGGCCAATATCTATATAAAATATAGCTGTGAAATAAACTATAATCAAGATGTTTTATTTGTTTGTTTGTTTTTAACAACCTAGTAAAGTGAATGACACCATGAAATTGGGCTGCAAAGTCAACCTGGTCTGTGCAGTAAAAAGTAGTAGCCTAAGACCTCGAGCTCAGTTAAATAGCTGGCCCAATGCTCTCACTTTGGTTTAGCTCGGTTTAGCTTTCAGTGCTTTGACTTTTTCCCTTCGGTTTTGTTACTTGCTGATGCTCCAACGCCGAAATATGTTGTTTTAACGTCGTAGGGCACAAACCACTTCAGCCGCGGCTGCCGGGAATGGAAGGGATTAAGAGCTTAACCGCGAGGTTGGAACTGGCTTGTGTTTCGAACTGGCCCGCTCCACCTTAAATGAAGCGGCAGTTAATGTTATAAGAACTGAGGCGCCATAATGTAATTGCTGCACCGCTTAAGGTGGAACGGCAAAATTCGAACTAGACGTTGGCGAAACGGAAGCCATCTTCAGCCCACTTTAGCCAGGGCACGATTCTTACCACGAGAAAGGTTTATGAACGTGTTTCTCCATAACACGCAAAACTCTGCCGGGTTCGGTTCGGTACATTTCACAGAAACATTGGACACTTACTGAACACCTCTCAACGCCTCCCTGCCTGCTGACCTCTGGGCTTTAAATCACTTCTATCTGCTGAATGTACAGCTTAATGCCAGCTGTGTTAATGATGAAGGTACACGTGGCTTCAAATTAAAAGTCTGCCAACGTAACGCGCAGATAAAAAGAAAGTTAATTGTATTACATTTCTCTATAAAGCACTCTAGGTCAAAATCTGTGGTTTTATGTGTATTCTATGAATTCACTTAAAGTCACTAAAATGTAAATGTATAATTGTGTGTTTATATACATACATACATACATACATACACACACACTATATTGCCAAAAGTATTCAGTCACCTTTGCAAATCATTGAATTGAGGTGTTCCAGTCACTTCCATGACCGCAGGTGTGTAAAGCCGAGCCCCTAGGCCTGCAGACTGCTTCTACAGACATTAGTGAAAGAATGGGTCGCTCTCAGGAGCTCAGAGAATTCCAGCGTGGTGCCGTGATCGGACGCCACCTGTGCAGCAAGTCCAGTTGTGAAATTTCATCACTACTAAATATTCCACAGTCCACTGTCAGTGGGATTATAACAAAGTGGAAGCGATTGGGAACGACAGCAACTCAGCCACGAAGTGGTCGGCCATGTAAAATGACAGAGCGGTCAGCGGATGCTGAGGGGCATAGTGCACAGAGGTCACCGACTTTCTGCAGAGTCAATCACTACAGACCTCCAAACTTCATGTGGCCTTCAGATCAGCTCAAGAACAGCGTAGAGAGCTTCATGGAATGGGTTTCCATGGCCGAGCAGCTGCATCCAAGCTTTACACCACGAAGCACAATGCAAAGCGTCCCTGTGAGGGATGGATGGGGTCGTCCACAATGCTGGTGGCTTTCCGGATACAACGTGTGATGTAGATGTCCATGATGGAGGGGAGAGAGACCCCGATGATTTTCCCAGCTGTCCTCACTATACACGGTAGGGTCTTGCAATCCGAGGTGGAGCAATTCCCAAACCATCACCTTAGTTTTGTCCACATTCAGAGACAGGTTGTTGGTTCCACACCAGTCCGTTAGCCACTGCACCTCCTCTCTGTATGCTGACTTGTCATTTTTGCTGATCAGACCCACCACAGTCATGTCATCAGCAAACTTGATGATGAGATTTGAGCTGTACTTTGCCATCAGTAGAGTGGACTAAACACACAGCCTTGAGGGGCACTGGTGCTCAGTGTGGTGGTGCTGGAGGTGTTCTTACCCATCCTGACTAACTGAGATCTCACAGTTACAGTAGTCATTGAGGCAGGACACTGGAGGCTTCTTTGGCACAGGGATGTTGATGGTGGACTTGAAGCACATCGGAACGACTGCAGTGCTCAGAGAGATGTTGAATATGTCCGTGAGAACATCAGCCAGCTGTTCGGCGCATTCTCTGAGCACTCTGCCTGGTATGCTGTCGGATCCTGGTGCTTTTCATGGGTTGACTCTATGTAGAGTTCTCCGCACATCAGCAGTGGACAGACACAGTGCCTGTTTACTTGGAGGAGGTGTGGTTTTCCTTACCATCATGCCGTTCTGTGCCTCAAACCTTGCACAGAAGTTATTAAGCATGTCTGAAAGGGAGGAATCACTGTCATAAGAAGGTGGAGGTGACTTGTAGTTGGTGATGGCCTGGATGCCCTGCCACATGTACCGTGTGTCAGCAGTGTTTTGAAAATGATCATGGATTTTTTTTGAGGAGGCGCGCTTAGCCTCTTTGATGGCCTGGGAGAGCTTGGCTCTTGCCACCCTGAGGCTTGCTTTGTCCCTTGACTTCAAAGCCTTGTCTTGGGTTCTCAGCAGCATGCACACCTCTGCAGTCATTCATGGTTTCTGGTTGGGGTGACTTGTGACGAGTTTGGAGACTGTAACATCATCAACGCACTTGCTGATGTAGCCAGTCGCTGATTCTGTGTACTCCTCCAGGTTGATGGAGTCACCGGTAGTAGCTGCTACTCTGAACATCTCCCAGTCAGTGTGCTCAAAACAGTCCTGAAGAGCAGAGAGAGCTCCTGGTGGCAAGGTTCTCACTTGCTTCTGGTCTGGTTTGGCACATCTGATGAGCGGTCTGTATGCTGGGATGAGCATCACAGAGATGTGGTCTGAGTAGCCATAGTGGGGGGCGGGGCTCAGCCCTGTACACGCTGGGGATGTTTGTGTAAACAAGATGCAGCACGCGAGCCCCACAGGTTGCAAAGTCTGCATACTGGTGAAATTTGGGGAGTACTGACTTCAGATTGGCATGGTTGAAATCACTGGCAACTGTCTGAGTTTGTGTTCTGGAGGTCGCTGATTGCACTGAACAGCTTGTTCAGTGCGGCCTTAGCATTAGCACTGGGAGCTATATGCACCACTATTATATACAGCGAACTCGGCTCTCTAGGCGAATGAAAAGGCCTGGCTCTGACAATCGCAAACTCCACCAGCAGTGAGCAGTGACTGGAGACTAGCGCCACGTTTTTACACCACTCACTATTGATGTAAACACATAGGCCCACTCCTTGAGTCTTACCGCTCAACTCACGTCTCTGTCCTCACAGGAAGCACAACAGGCCGTTGAGCTGAACAGCACTTGCCTTGCTTCTGCCTTCTTGTGCATTGCCAGCAGGCTCATGCAGTGCCGTGGATCATACCAGGCCTAGTTCGCACAGCTCTTCCCACAGTTCGTTTGTGAGCAGAGACTGTGGTTGGTTTCTCAGCTGTAGCAGGCTCTGGTGTAGGTAGACGGTGAAGCAGTCATGATGATTTGTCTTGGTGGGGTTACACAACAAACAGTAAACCAAAGTAGCAAAAAGCACAAGCACCATTTTGTTGTTCCCGAAGTGGCTGCTGCAGCTACCAGCTGCACCGCTGAAACCAAGTTGGGCTCAGCCTCTTAGTTCCAGTGAAAGGAACTCTTAATGCTTTAGCACCAAGAGATTTTGGACAATTTCAACTTTGTGGGAACAGTTTGGGGACGGCCCCTTCCTGCTCCAACATGACTGCACACCAGGGCACAAAGCAGGTCCATAAAGACGTGGATGAGCCAGTTTGGTGTGGAAGAACTTGACTGGCCTGTACAGAGTCCTGACCTCAACCCCATAGACCACCTTTGGGATGAATTAGAGCGGAGACTGTGAGCCAGGCCTTCTTGTCCAACATCAGTGTCTGACCTCACAAATGCGCTTCTGGAAGAATGGTCAAAAATTCCCATAAATACTCCTAACCCTTGTGGAAAGCCTTCCCAGAAGAGCTGAAGCTGTTATAGCTGCAAAGGGTGGGCCGAGATCATATTAAACCCTATGGATTAAGAATGGGACGTCACTCAAGCTGATATGCCTATGAAGGAGATGAGCAAATACTTTTGGAAATATAGTAAAAGTGATTCTGAATTTATCATAGTGAAATAAAAATCATAAAATTATAAAGGCCAGAAAATTACTAAAATTTCACATACCTCTGTATGCAATCAATTAGGTGAAAGTTCTTTAAAAAAAATTGTGTCTTTTTGATTTGCATAAACTCACATTGAATTACATGCAACTAGCTAATATTATTCACAATATCAATAATAATAACTAATTGGAGAAACGTAATAAAACATCTGAGGCTTACACCCAGATGCTATAGTTAATTACAGCTAACTAGCTCTTTTGCAGAATAATTAGAGCTATTTAACTAAGTTAAGGGTTGAACACTGGTTATACGTCCGTGAATATTTGATACTGCACAACTGTTAACATGGGTTATCATTTACAGTCACTTGGTTCATTTACTGGAGGGGACATGCACCACTGCATTATCAACTGCATAACATGAATGTGATTTTAACACTTATTTATTGTTGTTTTAGTTTATTGTTTTATTAATCTTTACTTCAATTAATGCATCTGTAAATAGTGTACAGCAATACTTTTGCCCCTGTTTTGGGCTTGTTTTTCTCTACACTGTATTTGTACTGCTGCAATAGAAGAATTTCCCTCTTTATTCTGTATTAAAAGTGATCTCTCGCTATCTATCTCTATCTCTCTATCTATCTATACTGGTTTGTCATACAAATGTGCTTACCTTGTGTTTCACTTTTGCTCATCTTCACAAGGTCTTAGCTCTTCAGGTGGCATCGCCTGCAAATATTCTTCTTTCTTGTCCACAGTGTGGATTGGCACCTTTAACACTGAAAATGTCTTTATTTGGCTGAAATCATTCCTAATGGGGACCAGGAAGTGGGCGGTATCTGACCATATTTGGAATACGTGTGTGTGCAGAGCAGTGGGTGCAGTACCAGCCGGGGACTATAAGGGGGCGCCATCACACACGCGCACTCTGTTCCAAACATGCGGTATGGGTCAAAGCTAAAAACTTCACAGGCACCTTTTTAAGAGCTCTTCTATTCATCTAAAATGGTTTCCCTCATGGGGACCAGGTTTTTTGTCCCCACACCGCAATTGGTCCCCATGACGTGACTGTGTAAACAGAATCTTGTCCCCACAATGTGATGAATACCAGAACACACACACACACACACACACACACACACACGCACAAAGCCTGAGAGGAGTGCATTTATGTGTTGTTGGATTTTGTGCAACAAATTCCCATCATTTCAGACCTCACACACATTGACCTCTACTGGTCAGACACTTCATTAACTCATAACACTTCAAGGTGAAGTGCACCCTTTATTCTGGTTTTATTTATTGTCAAAACATAAGTTGAATGTATGTATTTTGAGTCCATAGACTCAAAAAAGAAAAATGAAATGAAAATAAAAAATGTAATTAACAACACGAATGAATGGCAGACAGAAAAAAACTTTCTTGTAATATTTTCTGGCATGTTACTTCATTTAGTCTGTCATGCTAAGAAGTTGCATAATTCCACTATGCTTCTCTAAAGAGATGGCATTGACTCAGCTGGTGTTAAGAGATTCTCACATTTATTTATTTGTTTATTTATTTATTTAGGTACCTGCTGCCACATATTGCTGGATGATTTAGGTACACTATATTGCCAAAAGTATTTGCTCATTTGTCTTCACACACATATGAATGGAACACCTGAATTCAATGATTTGGATGGGTGAGTGAGTGAATACCTTTGGCAATATAATGTTTACACAATGACCTTCTCCTAATGTGCAGTGTTCTAAAAATAGTTAACTGCATATTTTCTTCCTAATTCTGCCAATGATATCTCAGGGTTTTAAAGTTGTTGGCCTCAGAGTCACTAATCTCAGACTCTTCTGAGCTTTGCTTTCAGTAATTTTGTTTCTGATCTGTTTTGAATGCTTCTTTATCTTCATGATTGGCTCCATTCTCCACCTGTCTGAGGAGGCTTGTAGACAAAACTCAGTCCATACATGCAGAGGCTAGTCAACTTAATGGATTTGTTTTGTCACAAGAGACATGGTAAAATCTTGGATTATCTATGCATTAAACCTGAGTACATTTTATTATTTCAATAAAATTAGTACCTTCATTAAAATAAAAGTGTTTTATTTTAGCAGCATTATTGTAATACTACAGCTGGTATTATGTCTGGTATACTGTATTAGTTTATATGTATTACTCAATACATAGTAAGTAAGTAAAGTTTATTTAAATATAATGCTTTTTACAACAGGTGTTGTCACAAAGCAGCTTTACAGGACAATCAGTATTACAGAAAGAAAAGAAAAGAAAAATCCGGGTCCAAGCCAGCGGCAACAGTGGCAAGGAAAGACTCCCTAAAAGAGGAAGAAACCTTGAGAGGAACCAAGACTCAGGGGAACCCATCCTCTTCTGGTCGACACCGGATAGCAAACCTTGTTAGTATGAAGTATTATAGAATAAAGTGGGAAAAAAGCTGTGGTTAATTTGATTAGTTTATGATTATGCAGCAGCAGCAGCATCTGAGGGTGAGGATTGTACAGCGTTGTGCAGCAAGAAGCTCAGTGGTGGTCAAGCCAGTCCAGAAGGCTGGCGAGCAGTGGTATCCTATCAAGGCAGAAGAGGCAACACCATCAGACAGATGGGCAGCTGTTCAACTCGGCAAAGAAAGTAAAGAAAAAAAACACAGAGTCAGTTCTGTAAAGAGTGACTGACCACAGATTACAATATTAACAGAGCAGCAGAGTTTCCAGCAGGTCTAGATCTGACAGGGAAGACTAATTACCAAATGCTTGACTATAAAAGTAAGTTTTTAGCCTAGACTTAAAAACTGAGGGTGTGTCTGATTCCCGAACATTAACAGGATGATTATTCCAAAGCTGGGGAGCTTTGTATGAGAAGACTCTCCCCCCTGATGTAACTTTATTAATTCTACCAGTTGTAAGCCAGCATCTTGTGATCTATGTAGGCGTGATGGTTCATAGGAGAGAAGTTCACTCAAGTACTGAGAGGCGAGTCCGTTTAGAGCTTTACAGGTCAGTAACAGAATTTTATAATCAATGTGAAATTTAACTGGTAATACATCAAAGGAATTTTTTATTATTAGTATGGGATATTATAATTTTTTTCCTTGATCATTGGTAGGTTTACAGGTGTCATTTGGGCGGGCAATGATGGGGGGATGTGTCAGGCTTGGACAGAATTCAGACACTTACATTTACATTTACAACATTTAGCAGACACTCTTATCCATTGCCACTTGCATGAAGTGCTTTGTCTATCTAGATAAAATATCTTTGCTAGTCACCAGTAGGTTAGAGAGAAAGCTAGTCCTTAGCTCAGATACAGCTAAGAAACAAAAAGTCACTGTTGATACCCAGAGAGAAAGAAACACAGTTGAACACAGAACAACAATACAATAAAATACAATACAATACATAAGTGCAGTACAATACATGACAATCAATACTTAATTCAGTGCTCAGACCACAATTAAGTAAAATGGGTCTATTAACAAAGGGAGGATCCAAAATCAAGGTCAGCTAGTCCAAGGTCAAAACACAAAAACATAAACCATGTGGGAAGCCCAAATAACAATGTCCAAAATCAGAAACAAGGTCAAACTGGAAAGTACATCAGTACTGAAAGGCCAAGCCAAAAGTCAAGGTCAATAAACAAAGAAGATAAAGGTCACACTTGATACAGTGATCAGACAGAATAGAAGTCTCTCTAAACAGATGCAATACTTTGCGAAGAAGCTAAGATAAAGCTTGGGCTTATATACTTAACTAACTAGCAAATGGAACAAGGTGTGTAATCAGTAGTTAGGTGAGGCACACCAGTGTAGTGACATGTGAGGGAGGTCAGAGGTCATGTGTCAGTGTGGGGTTCTGGATAATGGAGTCTGGAGGTTGGGATTCAGAGAGAGTGGAATGGAGGGAAGCATGACAAGTTGGGTGCTCCATTTATTTTGTTGCTTTGGTTTTTTTTGTTGTCTACTGTATTTAATATTACATTGGAGTTTTATCTTAAAAATGAAAAACATTTGATCACAAAAACTTAACAAAATGAATTGCTTTATATGTTGACGTAAGATAAGCATCCTATGTACATGTGCAGTTTAGATTTGCATGCAATTTCTCAGCATTACTGGTAGGTGCATAACATTACAATCCTGTTTTACAAATAAAGCCTAAGATTAAGTTTAGGATTATCAATGACAGTCAGAGGTAAGCAAGTTTGGAGCCCTGGTCAGGCCAGGATCATCAAGTTATGGTCCTCTGGACAAAAATGTTTGTTGCACCCCTAACTGGCATGGTTGGTATTATTATTACAAATTTTTTATGACGTCGCAGCAAGTTAAACAAGGCCTAAATTGTGGAATCATCTCCTGCATCGCTGCACCTGTTTTCCCAATTTTGTATTCTAATATTTTATACTAATGCTATCGACCAGAGGAGGATGGGTTCTCCTTTTGGGTCTTCGTTCCTCCTAAGGTTTCTTCCTCTTGCTCTGAGGGAATTTTTCCTTCCCACTGTCATACTTGGCGACCTGGATTTTTCTGTAAAGCTGCTTTGTGACAACGGCTGCTGTAAAAAGCGCTACATAAATAAACTTTGACTTGACTTGACTATGCAGCACCACAATGGCAGCATACTAAGCACAAGGTTGGAGTGTCACCAATATGAGCACATATTTAATTTTCCAATCGAGAAAATAAGCAGAAAGATTATTTACACATTAATGAGAACTCATCAACATAAACCCAACTACTAATGCAACCCTTTTGTAAAAAAGGGTTTTTGATAATAAAAACATTTCTTGATAATATGGTTCTTGATAATATGGTTCTTGATAATAAAAACATTAACCCCAGTGAAGACAAGACGAAATGCAATTAGACAGATTAAATGAACACAAAGACAGAAAAAATACAAACGATCAAGCAGCCCAACTGAAATATACTTCCGGAGTGAGCATAGAAATATTTGTTTCTTTTCCATTTATATCTTACCTCACAGATCACTGCCGACAAGGACAAATCAACTTGTGTAAGTTGACATTTTATATTAGGCTAAGGAAATAGGCATCTTCCACTTTGTTAGAAGTTTCAGATCTTGCTTTTGAACATCTTTTGAATACCTGGAGCTTTATATTCAAGGTACTTTCACAGGGACACTAGTCCAATGCTGGAAACCTTTAAGCTTGAGCGAGATAATGAAGGATAGTGTAATGATAACTTAGCAGTGATTGGAGGAGGAAAACAAACTGATGTTTAGGAGAGATGTGGAGAGCATCAGGATTATGAATGGCCATAACACAAAATTACTCCATGTCCTAACTGCCGTTTAATTATAGTATCACATCACAGCTCAAAGCCTGCAGGATGTCTACACTGGAAACGTCAAGTCTGTGATAAGTGAAAATGTAAACAAACCACAGACCTTTCAAAAGACATCTGATTTACTGACAGAGCTGTCCAGCTGTGGTTTGGGGCCTGTATTTATTGTAGTTTGTAACAGGTTACGTTTTATCCCCACATCTAACATCAGTAGCCTAACTTACATAGCTAAAATAGTATTATACCACCATGATGGTGGGCAGCTCAGTTATGCTAACTTGTATCTATTTAACTAGCTAACCCAACTAGCTAACACAAAACAAATGTTTCTTACTCCTAACTTCCAGCACTCTGACTGTTGCTCTCCAAATTGTGTACTGGAAGGGTTGTACAGATCTCTCTCTTCACCACTTCATGAAAGGCTTTCTTTTCATCCATTTTAAGGTAGAATTGCAGAGCAACAGTAAAAGTCAATAAGAGAAATGGGGAGTCTGTCAAAAAAGGCAAGTCACACCACATCACACTCTACCACTTACAGCTGGTGTAGCATTTTGGTTTTGTTGTTCTCACTCATGTTGCTTGCTCTTAAGACATGGTGGTAGTTAATTTTTGCCATGCCATTAGTGAAGTTACTAGTTGTAATAATTGCTCTGACAGAGACTTTGAATAAATATTCCCATAATCAGTAATCAAATAGATTATATATTGTAATCAATAACCAAACAGGTAGTATTGGCTAACAGAGAACATTCATTCTCTCACAAAGGATAGACCTTAGTCTGTCTGCATAGGACATTCTAGACACTGGAACCTACTTACTGACCCAGTGAAGGGAGGTACAAGTTGACCTTGAAAGGTAAAGCAGGCTGGTCAAAACTGCTTGAAACCAATTTTGTGAGTGCAACATGCAACGGACAAACTGATGGACAAAGACATGCACTAATTACAGAATAAGCTAATATAAAATTTGAGAAGTGAGGCAGGAGGATATCAAATTACCCCAGATAAATTGCATAAAAACTGTTTGGAACACTGTTTGCACAGTTGGCTCTCTTGCATCCCTGTGGCACTTGATGCTGAAATAAAGAAGAAACCGTTTTCTCTCTTCCACAAACTCAGCATCTGAAGACATCTTTTCTTTTTGACATCTTTTCAGAACCTAGACTTAGATCAGTTATAAGTGAAAGTGTTTAGCCAGTTTTAAAAGATGTCTTTTTTATTCATGATAATGTGTTGGAGGCCTGGGGTTGAAGTGGATAGCCCTCGGTCCCAACATTGGATCACTGGGGCCCCCTTGTGGCTTGCCCCCCATGGCACGCTCCTATAAAATCCGTTAGATGATTTGGGCCTGCCTCTGGTGAGAGACATCAAACCTCTTCACTCTCAGAAAAAAATCCATAATGTCTAGGTTGGTACTTCTCATGTCATTGGGGTGAAACCTCAAAAGTATGTCTTCAGTACTTTTAGTTAGGGTATATAAGTGTAAAATGTTCCATTTAAACTATATTTTTTAAAGTTGTATTGACTCCACACACCCTGTCTCGTCTCCAGGCCACCACACCATCATCTTTACTCTGGGAAACACACATTTTTCAGTGAGTTCAGAGTTTCTGAATAGGAGATGGGCCAAAAAAACTCCAAATACAACAATGGTAGCTACTGATAGTTACACTGTAAACATGTTGTATTTTAGCTGTTCAGCAGCAATACATGTACACTGCAGGCTAAAATCATATACACATTAAAATATAAATATAAGCAGGTTATGTGATGCTTCAAATTGGATAAAAATATTAATCTCATAAGCATTCTCTACTTGTCATTTCATTGCAATAATGCAGGATAATGGACTTTCTTTAACGTTGGACATAATAATAATATCAAATTATACTTATGACCTCTGAAGTGATAAGTAGCAACTTCTTAAAGACTACAAAATCATTGCTTAGCAACCACTCACTGCTCAATAGTAGCATTTCAGTGTTTCTTATACAACCCCAATTCCAAAAAAGTTTCGATGCTGTGTAAAATGTCAGTAAATGTTAATAAAAACACAATGCAATGATTTGCAAATCTCATAGACCCATATTTCATTCATAATAGAACACAGAACACCTATGTTGAAAATAAGACATTTTACCATTTCATGAAAAATATATACTCATTTAGAACAGCAATGCTTTTACATAGTGTCCCAACTTTTTTGGAAACGGAGTTGTACATTGCTCAAGATTTTTCTGCACATTTAATAGAAAGAAGACAAGAGGATGCTTAGGAAACATTTCAAGTAAATCATGTTACCTTCCATTAAAACAGTTGAATTCTAAGGACTTTTATTGTGATAGCAATGCCATAGCTACCTGAATGAGGAAAAGAGATTGTTGTCCACTATGCTTTGGGCAAGGATTTTTTTTTCCTTTTGTAACATAACGGCTATTTTTCAATATGCATTCTTATGTGTTTTTGCATTCTCCTGTTCTTCCTCAACATTGTCTTCCACTGCCCAAGCTGCATACTAGTATTAAAGAACACAAGTACAAAGAACTGTTGAAGTACCCAGATCCCTCACATTGTGCTCTTTTGAGTCACAATGACTGACCTATGGCACATGGATCTAAAAGAGGACACGGCCATGAGATGATCTAAAAGCTTGTGTGCCTTTATTTTTGCACTGAAATCAACACCAGTGAATGAAAGCAAATGGAAAGCTTCTCTCAAATGGTGGACCTTGCTTCTGGTGACACACTTTTGGAGGCCAATGCTGGGGGCCTGGTTGTTTCATGACTTGTAAGTGAAAACAACCAGAAATGACACTTATTCACTGTAGCATCATCATGCTTGGCAAGGTATATCGTATATTTATAAGACTTAAGTAAACAGTGCACTTAAATTGAAATACGTAAACACCTTTCTACATATTTTAATACACGATTATTGTTTATTTTATTAATTTAACATATTAGAATAATAAAATGTGGCCTGTGCAAAAGTTTTTAATCAAGGGGTAGACCTAGGTAGGTTACTCATGAACTGGATATTAGATTGCTCTTCATCAGGTTTATCAGGTTTACATTGAAGTCCAGTTGTTCGGCATGGGCCAGAACTCTGTGTCTGCCACTACCTGATCATGGGAAGGAGCACAGATGAGCCAGTCATCCAGAAAAGGGAGAAACTTCAAACCTGTGCTTTGAAGAGGATCCAGTGAAGCTGCCACACACCTGGTAAACACTTCAAGTGACAACTACAAAGGGCAAACCCCAGAAATAATATGCCTGCTGTGGAAGGTGAAGCAAAGGAATGTCCAGGCCAAATCAGACATGAAAATAGACATCTTTTAGAGTTATAGAGGTGAATAGTTTGCTAGATCTAATGAAGAATGGTAGTGTAGTTAAATGGATCAATTTGAAAGACAGTGTCCATAGATACCAATTCAAATGGCAGAAATCAAAGATTGATTGAATACCCCTGTCTTTCTTTTGAATGAAGAAATAAGTGGAATAATACCCAATATGCCCTTTGCTGGAGCTTACTTTGGAGACTACCCCTTTCTGCAGGAGGGTTTCAATTTCAAAGGTGCTTGTGTTATACGGATTCCTCAAAAGCATGAAGGGCATTGACAAAATTGGAGCCATTAACCATGGTACCCAGGTGTCTGTCACAATAGTCTCCCAATAGTGATTGTAATTGTCCCTTGGGCACCCCAACACTGCTATGCTGTGCTTCCCTTTCAAGATGTGCCCTTGGGGGAACTCTTCTTTGAGAAGGTTCCTGTGGCACATGATGGTGCTGGCTGGATGACCACTGCCTGAGGTGATCTCTCTATCCCAGCTTGAGCATGTACATCACCCATACCAGACTGCTGATTTTGAGGAAACTCAGTACCCTTTAATAATTGTGCTCTGACAACATAACGTGTCCCTGCATGTTTACACCTGTCCATGGTACGCCATAAGGTGGTATGTGTTTGTCTGGATTTTTCTACCCTGTCAGCAATACTTTGAGAGTCAGAGTGCACTACCGTATGCCCATCATGTCCTTCCTTAAATTCTTTGGCAATGTTGTCTTTGCCAGCCATACCTGCCAATGAGCCACCATGGCTGAGGGCATTGTAAAGCCAATTTTCCTTGTGAACTGGGAGTGCAGTGTCCACCATGGCCTTCACATCTAGATGCTCATTTTGCGCAGTTTTGAGTGCAGCTGCCCAAGCCTTTGTATTATGTGATAGATAAGGCCATCAGCCTTTGCTCGTTCCTTCCTGGGACAAAGGGGTGAAGACAATGCCCTAATAGGGCCCAGAAATGTCAGAGCCATTTCCTTTTTAACAGGAGGCATGTCCCCTAACCCAGACATTGCAGTACCAGATGCCTTGGTGAACTATCTACAACCTGGTTTAAACTGTTGAGGAGGGCGTAATTGTCCATCATAGAGATCGCCAGTGCACACTCTTCATGAGAGGCACCATCCCAAACACTACTAGAAGGAGCCCTCTCAAATAATGGCAATTGCACTCCCATGATTCTAGCAGCATTAAGTATCTTTGTGGTAAAGCTGTCCTTAACAATGGCAGCCGCCCTTGATCTGGTGTCAAGTGTTCTGTTCCCCAATTACAGGTGAGCCCTCCATGAAGCAGGGCCTCTTTGGTGTGGAGCCATCTAATTCATTCAGAGAAGTATGAGCATCAAGGTAGGATGTTCTCATAATCAGACCCGACTTCTCAACAGTGGTGGACGAAGTACACAGATCATGTACTTGTGTCAAAATAAAATACTTTTACTGGAGTAAAATATTACTCCAGTAAAAATAGAAGTCCTCCATTTAAACCTCCACTTGAATAAAAGTACAAAAGTATTTGCCTTCAAATGTATTTCAGTATCGAAAGTAAAAGTACCTATTACAATTTTTGTAACAAATGCTAATTTCCGTTCTAAAAATAACCCTGTCTAGTTAAACCTAATGTGCTTATTTGTATCCTCTGAAAAGTAGGACACAGTAGCCTACTTGAAATTCTAATGAAACATTGCTTTCAAAATCTGTAGGGAAGCTTAACTGCACATTTACCATGTGGACTATATGCCTTCATTTAAAGCTGTTGTCACTAACCTTTTACTCTGACTGGCCTACTGAATTTTCCCTTCCATAGGTGTACTCCTGTAATACTGCAGTACTACTTTCCCTCATGCTCAATAAATTCTTTTTTCACATTCAATTTAAAGTTCAGTTGCATTTAACACATAATTACTTGAGCATTAATTAAAAGGATGCATCTGCAAATAATTTACAGTATGATTTATATATATTATGTTGGTGTGATCTGTTTAACTATAGTTGAATGATGAATCCTACACTCTGACTGGCTAGATGACCTTTATGTGCAGCATTTTGAATGGCTCACTCCTAGGCTCTGATAAGTTAGATTAGTTTTTCCTTTCTGTGATTTGATCAGCAATTGATTTGTTTTCTCTTATGTTCTGATTTTCTATTGGAAATTTCCTCTAGGAATTTGATTTGATGATTGCGTTTTCACTGCTGTGATCTGATTGGCCAGTTAAACTGTGTGGAAGAAGGCAATTGTAAACAACTTCTGTAACTTGCAAAAGTTAGGCACATCAGAATGACTATTGAGACACCTGATTGACCCTCAGGTCAGAAGGCACTGATCATGTGACTGGGGAGGAGCTAAGGATTCCCCTAAGTGCAGCTTGACCATGTGATATGGCTAGATTAAAACCTTCTGGACATCTAGTAAGAAAAAATATTGTTTTACAAGAACAAAATCACAGTCTGAACTTGGAATATACAAAGTGTATGAGCCATGGTAAATGGGTTATCTATGTAGCAATGCTGAGCATCAGAAGATAAAATGGACTGAATTACAACACTTTAAATCAGGAGAACACATAATCTGTTTAACTCATTAACAACAAAGAAGAAATGGAGTGGATTTCATTCTCAGTAAATACCACAACAAGAGCATGACTGGATGCTGCAAAAGATCAGCTGATTTGTGCACATCCACTCAATGTTACAGTCATACAGATGTATGCTTCAACAATGGATGTCAGTGAGAAAAAAAAAGAAAACTTTTATAATGAAGCTAAGACTGTAAGTGATAAGATCTGCAGACATGACATACTGCTGGTGAAGGAGGACTGGATTGACAAGCTCAAAATCAGATTTCCAAACTATGGCCTGGAGAACAAACTATGTCTTAAAACACATCATGTTACTGGTTTCAGATGCTGGACATAACTGAGAGAAAAACAGGAAAGATGTAGATGGAACCCAAAGAGGTCATCAAAGATGAATCAGAGAAAAAAACTTCAAAATCAAAGTGCATGAAAGATGATAGAGTGAAACTGAAAAAAGCATAAGACGTCCAAATCAAGAACATTACAAAATCTTTTAAGAGAACTAAAGAAAGAACAAAAATCAAAGATGGAAGGAACACACAGCAGATCTCTGGGGAAAAAAAAGTTAATTGCCAAAACACTCTTATTGAAGTCAGATGAACTTTTAGTTCTAGAAGATGATGTCAGACAGGCCCTGGGATTATTGCCAAAAAAGTAGGCCACATGAATCAAAAACTATCTGAAGAAGGTTCAGTTAATTTGCTCAAAACATTATGTTAACAAATCTGGAAACCCAGCCAATGACTGGCAAATTGGAAGGAGTCAGTTTAGATCCCAAAACCAAAAAAAGAATATCACACACCAGTAAAATTATGTGCAAGGTCAATCAACACTGACTAGAGCCTCACCTTGAAAGAGAATGGTCGATTGCACAAGTGGGATGAAGGATTGGCAGAGAAACAAGAGATACTGTTGCTGATATGCGCTGGATTATTGAAAAACCCAGGAGATCAAGAAGAAAGTCAATGTGATTTATTGACTACAGAAAAGCTTTGATTTCATTGACTACATAAAATGATGGAATGTCCTCAGCAAAGTGAGAGAATAAGTGCGTCTGAGTACTCTCAGAATACATTAATAGCAAACATTAATGCTATAAAAAGTAAGAATTTATTGTTAAAAAAATTGTTGATGCCCTGAGTCATTGCATGGATTTGTTCAATTCCATCAGCAACATACTTGATTCTCATGAAGTATTAATTGAACCAAACTAGATATTTGATGATAGCTATGAATAATACTGGGTTTCCTCAAGAAGAGGTTTGGAAATTCTAAAACAAACAAATAAAATCACAAATTTTAATAATGCTATATGTATTTTTCTAGATTCATTAGATTAGATTCAACTTTATTGTCATTGTGCAGAGTATACACAGCCAGTGAAATGCAGCATTCTGCATATCTTCTAATGTTAGTGGTTTTCTGTGCAAATGAACACTTACTGGCCAGATAAATAGCCTTCTTAATATAATTTTCTCAGGTGCACAGTACTTTATGTTGTTATCAGATATATGTATACATAGCCATATATATTATTATAGACAAAATGATTTGTCCAACTGTCTTTCATTTGAAACCACTTCACAACTGTGAAGGAAGAAAAACTGTAGCATTTGTTTTTGTAAGTAGTTTCCACAAAAAAGGAAAGCATACACACACACCCACACACACAGAGAGAGAGAGAGAGTTTTGATTTAAGTGTAACCTCACCCTTATCAGTTATATGCAAAGCAGGAAAAAGACTTTACACACACAATACACACACACACACACACACACACACACACACACACACACACACACACACAAACAGTCAAAAGGTTACAGAAGACTAGAATATTCCTGCATCTGTAAATGAGCATAAAATGACTTTTTGTTTTGCTCTGTGGTTATAACTGGTGAATAAGCTTCCATTATCTTTAACTTGGGCCACTGATTTACTACACGTTGAAATACTGTTCCTGAAAAAAAAAACAGCAGCTTTCTATAAAGAAGACAGAATAGCTCATGGGATATGAATGCTTTTGTGTACATGAAATATTCTGGATGGAAATATAAGTTAAACTAATAGGTGAACTAACAAGTTCTTAGTAGCATTTTTGTTCAGATATACACAAATGATAAGACTTTTTGGTTTACAATTGCGTACAGAATACCTACATATTCGTTAAGGATTGAAGTGTTAATCTAATACTGTTGCACTGATTTAAATCCTCTAGACGAACATAGCCATGTAAACATCTGGTGCCGTTTAATTGCACAGGTACAAGTAGCAGCAGAGTACAGACCGTACATTAGATGGCAGCACCAGCAAACTTGAAACATGTTACTGCATTACCACACATGAACAACAGATGGCGATGTCGGTTTAGTGTTATTTAAATCCAAACTGGCCAATTGTTTGGCGCTGCTGGTCTGTAAGGGTGAAAGGAAGAGATTAGAGATCAGTTAAGCAAACAAACAAAGTGATAAATAGATGGTAACACTTTATTTGAAGGCTACCTACATAAGGGCTTCATGACGCATTCATAAGCGCTGAATAATGCGTTTATGAAGCACTACTTGAACATTTATTAAGTGCTTATGTCGGTTCTCGCAACCTGACATAAGATGTTTTATGAAATAAATGACATTGTACTGACATAATATGAATAAACGTTGAACATATTTACAGCACTAAACACATTTAAAACACTATACATAATTGCATATCTATGCCATGGAGGGAAGAGGGGGTGGTTTCCGGGCATATTTCACCTGATATTAATACAATGTCGTCTTAAGAATGCTGACATAAATAGTTATGTATAGTGTTTTAAATATGTTTAGTGCTGTAAATATGTTCAAGGTTTATTCATATTATGTCAGCACAATGTCATTTATTTCATAAGACATTGTATGTCAGGTTGCGAGAACCGACATAAGCACTTAATAAATGTTCAAGCAGTGCTTCATAAACGCATTATTCAGCGCTTATGAATGCGTCATGAAGCCCTTATGTAGGTAGCCTTCAAATAAAGTGTTACCATGATAAGGTGAAGAAATTGTTTTTAGTAGTAGTAATGCTCACAAATGTTAGGCCATCTGAGAAAATGATATGTGAGGCCATTTGTCTGGGCAATAAGAACTCCAATACATTAGAATGAAAAACAAATGAACAAGCAGTGTGCGGGTGTATTAAGTTAAGCTTTTCTGAAGCTATCTGGAATACTGGAAGCCCAGTATTTACACTTACCATCACATCCCTAGTTTATCTAATCAATCCATCATTAAATTAAAGCAGGTGTTGCTGATTCAATTTAACAAATTTCAAAAACGTTTGTTTGTATGTATTCTAATGTTATATATGGTTTATTTTGTTGTTTATTTGTTTTGTTGCATGCAAAGAACATGCCTACTGAGATCAATAGCCTAGAACTTTTGCACAGCAAAAATGTATAAACAGTCACAAATTATATACAATTTGTTTTACTCTTTTACCACTGAGTCTGTTGTTCTGGTGTGCGGCTTAGTCAATAAATAATGAATTTTTCCCTCCTTCCAGTTTGGTTATGTGCACCTCTGAGTCATAAAAGACAGATGGACAGCAACAACTGCCACTAGTGCACGCGCACACACAGACAGACACACACACTCTTAGCTGAAATCTCTTTACCTGTCCTGTCATAAATAAAATAAATGTGTTCTGACTGTTTGCTTTTTGGGGTTGGAAGGTTGAGTGATATACAGTTAGATAGACAGGCCTGAGACACGGTGGAATGACAGATAGCAATGTAGTTATGTCTCTGCCATTAGGAAGCACACTCAGATAGCTGACTTGTCTCTTCCCATCTCCAGCTCTGCTGTCACTGGCCTCTGCTATCTCCTCTCAGCACACACTGAGCAGCTGTTCAGACATGCAGGTTTACTCTCTCTCTCTCTCAATGCACATGAATCCCAATATCAAGCCTGCATTGTGATTTTATCAAAAAAGAAAAAAAAACAACAAAAGACATGCATTGCGAGGTTTTCTCTAGACTAGAACAGCATGAGCAGGGTGGAGCCATGGTGAAGATTTTAAAACCCCTGGTCGTGCTCCTCTTCCTCTTCCTCTTCCTCTCTTTGTGTTGATCGGCTAGTTCCTTGTTTGTTGGTGTAATAGCCTATATCTGTGATTCACAAAGTCACTTTGATCTTTTTTTTTTTGTTTTGATCTTTCCTTGCACTTCCCCAGCCACATTTCCCCTGGTCTGTATCTTCTGTGGCCCCATTTGTTCACTAAACAGTGTGTTTGCAAATGAAACATAAAAGTGATAAAAAAGAGCATTTTCTTTATTTCAAAGAATCTATTATGAGGAATTAACACATGTCTATGACTGTTATCTTCTCTTCATACAACAATGCATGGATCATTGTCCTTGAAAGATACTGTGTGTCAGATAAACCTAGTTTGGCCAGACTCTCTCTGCTCTTTTTGGCCTAACCTCACTCATTACTTTCACCATGATTTCAGACAGCTCCACTCTGCAAGCCAACTCATCTGTGTAGTTTAATGATCCTTTACGTCTATTAAACATCATTTGATCTATCAATTCTCATAAAGCACACAATCTAGTTTTTGTCAAAAAAGTATTTCATTTTATTTATTGTTCATTTCAAATTATGTTTATCTTGTACACAGGATGTATTTTTGTTGTGTATTCAAGCTGGATACAGAACACTCTATCTACCAGTTAAGATGATATTAACACTAAGATTTAAGGAACTTTTGGGAAACTGAGCCCAGCATGGTAACACAGCATTTATAGCTAGAAAGTAAATGTTCTAAACAAAGATTGGTCCAATTTTTCAGTAATGAATAGGATGATTGCCAGCATTCTGTACATCATAGGCAATAACAGTTACTATGCAATAATGTGGGCTGAGCATGATTAGATCAGTTGTCAACATCATTAATTAAAGATATCAAGTGGAATACCAGAGATTAAAGAAAAGGTTCCACAAAAAAGTAATTTACACAAATTCTCTCTTAGCCCAAGCATAGTTGATGAGCCAAGCCTCATTTGGTTTCCTTAGCACTGTAGTTATATTCTCTTCTATTATATTAGTCTTGAGCTTCAGGACTAAAATAAAGAAGCAAACGTCAGATGCCAGTGATTGACAAGATTTAGAGCAAGAGGAAATTGTGTAAATTAGATTTTTTGTTTAACTTTTTATTTTTAAAACTGGGTAGCACGGCAGCGCTGTCAACCCAAAACAAGAAGGTCCTGTGTTTGATTCCCAACCAGACAACCAGGGTCCTTTCTGAGTGGAGTTTGCCTTTTCTCCTTGTGTCTGCAGTCTAAAGACAAGCAGTCAGGCCAATTCAACATGCTAAATTGCCCCTAGGTGTGAATGTATATGCATGTCTGTCCGTCTTTCTGTCTGCCCTGTGACGGACTGGCGACCAGTCTAGGGTGTATCCTGCCTCCTGCCCATTAACTGCTGGCACAGACTCCAGGTCCGCCCAGATTAAAATCAAATCATACGTGAATGATCAGCTTTACTGAATTAAAAAAAAAACATAAATGTGAGTGTATTTTATTTAAAAAGACTATAATAATAATAATAATAATAATAATAATAATAATAATAATAATGATAATAATAATACTAATAATAACAAATCCCAAAACACATACCAACGTCCTGTTAAAGGTTAAGATTAATTAAGACACTGATGTTTTTTTTGGGAGTTGTTACCTGCATTTTGGGTTTTGTGCTGTGACTCATGAAAGTTACACGTTGGCTCAGTGATGTGCATGCAGCGTTATCAGAGACAGCTAAAGTGAAGAGGTGGTAACTGTCTGAGGCCAGATGGCTGACAACTGACTGTTTTTTTCTCCGGCAGAAGTTTGACTTCAGCATCAAATGACCAATGTGATGAAATATTGAGCATGTGGTGAGATATGGATTATTAAAGACTGAGAGCGTGTGCATGTGTGCGTCGGAGATCACTCCTGCTGTAGTCTCAGGAAGCACTTTGTTCACCACACGGCAGCTCTGATCACTTCAAAGCTTTGCATTTGGCACATCAGACACTCATGTAAACACAGAGCTGCAAAGACCCCCACTGCTGTTGTTCCCCCTCACACTCTGTGTGACAATGAGCAAAAGATGCATTACATTAATCTAACCTGAAGAGTCATCAATGTCCCATTGCATCTTTCTTTTCAAATGGGAAGCATGTCTAAAAACAGCAAATAGTCATAGAATGGCTGTTGTCATCACAGGAGATACAAAAAAAAGTTTGCACTACCAGTTAAGTTTGGACACACCTGATTAGAAATATTTTACAAAATGTTAATGATGTGTTATTAAAGGCGTGAGCTCAAATGGCTAAAATTTGTTTTTAAATGAGTTTAAATTATGACATTTATGTGACATAGATTAAAAACTTCCACAAAATCCTACCTGATGACTTTTCAATGACTATTTCAGGGTTTACTAGGAGATTCACAGCAGAACACATGCTATATTTTAGTATGTTTTTTTTCTTCTAACTCAGTATTGTTTTTGTTTTTTTTTTTTTTTTTTTTTTTTTTTTCAATTTTAGCAAAAAGGAAAGCCCTACATTACTATATTTACAGCATTTGGCAGACACTCTCATCCAGAAGGACTCTCAGTATAATCAGAGGTAACTAGAGGTAACTAATGTATAATTAGGGTCTTTCCCAAGGACTCTTGGCTTCCCCAAGGGAGGAATAAATCCTTGGGCTGCTGTGTGGAGGGCAGCATTATTACACACTACACCATACTAACTGTAATCTAACATGAAGAGCGATTTAACCATTATCATTTCCATTGAACACACACCATGTCTCAACAAGCCTTAAATAAATAATTCAAAGATTTAGAGAACTTTTACAAACTGTTTGGGTGTGTTTGGGTCTTCTTTACAATGGTAGTGACAGGAACCAGGGTCATTTATTCAATATCCGACTCATGTGGTTTTTATAAATCAAAATCTGAGATGTCATTTTTTTCTGATATTTACTGGGAGAATTTTTGTCCATTTCTCTATTAAGAATTCTTTCAACTGTGCAGTGTTTAAGGCTTGCATGTATTTTGCATGTACTTTGTTTACATCTTAATGCTTAAGTTACACAGAAATGTTGAAATCATGGTGGACTTGCTCTTTAAATACTTGTTGAGACGTGGTATGTGTTCAATAGAAATGAGAAAATCTGCCTGCGGCTCTGCAGTTTGTTTTTTGTTTACCATAGTGGGTAACACCTCTGTCCTCCACCCAGGAGACTGGGGTTTTCATCCCCACCCAGACAAGCACAGCTGTACCAGGAAGCAACCCTGCGAAAGACTCCTAACACTGCATTTGAAAGGGACTCCTGTAATGTTACCATTTTGAAGATACGTGATTTTGTACAAGGAACTTCTTTAAACCTGTTAAACAGCAATTCAGGTGGCTCCTCATGAAGTTGCTTGAGTGTGTGTGAAAGCTGCATCAAAGCACAAAACCAAAAAAAGAACATAGTTTTGATTTGATGATCACATTTTTTATTGCTGCATTCCATTTATGTTATTTTGTAGCTTTGATATCTTAACTGTTATTATGAAACATGGAAAATAGTTTTACGTTCTTTGAGCAGATGTGTGTAAACCTTTGGTGTGCTGGTGTGTTTGGGTATGAGCTTGGAACCTCTCTGATTGAAACCAAAACCTTGGTTTGACTGTCAAGCTGAATGTTTTTCTTTCATTTAGCCTTTGCTTTTGTTTTTGATTTGTCTGTCTTTTTGCACCTGGAGTTATTGTTTGTTTAATGACCACTAAGGCAGCAAGATCAGTTATCTTTTTTATAATAAATCAATCTAATGTATGAGAGACTTTCTAGAGACTGCAAATATTAGAGACTGCTATTCTGAATATATCTGCTTGCTGTTATGAACTAAATTGAGAAAAACTACTCCAGCCAACCTGCCCATTATCTTCTACTGTAACTGTAGACCTCTAGAGCATACAGAACAAACGGTATTTCATTCACAACAATGCACTCCTTTTAAAAGAGTGGTTCACAGAAAAATTGCATGTACACAGTTTTGCCCTTACTAGAAATGTAGACAATCAGCCAAGACATGTTTAACGTGTGACGTTTGCTTTTTGCCATGGAGCTACAAAGTTTTGTAGATTTTGGGTGACACATGGCTGATTGATATTTTTTGTGGTGGATTAATATTTCATACATTTAATATACTTTTGGAATAGTGTACTTTGTGTACATTTGATTTTTGCCTTTATGGAAAGTAGGCAGCTTGTTTTTTGTGGAGATGGCATGCAGGTTTCTATGACTGCAATGTAGTGGGATTTGGGGGGTTGTGAGGAGACATGTCCCTTCCACTTTTTGATACTGAAATTTGTGGGCTGGAGCAGGATTGTTATTATAATATTAGAATGTAAGTTAGAATGTAATGTAAGAATGTTATAATGTCTGAATTATTCATTAACTGGACCGTCTATGGACTTTGCTCATCTTCTTTGGTGTCCTTATGCTGTCCCTTTCTTGCACACGGTGACCTCTGCTTCTTCATCTTCTTTCTGCCTGTCTCTTTCTCTGATCTGATCGACTCCTCTCTGTCTCAGTTCTTTCTTTAGACCTATTGGCCTCTATTTTTTCCTCCCTCCAAACAAATCTCCTCCTTCTTTCTCTGTTCTCCTCCACCCCCTCTCTCCTTTGTCCTTCACATTTCCCTCCAGAATTCTGGCCTGAGGCAGAGTTATTCTGTCCCTGCCAGCCCATCTGGCCCTAGGGCCTCTTTGGACAGCTGTTCGGCCTGCTCTCATTATCTCTCTGTCTCTGTCTCTCTCTCATTCCCTCTCTTTGACCTCTAGGCAGTGGTCAGCAACTGGCACTTGATTCTTTTCAGACAAAGTTGTGTGCTGGCATGCATCTGCAGGCATGATGAAAGCTATGATTCATGATTATCTGTTTAGATTTATGTTTTTTATCGATTTTTATCAATCTTTTTTCTAAATCCTTTTACATTGTAAGGAAAACAGTCTAAAAATATGACAGATACATCAAGTAGGTTTGGGATAAATGTCAACAAAGCATTTTTGCCCGGAAGCTCATGTTTGTTGTGAGAACAACAGTGATTAATGCTACTGACACTTTATTCAATTAATTGGAGAAAAGTCAGACCACATTTCCTTTAGTGGCATTAATTTAGCCAGAGAGATAACTTGCTGATAATATTGACTCTATGGTTTGATTTTTTTTGGTTCATGCATAAATGGGGCATGGCAGGGCAATACATCTTCATAAATCCACACATGTGGATAAATGCATTAAACAATGACTGCACTCTTTAACTATAACTACTAACTTATAACTGGACGAAACAAAATCAGTTTTAACAGTACATTTTAAAATGTGTAAATGGAAGAGTGAGTTAATGGTAGACAAATATTTATATTCCTAAAAATATTAATGAGACCACCGGCTCTTCACGGACTTAACAAAACATTTTAGAAAAAACTAGATCTCTCTGTTTTGAGAATATGGTGCGGTTGTGAAAAATAAGTGTAATAAGAGGACATACAAAAGGAGTGCACATCTAACAAAGCAAGTTTTCTCTGCTCTCAGCCAGGTGTAGGTTGGTATTAAGGCAATCTGGCTCTTCCTCTGTGTGTGTGTGTGTGTGTGTGTGTGTGTGTGTGTGTGTGTGTGTGTGTGTGTGTGTGTGTGTGTTAATGATCTGCCCTTTAGACTCACACTAGTCTGAGACCAACTGCTGATAACAGCTCATGGTAATACAGGTTGAACTGCAGAGAACGTTAACAACATAGCATTACAGCCCCACATTAGAGCCATTCTAATGTTCCCATTCACACTGAATGGCTGATGGTTTTAAAAACCGCAGACGCAGACTGGGGCTGGACCACCTGTCGAATGTGTGCACGTCTTTAAAGAACCACTAATTAATTAAAGGGGGCACATTCAGCAATATGTGAATGCGTCGATGCCTATAGAAGACTGGGTTTTAATGTATAAATGTTTTAGCTGACAAAAAGCAGCACTTACTGTTTATCTTTATGATCTAGATTTGTATTTATTTGATCAAGCTTTTATCTTTTCTCCTTTAGGTCATAAATTCTTTTGTAATTCTTTATCTGTTTTGCATTCCAGTTACAGTGCATAAGAGTGTCTGCTAAATAAGTAAGTGTAAATGTAAGCATAATTAGAAGCAACAATGGCTTGACTCTTATTTAACATTTATAACTACTTTGTAAAAAAAACAATTATTAGGTCCATTATAATTAGACATATGTGCTCCAAATCTTAATTTATATTCAGTAAATATTATGATGAGATTAAGCTTTAAGCAGTTTTCAGATATACAGAGGCATGAGTTGAACTTATAATTGACATAAACATTCTTCATTTCTCTCTCTCTTTATGCAAAGATGCAACAGGCAAATGACTAATTTAATCTTTGTCTAAGTGTGCATTTGTGGGGGTTGAGAGTTTCAGTTAGACAGAGTCTAAGCGTGGTGTCATTGGCTGGGGGTCCGACACTGTCTCACAAGCCTCCTTCTCTGTTTGGATGGGGATTTGTTCCCTTGAGCCCCCACTTTACACCCCAGCCAGGAAGTTCATTATGCTTTACAGACACTCCTAATGGGTCAATGCACATATATAATGCATTCATAAGCTATTGCGCTGGGACCACCCATCTTAACAATGTACACAGACTTAAATGTTATTCTAATGGAGATTAAAATACAAGACATTTATCTCTGTTTTAAGTAATATGGGACACTGTTTAAGTTAGATCATAGCAGAATCTTCCATATGACATCTCTGTTTAAGAGGCATGATTAAGGCCCATTTTAACCCAAATTGAATACAGAATACAGATTCTCACATTTCTGGATTGGTCATGGTTTGATGAAATCCTACATATTTCTATTACAGTAGCTGGAATTGCAGTAGACTTGGATCAGTAGAACTGTTCCAAAATTACTTGGAATAAAATCTTTTTACACTGATGTCTATTGAAACATAAGATTTTTTTTATTCTACTGTAAAGTCAACATTTTGGAGATGTGAGGTTTTGTTCCAACTGTGACAAGTGACCAGTAATGCATCTCAGTTAGTTCCCTTTAAGAAACCCTTTCTCTGCCAGACTGTCTTACTGTTCTCTCATACCAGGCATAGACATGTCATTATATCATTTCGAACTGCCGGTGTTAGAGGCCCATGTAAATATGCCTGTGGGCAAACCCATGATAACAGTATGTGTGTGTGTGTGTGTGTGTGTGTGTGTGTGTGTGTGTGTGTGTGTGTGTGTGTGCCCACCCTGTATTTTGGGTGAGAATGAGGCTACACTCTCACACCCTGTCAGATCTCAGCAGCCTGGTGTAAACCCTCATACAGAAGTGCCCGAGCTTGCCTCTGGGTGTGTGTTAGTGAAGACTAGTTTAACCAGTTTTTATGTTTTCGTGAATGAGTGTAAATGAAAAATTCACACACCTTGTTGCAGTGAATGCAAATTTCTAAATTTGTAAATGTCTGCATAAAGAAATTATTCTCTTTATTTTTGTAACAGTTGTTACTTCTGCACAATTCTTTTGTTCCTACTTGCCATAGAGCTCATGCTCTCTACTCTATTACTGAGTATTGATTTCTCCAAATAAGAACAGAACAAACAAGTAAATAACTTGAGTAGAAGTACATACTGTCACTATTGGGAGAAAACCTTGTATGTCCATTTATTTAACACCACTTGTCCTTCATATTAAAATAAAATGCTAATGCTCAAAAGAAAAAGGTGTGAACAACAGCAACACAGTCCACGTGCTAAACCAAATGAAATCACCCACAAAAAGAGACTTAGTAGCCAAATGTGAATGGCTAAGAAGCAGACTACTTTACCCCAAAAACCCTCTAAAGGGGTTGTTCCCAACAAATCCACTTGAATAAAAGAAGAGTATTGTCATTTAAAGTACAGATCCATCAAAAGTTTACTATTGTACATGTAACATTGGCACTACAGCTACAGAGTAAATAATGCATACACCACCTCTACTGATTCACATTATAGGGACAAATGGAATGACCCGCTCACCTAGATTAGTTTAATCCTAAACCGGTACAGAGAAGCTCTACTGGTATTGCTTTATAACCCATCCTTTCACTTCTGTGTCTGAGACTGGAGAGAAGATAAGAATGAAGTAAGAGTAGAGACAATAGAGATAGTAAAAGATGCCATGTTGTTTTTCATGGAATTGACACAAAACAGTGAGGGACAGATAAGGGGTGCTTTGGGAACTTTATAAGCAATTGTTTTAATGTAGATATGTAGCACTGTATACAGTTATGTTCAAGAGTTTGGACTCCTCAGTCAAAATGACGTTTTTTTCTTTTTTTTTTCTAAACGTTCTCTACAAAAAACACACTTCTGTACATTTTAACACACAATTACTGTTTATTTGCTGGATTTAATAAAGCATAAAATGTGGCCTGTGCAAAATATATGGCATGTTTTATATTTTATGTTTTATTTTTTTTTCCAAAATAAAAAGAAATTGAGCACTAAAATGTAGAGAAAAATACCACAGTTATGCTTGATTCCTGTAGATGATGTGTTTACTTGTTTCACTTAGAAAATTAACAACAAACGTCATTTGATTGGGGTTTATTCAAACTTTTGTGCACTATTATCTGCTATATCATTTGAGGGACACTTCCCTTCTACATGAATTTCTATGTGAATACAAAGTCAATTTGGATATTTTTATTACAATGTATGAAAGAAATGTTTTTGAACTGTATTTGACTGTATATACTACTTTGTCATGGTGGACAATGATATATTGTGGCAGTGATCAAATTATTCTCTTTTGTTTCACTTTTGGTGTTTCTACAATGGCATGACAAGTAACATAGTTTGGTTTTAGACAGAGAGATCATCTGACTGAAAATATAGAAAAACATCTAATGCACATTCTGTTCTTAATATGAGGTAAGTGGCTTAAAGGCGACTGAATATGACCGTCTGTGATTAGTCTATATAAAAATGTTTGTGTGAGCAGATGGTTTTAACTGTGCTGCTCCCCCAACGTTCTCACAGCTTCTTTGTGCTGGAATGGGATGGATCCTGGTCAAAATGGGAGGGCTGGGAGTTTGGGTGGTTGCCATGACATGCAGAAACAGTAGGTTCTCCTTACAATATAGGGAGGGGGAAGGTTTTCAACCCACCTTTAAAATCAAACTATTTTATTTCTGACTACCTGGAAATGCAACATTGCATTGCAAAAACTATTATTCCCATAAACTCTTGCTGTCTGTCTCAAAGAGGTGAAGAGGTGTTCACACAATCGTCATTTATTATACCAGTTATTATAGCAGTCTTCACTACCACTGTTCGTAGCACATCCTTGTCAGTTCTAAAACTGTTCACAAGTACACAGAGTCCCTAGAACTATCACAAAATAGGTTTACAGTTGGAAACTGAATGATTTGAACGCCCTACTTTTGACATAGTACTCATATATAAAGCGCTTCGGTGAGCCAAGTTTTGAAGAGCTGTAAAAAAGTAAGCCACATGTACACCACATCCCACAGGACGATCTCTCAAGCTTTCTGTTTCATGAAAGATAATGTCTCTGTAACAATGTTTATGTTTTAAAGGTAATGCTTATTAATCACTATGAAGGGGGGTAAGGGCTTTTAAAAGAGAATCAACTGAAATGCTTTATTTACAAGAACCTTTTACGCTCGGTGTCTCAAGTTTACAAACCTAGGTTAGTATATACTGTTCCTTTTCTATGAAAAGGTAAATATTGAAATCATCAAGACTTGTAGTTTTGAAGAACTGTCTTCAGAGTATATACTTAAAAGCTTTTTAAGATGACAAAATGATTGCACTGACCATTTTTACTTACATTTAAATACAATGCAGACATGTTACTTTAATCATCTGTTTGTGTTTTATAGATCAAAATTTGGACTAACTAGCCTTTTGTTACAACTAGGAACTGCTAACATTTAACCCCCGAGCTGAAGTGATCTGTGGTACATTCCGAGCAGCGTCTCTGCAACACTATTGGCTGAAATGTTGTTGTGGGAGTTCCCTGCCGCTTGCTTGAAATGTTCCGCGGGAAAAAGCTGCTCCTTCCCTCGTCTCTTCTGTGTGGATATTTTTCATGCCACCCACAAATGTCGACGTAAGCGCGTCATTGGACGCGGATCCGACGGGCCCTGGATTCTGACTGAATAATGCGCTTGTCTGTAACGCGCGAGCCCGCCCCATTTTCATTACGAACACAGCTGAGTAAAAAAGAAGCCCGCGCTGATTGGACAGAGGAGACGTGTCTCGTGTTCTGATTGGTCGTGCGGGTTGCCGCTCGGTGGCTGCCCATTTTGAACATAAATAAAGGCTACAGTCAGCGTTTCTTTTCTCTCAGCAGAATTTGGAAACAGTCAGAGAGAGTGCACGAGAAGTTGCAGCTCTCTGACAAGAAAAAGTAAAAAAAATGACCTTTTAAGTTTTCTTTTATTTTACGTTTTTGTGTGGTCGGGACTACTTTAGACGTCGACATCATGCACGGTTCTAAAACTTGGTTCTCTCCACTTCAAGGAATATAAATGCGGTGATAAACAGGTTTATGGACGTAGCTCTGTCTTGTACGTGCATGCTAACAAGCTACCTCGCCGGCTAACGTAGTCCTAGCTAACGCTTCTTTTACCGCTTTCAGTCTGAATACGGATTGGATTTTTATCTTCAGTTAGCTACATTTCATCCGATAAGCCCTCGGTGAACCTGCAAAATGGAAATCGATGCAGTTGTATGTGATTTTAGTCCTGTCAGTGATCAGCTGAGCTCGGGGCCTGAATCGGTCTCCAGGCTTTCCAGGCCGTTTTTGCCTGAGATCGGGGCTAAGGGCTCCCCCTGCATGAAGAACCTCTTCTCCCCCGGACCTGCTGCCGTGCTGTCTCCCGTCACCAACTTGACACTAAACATGGATAATCTTGCCGTTCTTGGGGGGTGAGTGTCTTTTTATCCTACTTTTAAAACCACTTCACGTTGCTTTCTATCGGCTCAGGGTCCGTTTGTCTGGCTATCACTGGTTTAGCTCGTTGGATAGCTGTTAGCCGCTGTGTGGGAGAACGAGCTAGCTAGCTAGCTGCATAGTTTAACTTGCTTCCTGTTGTGCGGAAAAGGTTTTGTAGTGAGAAGTAACTTGGGTTAACTATTTTCATCTCTTTAACCTAACTTGCATGACGCAAACATTGTTTTTAACGTATTTTGTTTTCATGCCAGACAATGTGAGACGCCTAAACGGAAGAAGCCCGTCCTGAAGATTCCTTCGTTCGCATCCGACACTTCATCTGATGCAGGTGAAGTCTACCGCTCTCCTCCCTGTCGTAGAAGTTATTTTAATGGTAATGGATGGCCGGACAATCTAAAACGGGGTTATTAGAAGCCCTTTAGTCACGTGTTAATTTTTGTAGATCAGTACATATTTTTTTCTTGTGTGGGAGTATGACATGTGGCTGCTGTACTGGGTGCTGCAGTTCCGTCTCTTATTCTGTCCGTTTGTCCCGTTTCAGGTCTCGGTCTGGACTCTCCTAGCCCCGTGGATCCAGTGGATGCAGAACAGAAGTAAGCTGGCTTATACTGATTTGTATTCAGGGTGTAATGATTTACTTGACCCATCGATTCTATTCATTTATCGACGTTTGGTTCATGTTTTGATACTCCAACTATATTTTAAGCAAAATTTGGATTAGGTTTGGGGTGATATGAAGAGAAAATGCAATCTCTGTAGTTCAAGAGAATTTTTTTTGTGACATCTGACTTGGAACAAAGTAGTTTTACTAATCTAAAAGTAATATAGAAGATCAGTGTTTAAGTTCTTATTTCTACAATACCATCAGACGAGCGTGTTGTGAGAATTTGTCACAATAGTAATGCATATTGTCATTGCTCATCTCTAATTCAAGTGAAGTTAGAATAATGCCCCTGTCCATGCTGTGATGCAGCTTACTAATGAGTGTGTGTGGTGTTGATTGTTGCTGGCTGTTTGTGTCTCTGAATCCTTGGTTGAGATCTTTGGTTGCCCAAACAGTGTAGTTGCATTCAAAGCCGTTAATTAATAGAATACCCATTCTCCACGTCAGTCACATTTTTGCATAGTTTGCAATGATTCATTACCTCTGGTTTGTCTGTTGGTGGCTGTGTGCACGAGAGCTTGGCTTGAGGATTATAAATTAATCCCTGCCAGTGTGTGATACATGCATATGGTTGGGAGTTTAGTTATATAGCTGAAGAGTTGACCCTGCCAAGTGCTTGATTATGGCTTTTGGGTCTTGGCTCAGAGCAGTAAGATCGTAACTGACTTTTCCCTTACTGCACCTTTGGTTAAAGCACACAACGATCCAGTTATATATGCCATTTGGGCTTATGTAAGGGCTTAACATATTGCCATCTAAAAATGCTGGTGACCGCAGCCTTTCAGGTAATTGTGTTGTTTTAATCATTGCTTATCAACCATCTGCAAGAATGCATGCCTGGACATCTGCCGTTTGAGAGTGAGGTTTTGTGCCTTTCTAACCATTAGCTGTCGGAAACATCACATCCCCATTCATCTGTAACCACTCTAGCAGCTGTTTCGGGGCCTCATGCAGTGGTGTATGTCATGTTGTCAAAGGGATTGTGCGCATGGACTGGCACACTTCATGGTTTGTGTGTGTGCGTGTGTTAGCATGGGCTAGGGTAATGAATGGGGACTCCCTTCAACCTTTCCATCCTCATTCAGCTCGCTAATTCTCTTTCCCTTTGCTCTGAAAGACACACTCCTCACCCCCACCCCCTTTCAGAACACCATAGACTCTCCCTCCTCTGACAAAGGGGGCATGCAATGGGGGTAGCATTGTGTGGGCATATGGTAGATTAGAAGACACAAAATCCACAATCCCCATTCTCCTTTTAAGAGCTCTTTAGCATACAGGTGGGCATCGGTGCAAGCCAGACTCCCAAAGTGTAGGCAGGGGCCCAGCCCTTGAATGTAAATGAGTTGTTCCATTTCTTTCACTGTCAGTATGTTTTGCTGAACAAGGTGTCTTTTGTAGTTTCGAAGACCTGTCTGGCCAAGCTTTCAGCTGTTTTTTGTTTTCTCTCCTTCCTTCTCCTCTTCTCTCAGGTTTGAAAAGGCCATACAGAATGCAACCAAAGTGATCAATGAGTAAGTCGGTGTAACTTTTCTTTATCCAGAGCTAGATTGAAATTTGTGCTTATCTAAAATTACTCATTACTTCTTTGTTGCATTTTATAGAAAGATGCCCATTCGTAGGATACACTCACTGCCAGTAAGTACAACTACTGTGCCAGCTTGTTTGATGCTACTTTAACTGTTCATGATGTATAGTAAATTTCTCATCTGCTTTTTGTTGGCAAGACTTTGAACAGTCATGTTGAATGTTTGCTTGCTTATTCATGGTTTTTTTGTTTTTATTTGTTTCTTTATTTATTTTTCTCCCCCCAAGCCACAGTTATTGGGTCATAGTCCCAATCTGAAGAGTAAAGATTCTGATCTTCCAAGATATGGAATCTTCAGTCAGACAGCCAGCTTGGCTAACAAAGAGAATGTGCATGAGGTATGTTTGTTTGATGTGGTTCACATTTGAGTGTTTGTGTGGTTTTAAATATATTGACGGGTGGGCATGTCTAAGTTTTGCTTTGTTTTGGTAGAGCTTTGAATTTAAGAAGCCCACCCAGCCTATTTCTCGCTGTCGACTGCGTTCAACTGGAGATGGAAAAGACACTTTTGCCTGCCGCCCTAGCTCTGCTCCTGCGCTAATGGTAATTTATTTATTTATTTATTTATAAAATGTTATTTATAAATTAAATTTATTTATTGCTTGTGTGTAACATGTAACCATGGTTTTCTTTTTGGCTTCCCCTGACCCTCCTCGCCCCTGCAGCTTTCCCCTCCATCATTCAGTCCTCTAGCTTCACCAGATGGCAGCAGCCCATTTGTACTACGACGTGTGTCACTCTCCAGCTTTGATGATGATGATGGTTTTCTGGAAGTACTTGATGATGTAGAGGTGAGACTTGAGTATTTGTGAAAGAGTGAAAAATTACAGTTTAAAATCCCTTGTCCCGGATTAAAATTAAGGTGACCTGTCTAGCATACAGGTGTTCATTAATGCAGGCCAGATCCCTAGTGTTTCAGCTTTTAGTCTAACTACTTTAGTATTTTGTGTTTAACTATTATACTAAACTTAAACGGTTTAGTTTAACTGTTCTCCCCCTCCCTCCTTCCACACTCAGACGGATTCAGAAGTGCCTACCGGAATGGCCAACCTGCTCACGGCTCCTCTGGTGGCTGATCAAAATACAGACTCGCCCGACTCGGTACATCAACTTTTCGAAACACGTCTGTTACTAAAGCACGTTGGTGTCGGTGTTATCTAAGCTAATCTTGTGTTTTTACGGTTCTCAGCCTATTCGTTGTCGGCCACGGGGGTTGTTCCGCTCTCCCTCAATGCCCACGGGTGGCCGTTCTGCTCTCAAGAGACCTGATAGGCCCAGAGATGAGAATACACCTGTCCGTGTGAAGAGGAGACGGAGTGTGGCAGGGTCACATGTCACAGCCATGGAGCAGGATGATTCTGTCCCTCAACAGGTTAGGCCCCTTATGCTTTGCATGGCCAAATCTGTTCCAGTTGAGTAACATCATGAATATCTGTTCCTGATTCACTTGACTCACTTCTCTTTCAGGTGCAGCGCTCAAAGTCTTTCAATCACTCAGAGATTGAGAGACTGTTAGCCAGGGACCCCAATAATGTAATAGGAGATTTTACCAAGGTTGGTATCAGAATATTTTTAATTGGGTGTCAACATTTAAAACTTTACATTGTTACAGAACCCATCCTTTCAAGTGTCTCTTTTTATTCCAATCAGTGCAACACTGCAAATGCAACACTGGATTCCAGAAGTGGTGCACAATTATAGAATAATTAATAGATGAGAATGCATAACTGCAAAATGCAGTTCTGTGAATCATGACTTTATAACCAAATACTAGATAAGCATTTTATGCTACATGGGTATCTGGCTTGATAAAGTCAGAAAGCTGCAGGGGGTAACATCATGATTTTCTACAAATTCTTTTATTAAGCAATGTAACTGCTTTGACTATCTATTAGGAAAATGGTTGTCTGTGTAGCAAGGTTCCATTCGTGTGTGTGTGTGTGTGTGTGTGTGAATGGCCTTTCTGTTGGAGCTGTAGCCATGTCACTTGTCATGCCCAGTGTTTAATGTAAATTAAAGATGTACTGTAGCTTCTCAGATCAGACCTCAAAAGATGCATCATTCAGTAACAATTTAATGTCTTTTTGCAGCCCCCTGCTCTGCCCACAGTTGACGGAAAACATCAAGACTTGAAATACATCACTCCAAAAGTTGTAAGTAGTTACTAATCTGGCATTCATGATTGCAGTTTAAACTGTGACCTCCTGGCTATAATCTTAACTTGCTCATAACTTCACTTGTATCAAATCCAATTTTAGCATTTAAGATATTTTTGTTTTGTTTATGGTTTCAGATGGTTGAGGCAATAAATGGTCAGTTCAGTAATGTGGTGGAAAGACTCTTTGTTATTGACTGTCGGTATCCGTATGAGTATGAGGGAGGACATATTAAGGTGAGGATAATTCTTTACTTCATGAACATGTGGTAAAAGCATTGACTTCTTAAATTGTCTGCCTTTCATTGACTTGAATTATTCATTTTACCAGGGTGCGTTAAACCTGCATCTGGAGGAGCAATTTGAGGAGTGCTTTTTCAGACAGCCGATCATTCCTCAGTGCCCTGAGAAACGTGTATTACTGGTGTTCCACTGTGAGTTTTCATCAGAGCGCGGTCCACGAATGTGTCGCTTTGTTCGCGAGAGGGACCGTGATCTAAATGTATATCCCAATCTCCATTACCCTGAACTCTATGTACTGAAGGGAGGCTACAAGGACTTCTTTCCCTTACATAAGGTATGTCCTGCTGAATTCTTGTTTTTGGGTGTTTTTTTTATTTGGTAAGCCATGGACTTCATAGTTTAATGTTTTTAATGATGTGGAACTGTTTATGCTTGCAGAAAGAGTGTGAGCCTCAGGATTACAGGCCGATGCATCATGAGGACTTCAAGGAGGACTTGAGAAAGTTTCGCCTGAAGAGCCGTACATGGGCAGGAGAGCGCAGCAAGAGAGACATGTACATCCGCCTTAAAAATCTCTGAGGCACATGAGCATGCTCTTGGATTTACGGCCTAAAATTGCTCACACCTTGCCCTCTCACTTGACCAGCCTGTGGCAGTGACCTTAACTGATGGCCAGTATTGTTCAGTTAGATACAGCCTTAACTCGGCTACACACTGCTTCCCTCCTTGGAAATGATCACTGCCAAGTTTTTTTATATATATATAAATATATATATACTGGTCCCCTGCCTTATTTTCCTTTTTAAACAATTGTGTGGAAGACCTCAAAGCACTTAACTTCTTATGTTTGTTTGGAGAGTGCTTTTTTTTTTTTTTTTTTTTTTTTTTTTTTTTTTTTTTTTTTAAAATATATAAACTTCTCTCCCACCTTCTTACCCTGTTCCCATACCACCACCTTTTTGAGTTTGTGCCATACTTTTTGCTGTAAAGATTTTTTTTTTTTTTTTATTATTATGAAAGCAGCCAGTTTCATTGCCCCTGTTATCAATTATGTACAATCCCTTAATATATATTTAGTCCAGTATCAGTGGTTATTTTAAAGGACGTGTTTTACTGCTTTGGTAAAGCTTTTTAATAGTTGAGTATGACATGAATATTTGGAGAGTAGTGGTGAATGCAGTGTGTGGTTTAGCTGCTTTGCACTACTGGGTTTTTCTTCCCATTGAGAAGCATGGACTGTTTTCGGGAGGAGCTTTCTCTTGACAACACTCACTCAGGGGGACAGACCTGGCTGATTGCTGCTGGTCAGCATTAAATGACCTCAATGGCTTTCACCAAAATGCTAAGCAATAATACCTGCATATAACTGTCAGTAGGAATTTAATTTTTTTTCAACATAAGTGGTGTTTGTATTGATCCCCTCTCCCTAAATGCAAATGTTTCGTGTGTATGTGTAAACTGCTGTATTGAGAGTATTGGCCATGTTTGGGTCAGTGTGTGAAATTGGCTGTGTTACTGCAATGAGACTGTAGTTGGTGTTTGGGGGAATAAATTACTCTAAGCTGATCCTTTTTTTTTTTTTTTTTTTTTTTCCCCCCCTCTGTGTCTTATCACTTCTATGATGAGTGTATGCTGTGGGTGTGCACAACCATTCATTCTCTTTTCAAATCATCCTTCCTTGAAAGTGCCCACACACATTCCAGAGTTATTCTGGGTGGAGCCAGCTGTTTATGACACATCCTGGCTAACATACATTGGCAAGTGCAGATAAACTAGAAAAAAGGAGCGAAGCAGAATTGTTTGTGTACATGTGAGCCACGTGGCGCTCACATGTGAGTAGTGAGCTGCAGGGAGTGGCTATACAACTCCACTGGCCTCCAGCCAAGCGTTCAAATCCTGCAGAGAACACAAAGCAGAAGTCCTACCATGCCTTCAGAGTAATGAGCAAGCATTTGGCAGTTTTTTCCAGTGGATAGAACCTAGAAGGAAAACATTTCCTTCCTAATAGTGATTGTAGTTGAGAGAGTTTGAAGGTGTTTTGTGGGAATTTTTAGCCTAGCCTGAAATTGTTTGAATGAAGAATTTCTATTCAGAATACAAGATGGTTCCAGGCTGTATTTTATGTCTGCCAGAGGCTATAAAACCTTCAAGAGTCTCTCACTGAAAACAAAAGCAAAGATTTCAAATTTGGAATTGGAAAATCATGAGCTGTCCTATTCTTTTGTCTTAAGTAGCTTTTTGTTTGCAAGAGAAATTGTTCAAGTGCACTGCCCTTTGAAAACTTGTGGTTTAGACTAAAGCCCTAAAGGGTACCCAGCTTCAAGTCTCAATTGAGTAAGACAGGATCTTACGCATTCTTAATTTCCATTCAATGAGGTTTTTTGCTTTGTCAGGGCGCTTCTGAATTTAAAACCAGAGCTCTTACTGTCATTGGTCTGTATGGGCTCGAACTATGCAATGACAATACCCACATCCTGTTATTTCTGCAGCTGTGTTCCTCTAAAGTTTAGCCCATTTAACCCTTTGTCAGTTTTATGTAAAAACGCTTACTGTTATTTAGCAAACCCCTACCCCCCCTTTTTTTTTCTCTCAGTCTCACCTTTAGAGTGGTGGGCTGCCTTGCTCTGGTTTTCTTTTCAACGGCTGCAGGGAATGCCTTTCTCAGCATCGGGGTAAATGGCATTGTGTCATGTTTGAGTAAAATCTGTATAAGCTAGATAGGACACAATGGTGGGCTCACTCTGCAGCTGAACGTTCCTTTCCATTACAAAGTATGAAGTATATTTCATGTATAGTGTTATGTTCTTTTGTATAAGTATAGAAGATCTCTGCACAAATGGTTTGAAGATTTTGCATTATTGGCCAAGTAAGACTATTCGTTTCAATTTATCAAGGCCTTGGGGGGGGGAATCATAGATACAAGACAAGTTTGCCTTCTGTAAGGCTTTTAATACAACATCTTCGAGGATGAGAATTTGTCCATCAGTGAAACAGCTGATTTAACTTTTCAACATTTTAAATATTCTCTTTCCCAAAGGGTTCAAATGAAGGGCTCATGCACTGGGGAGAGGTGAATGATTTGTGTGAGTGTTAAGGAGGGTTAACGTCAGTTTGTGATGGGGGAGGTTGGGGGAGGGTGGGGCCCTTCCCTTCAGGGTTAAGCGAGCATGCCAAGCAGTTGTTAAACAGCTGCCTAGGGTGTTTGTTCACATGTTCACTTGCATTTGCACACACATTCCTACTGTTGCAGCTGACATTGTCTTTTGATGCTGAAGGAAATCAAGCAGCTGCAGCTTCAGCACACACTGCAGCCAAACAGTTAAGCTTCTCAGCCAAACCAACCACCATCACTGCTGGACAAGCTAGTAAACCAATCTCTTCACAGAAAGTGGATAAGAGTGTTTGTGTTTTAGCAGTAGCATTTTTGAGAGAATGCTTATTTACTTTGGCATCACATTTAATATTACACAATTAAAAATACTTAAATATCAACTGAAATGGAAATAAGTGAAGTGCTGATTGTTTATTATTCATTTAGCCCAGACTTTGTCTACTCTTACAGCCTGCTTCTGGGATCTCAGCTCAACAGCACAGACCAACAACAAACACAACAAAACCAGCTTTGTGTTTTGGATGCTGGTATGCTGGTCAGCAGAAATGAATGTTATTAGGCTGGTCACCAGCGAAACCAGTATGTCATGTTTTTAATGCTGATATGCTGGTCAGCCAGAATGACTATGCTGGATGATCAGCATAAAACAGTTTATACCAGTTTAGATTAACATGGAACGCATGCTGGTCCGTGCTTTTTTAAAATTAGGATCTCAACTCAATATATTTAAATTGCATTACTTTAGAATTGTATTTAATACTATACAAAGTTCAGAAACAGGAACTGAAACAGAAAGAAGTAAAATGAAGGTAATGTTTACCAATTTTCTTAGGCCAGGCCTTGTCCAGCCTTACATCCTGCTTTTGGTATCTCAGCTCAAAGGAGGAAAAATTACATTACTTAACACTGTATTTACTATTAAACCAAATCCAGTAAAAGGATTTGTGTTCATATAATTAGTTTCCCCAGTCACTATTTAAGTATGTTGAGCTCAACAAGTCAGAGAGGAAGCTGTATTTTAGCACAGATGCTCAGAGCCGTTTGACGTACATGTCTGTAACTGTAATCAACCCACGGCTAGCGGGACTCCCAGCATGCCAGCTGTTGCCATCTTGTACCGCTGATGTGACTTCATGTCAGATTCACTTAATTTGTTTTGGGTTGTTGTGTTTACTGCGTCTTGAAATGAAGACGAATGAACACCTTTGGCCTTAAACATCTGGCTGTTCTTTGTCTTATCCTATTTCAGATGATCTCGGAGCGCCATCTGGCGGCAAAACGTATACCGCACGAGCCCTGTCCTCAGTCACATGACTAAATACGGAAATGGTGATTTGAGTGGAGGCCAATGTTGTGTATAAGGCGGAGGCTTTATTTATGCACACATTGAGAATTTCCTGCTCAAACTGTAATTTATTATAAAACAAATATATGGTAACCGAGGTGAGTAAAGTTTGTTGTTGTACATCATGTCTCCGTAATATGCGCTAATGCTCGCTGACTCTGCCTGTGGGTTTCTCGGGTGGACGTTACCTTCTGGTGTGCCTTATAAAGAATAGCTGACATGAGCTCTACACTGTTACTCGGACGAACTGCTTTTCCATCAGTAACTGTGCTCGTTGTAACGCATCTTTCTGGCTCCAGGCGCAAACATGGTGGTGTGCTTTCTAATCCACACCGTGTGCCCTGTGAGCGCCCTCTCTCCCGCCGAGAGCCGGATCCTGTACTCTCGTGATTTTGGACTGGAGGATGTGGAGCTGAGCGGAGAGAGCCGTGAGGACAACCCGGAGAAGAGAAGACTGGCCCGAAAAGAGAAACTTGGGGTTGTGGCGAGGTGATTATCAGTACGGTCCTAAAACCCCTTCCTTCACTCTCTTTCAGTGGTGGACAGTAACTAAGTAAATGTAATTCGTTACTGTACTTAAGTAGTTTTTTCGTGTATCTGTACTCTACTTGAGTATTCACATTTTGGGCGACTTTTTACTTTCACTCCACTACATTTCAAAGTCAAATATCTTACTATTTACTCCACTACATTTCAAAGTCAAATATCTTACTATTTACTCCATTACATTTTGAGAAATCTGACGTTCCTTTTGATTTTTGTGTGTATAAAAATGTAACATGTCAAAAAAAAGAAGTGCAAAGCAAGAACATCCAATCAGGGCACAGCGGTCACTTAGTTCCTAGGTTGTTTTGACCTGTTGGTCATACCGACCCAGTGCAGCACACGGTTCAACATCAGCGCAGCAGCGTAAACATTTGGGAGCACATAAGTTCCTAAATGATGAACTAACCTAACTTTGTGTAAATAGACCACAGTATAGAAATATGTACACACATGCAGTCGTGACTGGCATGTTTCTTTTTTTCTGAATTCATACAAACACTTTCATTTTATAGTAATTTAGTTTCGGTTAGTTTATGTTTATGAACAGAGACCTACAGATCAATACAGTAAAGGAAAACTTATTTGTGATCCTGAGTTTAAAGCAAGTTTTTATTCAACTTGTAACTAATTTACAAAGTAATCTTAAACTGAAACTTTGCTTGTTTGTAAAAGTGATTTCAGAGCCACTCGGTTCTCCCTGATGGAAACTGTTTACCTTCAGTGTTTTGTGCTTATGATCATTTTAATAGACGTCAGCGTCACTAATTAATGACGTTCTATTAAAAGACTGGTTTACCAAGACAGACGCTGGAGGATTTTCCTCAAAAAATGAGTTCATGAGCCATAATTAATCTTTTAGTACTTTTACTTTCATTACATAAGTACATTTGAAGGCAAATACTTTTGTACTTTTACTCAAGTTGAGGTCTAGAGTAACGACTTCTACTTTTACTGGAATAATATTTTACCTTGGGTATCTCTACTTTAACTCAAGTACATGATTTGTGTACTTCATGCATCTCTGCTCTCTTTGTCACCTGTAAATACAGACTCTCTCTTTATTTCTCACCTGTTGGAAACATCTGACAGTCTTTGTTTGTCTGTCTGTCCCTCTCCCTCCCATCCCTCCCAACCCCCCTCTTCAGACTTTTAACTCTAGGTGTATATGAGACTATGCCTACACCCACACCCACACCCACACCCACACACACACACACACACACGTGTCTGTATGTATACCTACCTACACACACATGCACTCGCACAAATATTTACACAGCATTGGCTTAGTTTGCCAACTTTCACCATTTTATTGTTTCCTCTAAGGGTATGCTAATTGTGTTTATATTTTGATGATCGTTTCACAATCTCTGGTATGTCTTATGAACACATGCAAAACATATCTTCACTTCTCTCTCTCTCCCCCAGGCAAGTGAGAAGTGCGGTTTGCCTGAGCCGGGAAATGGCAGGCAGTGTTTATGTGGAGGCTGTGCTGGGTGAGGAGGCCGTGGCTCTTGGTGAGGCTGAGCGTGGCGTGCTGTCTTTGGGCCATGGAGAGCCGTTTGCAGGGCAGAGCGTTGCTCTGTGGCTCGGGGTCCAGGCCCTAGCTTTTACTCTGGTGTGCCAGCCACAAGAGAACCTGCTGTTGGCAGAGGGAACCCTGCGTAACCTCGCCCGCCACTGCCTGGAGGAGCTACGCCTGCTGGGAACGGGCAGTGAGGTGGGTGTGAGTCAGTGTGTGTGGTGTGAGAGGCAATAGCTACCAGAATGTTAATGTTGTTTAGGTGTATGAGCTGTCTTGGGAAACTAGCCGCTTTTACCTGACTTCAGATATTCTCCTCTGAGTAACAGAGATCTTAGGAGAGACATTTGACTCAACAAAGCAACATTAGCTGAACTGGAGAAAAAGAGGCTTTAGCGATGAACGTGAATTCTTACATATCTGAGGTATAACCAGGCTTATTCAGACCTGTATTTCAAATGCAGTGTCCTTCAAGTGTTTGGGGAACTTTTTATGAATAAGAGAGATATCCTGAGGAATGTTTGATTTTTGCTTACAGGAAAAAAATACCTGGAAAGACGTAATGGAAAGCAACCATTCACTAACACATTTAATTATATAATGTGCAACAATCAGCTTTAGGTTCATTTGGTTAATTTAATGGTATGAAGAAGAGTTTTTTTCCTAAATAATAATTAGAAAAAATTATTTTCCAAGCTATTATTAAAAGCACATGTTAAAACACATGAAATGCTTCACTGATGATAGAGTTGGAACAAAGTACTCTATCAAAGATAATGAAAACAGTGATTTGCATTCAACATTTTACATACTGTGCCACAATAAGTCCAATTTACCAGGTCTAATTATGCTCTCTTTGTAATTAAAAATGCAGGTTCAACAGTATACACATCTGGGTTTGATTCCTCTTCTTAACTTCTGTGTTTATCTTCATCACCTTATTGTCTTCTTCTGTCAGGACCTCTTTTCTCATTGGCTAATAGAGCTGTCATCCTCAGGTGCTACTAAAAAGTGACCGGGTGGATGCAATGCTTCAGAGGCTCCTTCCTCATGGTCAACTCCTCTTCCTCAACCACCGCTTTGCCCAAAACATGGATAAAGAGCTGTCCAGCTACATGAGTAAATGAAACGGCAAAATCTGAGCACTGTCTATGGTCCAGTGGTCAGTACTCATCAGGTGTTTAAAGAGGAGCTTCAAGACCGGCATGTGATGTTTTGCAAGATAAGGAAGAAGAGAGACAGTTCTGTCCCGAATATCTGACCAGAATCTGTAAAATTCCTTTTGAAGGCTGAGAGAAAGTGCTTGAAAGATTACACCTCAAAGAACTACCTATCCCCAATTGGTTGCCAAAAGATTTTGAGTCTGGGGAACTGTATCAAGAGCTCTGGTTTAGGTATTTTGAAGAAAGTTCTAAAACATGTTTGATGCTGAGTCAGATAATAGCAGAAGCCTTAAATAAGAATATAGAACTGAAATATTTAAAGTGTGAAGATAATTTAAAATATTCAAGAGATCATGTTTGTGGCATATTCTACTGTGAAGCACTCCTTCATTAAAAATGTGTGTCTGAAAGTGCTATAAGAAACCACCTTCATGTGTCTAATCTTACAGTTATGTGCTGCAATAAGCCAGTGGGTGGCAGTGTGTGGTGGTGTTCTGTGTTCTTGGGAATATCCCCTTGAAGCACAGTTACCAGGGTAACATTTTGTATCAAATGTGTTAGTTCAGAATCTAATAAATGGGGTGATCAACATTTAGTTTCTGTCTGTGTGCATCAAGCTGAACACCCCACCTCTGTGCCTCACTGTCCATTAGGGGGCAGTGTTGGACCTTCCAGATTACTTAGCAGTTTCAATGTAAAACCTAGCAGTGACTGACAGCCTGCCATCCTCTTCTGTCACTCGCTCATTTAAAACGTTATAACAGATAGCCGCAATGTGACTGCCAACAGAACACTGATTGGCAGAACAGGTTGTTGACATGGGTAAGTTGTATTTGTTTCTGTGAAGGCCTCATTTTGGGCTCTGTAGCGTTTAAGGCAAATATTCAAATATGTTGCTGCCAGTGCTCATATGTATGATCAAATATGCATGACATGGAGAATAAGGGATTTTCACAAGTGTGCATATGCATTTATGCCATAGATGCCTGAAAGTTAGCAGAACTTCTTAGTAATGTACTTTCACTGAGCTAAGCTTCGCTTGCACCTTGGGCATTCCCTTTGCAATTTAGAAAGAAGAACCCTGCTGACTGTCAGAGCCTGAAGGAACATGCCCATTTCTGTGTCTGATAGCAGCACTAATACTGTACTGTAGATAACTTTGGGTCTCTGCAGATTTTCATACTTGTACGCTATATGATTAAGAGCTGTAAGATTAACTCAATACTTGTCCCATTCTGTCAGTGTAAAGAGTATGAATGTGAGTTGGAGAGTTAGTCACCACCATGTTTTTGTAGATGTAGTAGATGCCCTTTGTTCCATAATCTCACACACAAACATTTGCATAAATAAGATCAAAGCATTAGTGTAGTATAAAAGGCATATTAAAAAGTCGTATTTTGATTCTTTACTGTTACAGGTGAAAGATTCTGGTTCTCATAGTTCTTCTAGCAAAATATGACAAAGCACTAGACTGAGGACAGTATTAATACTTAAAACATAGCTGATTACTTCAGAGGAAGTCATTTTAAAATGCCCCTGGTAGCAATCATAATGTAGCAAAGCACAAATACAATTATTGCATTGAATATTGAATCGTAGGAACATTTCTTTGCATATTTGGATCTGCTTCAACTGTGAAATCTGTTATTCAGCCGACTGATGATCTTGTACTAAATTGGGCAATGTTTTTTTCCCCCCTTTTTCCCAGGCTCTAATAAATGCCCACAGTAATCACATTTAAATTGGGGTTTAAACTGTGCTCATTTTCTACTTCAGTGTATTATTGTTTCATATTTGAATATTAAATTGCCCACCACACTTATTTTGCTCTAAAGCACTTGTACACCGTCTACATATACGTGTTCTCAGCTGTATACAAAATCTGAAGGGACTAATTTAATGTGGTAGCCACTTTGTTCTTCTTCAAAACAGTTGACAAGCTCTCAGTTGTTCTACCTCTCGTTTTTCTCTTTCTTCTATGTAAACACTTGTGTTTTGGTTTTTTTTCTATAACACTCTGCAATTCACATCACATCTAAAAGTAAGCAGTTCATAATTGACCAAACATTTTTATTGATGTCTTCTTTTTCTTCTTGGCATAGTTCAGACACTTTTTAATTGATGTCTTTCTTTTTTTGGAACATTGAAAGACTGCTAGGAAGGAATGCTTTCCTAGAACAAATGGCGCAACAAAAATTGGAGTCACTGTGTTTTTGAGGCTTGAACTAACAGTTTGGGTCTGAAGCTGGACTTCAAACGCTGAAATTAATTTGAGAATTGCTCGCTTATGTCTCCTTTAGTGTCCTCCTAGTGACTGTGGGTGGCTTTGAATGTGTCCTCTCTGTTTTTATCAATACAAACCACTGAGGGCTTCACAGAACTGTTAAATCAATGTAGCTTTCAGGAACATCCTAGGAGCAGACGGAAAAGAAATAAAATGCCTTAGCTTTCAGATCCTTCCACTACCCTCTCCTCAAGACTAGCTTACCTCAGGAACATGTGGTTTTCAAGAGATGTGTGTTTTCTCCTTAGGTTCAAATGGAATTTAGAAATAAATTTAATGCCTGTGGCTTTCTTCTGAATAATTGGTATTTGAAAGGCCAGAAGAAATTCAAGAATAAGATCTCTGTGTCAAAAGACCCTGTTGTTAATGCAAAACTACTATGCTGGCTTGCTGAAGCTTGTGTTGTTCTTCAGGCGTGTGTATTATTGTTATTCTGCAATGCAGTTTCGAAACAGTCCTTGAGCAATCAAGCTACATTAAAACACATGTTAGTTCAGCATCTGTAATGATTTGGTCCTCATTAGCCTCAGTGACCTGGTGGCAGAATCGCATGGCAAAACAATGCCAGGGCTGTGGAATCGGACCGTACAATGCAGGGAAGTGTGTTTCAAAAACAAGTCAATCATATTCCTCTCCTGTTCTTCTTCTGTCAAATCAAATAATCGCAGGTTGTGACAAGGTGGGTTTTATTGCATTCTTCCTTCGTGCAGAGCACTTGCCACCAATGAATGCTTATGTGTCCTCAATTCCACAGTGAAGCTGTTCCAAATCCAGACATTATTGCAGTGGTATTTGACCATAGGCACTAGAGTTTTCATAAAGCTCTTAACCATAAACGTATGAGGACCGAAATTGAATTTATAGTGCCCCTCCCCATTTAGCCTGCTCAGGAACATTAACATAGGCTATCTCACATTCAGGTGCTCTTTGGATTTCCTACCTGCCAAACTGTCAAGTGCTGCATGCCAAATGTAGAGTGACAATGTGCTTTCCAATTTAGGAATGTTGTTTTATACATATTCTTTTTCCTACATCACATAGTACTCTAACCCCCTTTTAGTGGCAGATGGTGACAGTGACATGACATGTTGATTACTAGTCTTGACAAATCCAGCCATCAAGAGTTCTATATTGATGCATTCAGTACAATTTCCCTGTGGAACTGAGCGGAAAAAGTCTGATTTGTTGTGTGCTCCTTTCAACAAGGAAAAAAGGCAGCAAATCCTGCTTTGTCACATCTTTGAAATCATCTCATTTGCTAGATTTATATTTTAAAAAATGTTTAATTTTGAGCAAATAGAGGGGCGGTTCCATTATATCTGTGCCACTTAAGAGCAGAGGTAATTGATTAAAAAAAAAGCACTTTTGAGCTACATAAGTGTATGGCACAAGCAGAGCCAAACTACTGTGTTGCAAATTGTTGCAAATTGTATACAGCACAGGGAAATTATGAGACAGGATCAACAAAATAATTTTATTTTCAGTGACCATGTCTCAGTCCCTATGGTCAAAACAGATTAATGACATTAGGTTTTAACTAAATAAGCACAACTTATGGACCCATAAATATAACAGATCAAATTGTAACCAGAATTTAAAGGTCTAGTACTAACTGCATGCTATTGCTTTGTATGCTGTAATTTGTCCAGACATTTTTCCAAATTACAGTACTGTGTAGGCAAGTATAACAAAAAGATTTTCTGGGTTCAGTTAAGAAGAAAACATTTTAACTGAAATACAGAAATCTTTACCTTTTAAATATATAAACAAAAATCAACAAGTTACATGTTATCACTGTTTCTGTCGTCCTCCCTTTAAAAGGAACACAGAAGCTGAATCTATTTGCTACTGGTTTCAATTTAAATTATTATTTATACACTTATTATTTCTATCAGGCCAGAACTTTTATTAAATTGATTTAATTATTTAAAATGTTTTATGTGCTTTTTAAAATATACAACCCCAATTCCAAGTTGGGATGATGTGTAAAACATAAATAAATACAGAATACGATGATTTGCAAATACTTTTCAACCTATATTCAATTGAATACACAACAAAGACAAGATATTTAATATTCAAATGGATACACTTTATTGTTTTTTGCAAATATTCACTCATTTTGAATTTGATGTCTGCAACACGTTCCAAAGAAGTTGGGACAGGGGCAACAAAGGACTGGGAAAGTTGAGGAATGCTCAAAAAACACCTGTTTGCAACATTCCACAGGTGAACAGGTTAATTGGAAACAGGTGAGTGTCATAATTGGGTATAAAGGGAGCATCCCTGAAAGGCTCAGTCATTCACAAGCAAGGATGGGGTGAGGTTCACCACTTTGTGAACAACTGCATGAGCAAATAGTCCAACAGTTTAAGAACAACGTTTCTCAACATGCAATTGCAAGGAATTTAGGAATTTCATCATCTATATTCAGAGAATTTGAAGAAAACTCTGCAAGTAAGTGGCAAGATAGAAAACCAACATTGAATGCCCGTGACCTTCGATCCCTCAGGCGGCACTGCATTAAAAACCCACATCATTCTGTAACGGATATTATCACATGGGCTCAGGAACACTTCAGAAAACCATTGTCAGTGAACACAGTTCGTCGCTCCATCTACAAGTGCAAGTTAAAACTCTGCCATGCAAAGCGAAAGCCATATATCAACAACACCCAGAAACGCCGCCGGCTTCTCTGGGCCTGAGCTCATCTGAGATGGACTGACACAAAGTGGAAAAGTGTCCTGTGGTCTGACGAGTCCACATTTCAAATTGTTTTTGGAAATCATGGACATAATGTCTTCCCGGCCAAAAAGTAAAAGGGCTGAAGTTATACATCAAGTAAGAATGGGAAAAAACACTTACAAAGCTTCAATTCATTAGAGTCCTCAGTTCAGAGTGTTGTTAAAAGGAAAGGTGATGTAACACAGTGGTAAACATGCCACTGTCCCAACTTCTTTGGAACGTGTTGCAGACATCAAATTCAAAATGAGTGAATATTTGCAAAAAAACAAAGTTTATCCGTTTGAACATTAAATATCTTGTCTTTGTAGTGTATTCAATTGAATATAGGTTGAAAATGATTTGCAAATCATCGTATCCTGTTTTTATTTATGTTTTACACAACGTCCCAACTTCATTGGAATTGGGGTTGTATATGTTAAAACCTTTTTACTGGGTATGACAAACCCACATAGGCTCAAACCAGATGTTGTATGTTCTTTCATAGATACACATGCAGCCAGACAGGTGCTAAGTTCAAAAAACAGTAAGACATGATGGGAATTAAGGAGCTGTGTGAATAAGCTGTGATGTTTGAACATATGCGTTATCACAATTTAGCAGTGTGATAATTCTGCTGTTGCTTTAATTAGGAGTTCACAATCTTTGCCATTGTTGCCATTGGAGAGGAGTAATGGGGACATTAGGAGGAGTTTCACCTAAAGGCCTAAGGACACGCAGGACTCTGGTGTAATGTGAGCAGTAACTGGTGTTCCAGGACATCTTCAGGGTTATGCTAATGTGATCCTCCTCTTTTTTTCCCTCAGTTCCATCTTTTTGCTGGCCTTTTTCCTGTGTGCAATTTTTCTTTCCCCCTTTATATCTATATGTGTGTGTGTGTGTGTGTGTGTATGCACAAGCACATTTGTTTTTATAGTGCTTTATGAGGATACAATGATAAGAAAACATGAAGTGAGGACATTTTGCTGGTTGCTGCAGCAAAACCCGTTTTCTTTTTTCTTTTTTTTTCTTTTTTTTTTTTTTTACAAAAATAGAATCAAAAACTTCTTATAAACCTCAATTATAAAACAGTTGGGACTGTATGTAAATAAAAGCAGAAATCAGTGATTATCAAATTCTATTTGACTTTTGGTTTCTGTTTAATATTAAACTTATTTTGTACATGTATGCTTATTGCAAATTTGGTGCCTTAACGTGTTCCAAAAAAGAGGGGACAGGAGCACATTTATCACTGTGTTTCATAACCTTTTCTTTTACAACACTTTTGAATCATTTGGTGCCTGGAAAAAACACCAATTGATCCAGTTTTAAAGCAGACTTTTTGCCATTCTTCCATAAAAAAAGTCCAGCACTTCCACACTCTGATTATGCATTATTTCCATGAACAGTATGAAAGTTTTACTGTCCCATCTTTTTGGAGTTTATTGCAGGCCTCAATTTCAGAATCAGCATATACTTACAAAAACGATTAAATTGTTTTGATGTAAAGCATACATATCTTTGTACTGTTTTCATTTAAATATGAGTGGATGTACAAATCACTGCTTTCTGTTATTATTTGCATTTCATGTACTGTCCAACAAATTTAGGTTTGTAGATACTGAAGTTAATGTTAGCATTATGTGTAGGTACAGTTATTGAGTTACATTAATATACAGAAGTCAATGGAAGTCCTCATAAATACAGTAACATTAAAGTGTGTGTTTGTGTTTCACACAAGTAGCTACTGAATTGCAAATTATATACAGCACAGGGACATTATGAGACAAGATCAACAAAGTCATTTTGTTTTCAGTGACCATCTCAGTCTCTATGGTCAAAACCGATCATAGAAATTAGGTTTCAATTAAATAAGTAAAAACTTAAGGGTCCCAAATATATAACAGATCAATTTGTAACCAGAATTGGACATTGAAGATCTAGTGCTAGTGTCTTTGTCAAGTCATACTACTAAATTCTAAATACAGGATCCATTTCAATTTCAGAATCCACACATATTTACAAAAAACAATGAAGGTGATGTATAGCATCCATATATTTGTACTGTTTTTATTTGAACATAAGTGGACTTTTTATTTGCATTTCATGTACTGTCCAACAAATTTAGGTTTGTAGATACTGAATTTAATGTTATTTAATGTATAGGTGCAGTGTTACAGTTATACACATAAGTCAATGGAGGTCCTCACAAATGCAGTAACATCAATGTGTGTGTTTGTGTATGTCAGCCTGTGCTCTTGCTGATGGGCTGGGGCACAGCTCATCTCACCAATCCGTCACTGGGACTATTGCACTGACCCTGGCTAGAAAGCTTGCCTGATGCAGGTTCACCTCACTTACTTCTGAATGCATAGACACATGCCCTCACATCTGTGTGCTTTAAAATGATCGTAACAGTGATGATTTCACACAGTGTCTCTCATGTATGCATTTTCTCATATTTTTTAACAGGTTAACTGTTTTGTCGTTCTGTTAATCAAAAAGGGGAACACTGAGCAATGTGTGTGCGTGTTTAATTAAATTTGATTAGTATTCAACGTTTGGTGTTTAATTACGCAGTGTGTCTCTGTCTGAGAGCAAAATTACAGATAAGAAACCTCTGCAGGGAATATCTCTGTACTGCTGTGACACACACATGCATACATATGCTAAAACACAGCCTCCTTCTTATACATCTTCAAACTGTAATCAGGGATTTCAGAGCTATGAAGTAAAAGTTTTCAGTTTTGACACTGAAGCATGTTCGCCTCAAGAAATTAATCAGCTAAGCTATGAAAGGACGAACCAGCAGAGACTGACATAAAGAACAACGCTGCAAGGCCCAAAACGCAAACGGCAAATTCAAACTCCTCCTATTTTGGCTCACATTGCAGTTTCAATTTTGTACATGTGCAGCGTAAGAAATAAACATCTGAAGTCTCTTCTGTTAAAGAAACTGTGATTATCCTCTATTAATTTGATGTAAACAACATGTTTGTGTCTGTAAAGGGTGAATTTAAGGTTTCAGAAATAGAGAAAGTAGGACGGTGTAAGACGAAAGTTTCTGTACAGAGCTGTGTGGTAAGCCATTCAAAGTGAAAGTTAATTGTAAAACCAAAACACTTCTGCTTTAGTTTGTCTCTCTGGACCTTTGTAGTTTAGCTTGGCTTGTGTAGTCCTAATTCATCTCTTTTTGATATCGCATAAGTAATTTTTATTCATCTCTGAATAGCTTTTATACTTCAAAGGACATATTGGTGCTCTCCTGTTCATGATATCTGCAATGATCTCAATCTAGGCTACTTAAAGGAATGCTCTAGTGTTTTCCAACCAAACCTTTATCTGCAGTATATGGTCAAGTACCACAGTCATTTCAAAGTCTTTCCCTGTGCTTAGTGAAAAACTATGTTACTTATGATAGAATCCACTGGGCTATTGTGGAATTGCATTAGTGTATGTTTGAAATATGTGACAACCAGTGGCACACTGCGACTATAAAGGCTAAGCCTTTAATTTGGACCATAAACATCTCTAAAATAATGCTAATTGCTGCTAGCACTTCAAGGGAGTTCAAGCAGTACATTAGCACTAAGATAACAGTGATTCACCTGAACCTGAATTTGTTGTCCATTCTAGATTAAAAATGGACACTTTAATCTTATCAAAGACTGTTTCATGTTTTATGTTAAACTTGTAACCAATATATTAACATATATTTTATCTTGTAGACTCAGGAAAGAGCCCTGACACTTCTGACTGAAACAGATTAGTCAGGCTGCCACTCACACTCGCAGTCAGTGGTGTAACTAGGACTTTCAGAAGGGACTTTCTTTTTTCTCACAAATGTGCTCCCAACTATTGAAAATCAATGCATCATTTGTTGACTCCACTGCCATGTCCTATTAAGTCTTTATTTTGACTTGTTAGGCCTTCAGGTCAGGTCCTGAAATCCTAAAGTCCTAATCAATTGATGAGCAAGCTGGGCTGTATCCACCAAGATACTATCGGAGAAAAAATCCTGATTGGACAATTTTACATTTGGCTTTTTAAGGATTTAGATATTTTGATTCCAGTCAAATCTTAACATTGAAATAAGAATTTTTATTCACAAAAATCATTACTGTAAAGGTATTGTTTATAACTTTAAAACAGCTAAATTTGTATTACTGCAAATGCTACCCTCTGCCAAACTAGTCCCATCTCTGAATTAGTTCATATCTTCTACTGTAGAGTTCAGGAAAATGCACTACAAAAAGACTTTTTGTTCATATAAACATTAGCTGACAAAATTCAGCAGGTGCCCAATGGTGTCTATTTTAAGTTTGTTTCAGGTTAATAGATTAGACCTGATTAGTAGAAAGATGATCAAACATGATCAAAATCATTGTCTGTGGCAGTCAACCATACAATACAGAAAGTTAGGTTGTAATGCTCTGATGTACCCTGGTGTCCTTTTGCTTGATTTGTGAGCTGTGTGGTCATTGTTTTAGGGTAACGTGTCTCAGTGTCTCTCTGCTCTGGTGCTGTGGGTCCTGTGTTAGTGCTCTTGTCCCACAGCTGTTATCTTTGTAGCTCTGAATGGCTTCAGAATATGAGATAGACATACTGATTATTTATCTCTGCCTCTCTTTCTCCATCTAGAGAGGGAAAGAGAGAGAGAAATGCTGTTTGTTCAGATGAAGATAGAGGACCCAGCTCTTCACTCCCAGCCCATTTGTTGCTCACTACGGTGGAGAGAGGAGACTAGAGACTGTGTGTGTGAGATGTTTATCTCTGAATAAATAAATCAGACTCTGGCTCACAGATGGTTCACTGCAGCAGTGGAGTGGCAGCGTGTGTGTGTGTGAGAGAGAAAGAGAGAGAGAGACTGATGTCACATTACTCTGATGGATTTTGTTGTTGATGGGTGACAGGGCCATCTGTGGAATCCTGGTGTGAGTACAGGAAAGACAGAGTGGAGGAGTGAAACAGAACGAGGATGTCCTGCATTACGTTTGTCACTCTGTGTGGACTCTTAATTCATACACAAGGTCTCACTTCTACCACACTCAGAGTGACACAGACTCATCATGAGAATATCTCTCTGTCTTTCACTCTCTGTCTGTCTGTCTGTCTCTCTCTCTCTCTCTCTCTCTCTCTCTCCTCTTTCTGTCTCTCTCTTACTCCCACCCCCCTCCCCCTTCACTCATGGTCTGCCGCCTGCACGAACCTAACAGGTTTCTCAACCTAACAGAGACCCCCATTGGAGGATCATACACTGTGTCATACTTACCAGTGCTTTTGTGTTAAATGTTAACCTGGCTATTACACCAATTTTAATCTAAAGCTGCAGTAATGTTTATCACTCCTTTTCATGACTGATGTAGGTTGGCTTCTGTCTTTGAACACAAGGGCCAAGTTCTCAGATGATGGGGATTTTAATTAACTTGCATTTTATCTGTGTTTGGCCGTAAGTTCTCCCAGTCCCAGCATTCTAGATGTACGTTGGTTAATGTCCTAGTGGAACAAGCAAAGCCAGCAATTTGTCTTTTAGATTGGTGTCTGAAGGGTTGGACATAGATATGCTAAATTGTTCCAAGTCTTAGCGGTATATTGCATAAGAGTTCAGTTTGTTTTCAAAGTGCTTGTAATATTGCAGGTTTGAGAAATGAGCTTTGAACAAGTTAATGATTTATGGGGATTATTGTTTAACCCCCTAAAAATACCCAGGTTCCTACCTTGTTCTTATGTTCTTACTACATAAAGCACTTTTAAACTCAAACTAGCTCTCTCTTCCTCTCTGCCTGTTTCTCTCCCCTCTGTAGATTTTTTCACTGTACTCTCTTGTGAAAAGACGGAAGTAGAAAAGTAGAACCCTTCTACTTTAGCAAGGCCGTTTTACAGTTAAGCAGTGCAATTGCTGAAGAAGCTCTATGAAAAAAGGTCAGCTTATGTATCACTGGAGCTATACAGAGGGGAAACAGGATAGAAATGTGTTGATTTGTTCACAGGTGATGTGCAAGGAAGAACACCACAATGATCCAAAGCAGGAAAACTGTTGTGGTGCACACAGCAGAAATTATGAGTCCTGAGCTCCATCTCACTGAAATGCTATTTGCAAATGCAGTTTGGGTCCAGAAACGGGCCAAATACACCCTAATTGCACTGGACTGATTAGCAACTACAGAAAGCATCTGGTTGAGATCATTGCCAAGAAAGGTTGTTCCGCTATTTACCAAATACAAGGGCTAACATACTTATTTTCTCAGTGACTTTGTTAAAAAAGGCATGTATCATGGAAAACCAAATTTTTCTCAACCTTAATTAAATAAAAGTGTGTGATGTAGTATGCAGGCACTGGTAAAGATTTCAAATGTACTGTTCAAGCACCAGTCCATAAAGATATAGAAACTAAGATTCAAAACAGCCTGTTTTTGCATTCATTGTGTTTGTGATGTCATGAACACCAGATGATTTGCATAATATCTGCCTATACAGTTATAGTTTAGCCAGGTTCTTTGAAGTTATAAGGAGTGTCTCAGCCTTAACTGCTCTTTAATTGAGGCTCGATACAGGGCAGCCAATCAAACAAAAGTAATTTATATATTTTAGTCTTAAAGACACAGTAACAAAAACAATGTGTTTAATATTAATAAATGAGAGGTTGGAGGATAATAATAATAATAATAATAATAATAATAAGAAGAAGAAGAAGAAGAAGAAGAAGAAGAATACAATTCATTTATATAGCACCTTTATCATGCCCAAGAATGCTTTATAATTGAATGACAGAAACAATACACAATGAACAGTACAACTGTACCAACAAATCTACATAGAATAAAGTAATAGCAGATAATCATAGAAAGAAAGATGAAAGCATAATATAATGGCAAGAAACAACAATAATAAAGTCAAGTATACTTAGGAAACAAACATAAGAAAAAGGAAAAATAGTGAAAGTATTGGGGAAAGAGGAAAGTGTTAAGCTGGATTTTGAAAAGAAAGGACAGAGAGATATATAAAGAAAGTTGTATAAGTTGACATGCCATGACAGTGAAGGATCTGCCTTCAAAAGTGGATAGTTTAAAGGGAGAGACCAAGACCTCAGCCACTGTTGGAGAACTGGGATGATGTGAGCAGATTTCCTGGAATCTACTAGAAGACAAGCAGTGGATATTTGAACATATTGTGTTGAATAGCATGAAAACTTTTTTTGAATGAGTTTTTCACAGTGAGGAGATGCAATAATGTGGAGGTGAAAGAATCCATTTTTAGCAAGTGCTTTAACAAGGGGTTCATGTATAACAGTCATGTATACATAAATTATGACTTGCATGGTACAGAAAACATCATAAATGGACATGCAAGAAACATGTAGGACATGGGCCTGGGATTCATAAGGATTTAATTTTTAAATGTGGTCTGTTAAATAAGACCATTTAGCAAAAGGCTCAGTTATCTGTGGAGTAGAAACAGACAATGAAGTTGTTTTGTTCATACAGGACATGCAAGGATTTGGTGGAGGGTTGAAATCACATTGATGTCCTGTCCTTTAACTGTTCTCTACTGTTTCACACCTTTCTGTCCTCTCCCACAGAGCGCCCATGGCAATGACAGCTCTAAGACTGGTTTGTTGTTTCTTTTTAATTTGGAGCAAGAAAACAGCAGGTACACACACACACACCCACACACACACACACACACACACACACACACACACACACACACACACACACACACACACACACACATGCATGCAGAGGGCCAGTACTGTAATGGAGTGTAATGGTGTATATCCGCTGGATATCGGTCTTTCGGAACCCATTAAGTGAGAATGTGCTGATGCCAGGAAGCAGGGAATGATGGGATATGTGGGCATGGTGCTGGTGGCATTTAACAGACAGCTACAGGAGGAGTTTTCCTGTATGAACTATAATGAATGTTAAAGGTTGTTAATTGATTTATGGCTGTGTAATGGCTGCTCTGAAGATGCATTAGCCATACTGAGTCTGCTCTGCGGTGCGGGTGTTCTTTAAAACACAGCTGCTGTCTGGAGAGCTCTTCATTAACTTCAAGCACATTTTAATTTCAGACTTGACCACACATTACCTTTCAGTGTATTATGCCTCATGCCTTCATAAATAGAGCATGGCTGTTCATTATAGATGGAGCTGTTATTAGAACCAGGTACACAGTTGTGAGGGATTTCTGTGTGGATTTCTCCATAATGTTGCTCTTAAAACATGATCTCATCTTCCTATAAGTCATAAAAATAAATGAAGACAGTCTTTTTCAATAATGCACATGACCTTTTATGTTCCTTTATCTATATTAAACAAATGTTTTGAACAGTCATATTTTTGTTGAAGGAAAAATATGTTTTGGTTACCTGCACTTCACAATAGAATTATCTTTAAGTGCAGTGATCAACAGATTTCAGGGAACCTCAATAGAAGAGCTGTAGAAGTAGAAGAGACCCTAGAGACCACTTATTTATTAAAGCTGTTGTGTTAATGGCTCCCTACCAAAACATTTTTGACTTATGGCATGCTTAATGTAAATGATATGTAAAAGAGGTGCTGGTAGGCTGACACTTGATTTCACACACTAATGATGATTCTTCATTTGGACTCAAATCTCTACTCATTTCCGTGTCGTGCGTTCAAATCTAATCGTTGTCACATCATTAGAGGTGGTAAAATCTGCATTCTTTTTGTTACACAGTTTTGATCAATAATGGCCAGTGTCTCAAGTTTAATAAAGACCACCTGAATGTTCCATGGCACTCCTTGAATAGTGTTCAATGAATAGATAAGTCAAAAGTTGGAGAAAACAAATACAATACATCCCAACTCTGACTGACACATGATGGAGAAAGTATACACTGCAGAAATCCAAATTGTAATAAATCAACAACTGTGTTGCTCATCAGAAGAATTTCTTTATTTTGAGTACAGCCAAGTCATATTCCCGAGCTCATTCCCACAGATATGTTCATCAGAAGAAGGCTGTTCAAACAAGACGTCTCAGAAGTACACATGAACTGAGACAATATGGGCCAGGAATAGACAAAATGCTGCATGGGACTACTCAGCAGGTACAGAAAGTGTTTGGTTGAGGTAACTGCCAATAAATGATGCCTTAATTTACTAAATATGATGGTGTACATGCCTTTTCCTTCAAAAACCTTGACATTTTAAGCTAGATTTCCATGGTGTTTGTTATAAGAAAGATTGTCCTTTTTATTAATATGACTTGGGAGAAGACCAGTTTGAATTTTTGCAATTCATACAGACATTCTAATAATTAGCAGTGGTGGACGAAGTACACAAATCATGTACTTGAGTTAAAGTAGAGATACCCAAGGTAAAATACTACTCCAGTAAAAGTAGAAGTCCTTACTCTAGACCTCAACCTGAGTAAAACTACAAAAGTATTTGGCTTCAAATGTACTTAAGTAATGAAAGTAAAAGTACTAAAAGATTAATTATGACTCTGATGTCCTGTTATCATTTTAATAACAAGACTTCATAAACTCATTTTAGGTGAAAATACTCCAGCGTCTCTCTTGGTAAACCAGTCTTTTAATAGAATGTCATTAATTAGTGATGCTGATGTCTATTAAAATGATCATAAGCACAAAACTCCTCCCTCAGTGTGTGATTCAAAAAACTGTTCATATGTGCAATAACAACAATTGTGTGTGTAGAGTACTTAAATCTGGTGTACATACTGTAAATTCTATATATTGTCTTAAATTATTAGTAAAGTGTTTATTTTTTACATAAATGGCTGCAACTGTAACAACTGCAATTTCCCCCTGGGATCAATAAAGGAATCTGAATCTGAATCTGAAAACACTGAAAGCAAACAGTTTCCATCAGGGAGAACCGAGTGGCTCTGAAATCACTTTTTACACACAAGCAAAGTTTCAGTTTAAGACTTTCATAACTGTTCATAAACATAAACTAACTGAAATTAATTTACTATAAAATGACAGTGTTTGTATGAAGTCACAGTCACAACTGCATATGTGTACATATTTCTATATTGTGGTCTATTTACACAAAGTTATGTTAGTTCCATCATTTAGGGACATATGTGCTCCCAAATTTTTACACTGGGTTGCTGGAGCCTATCCCAGCAGTCATCGGGCGGAAGGCAGGATACACCCTGGACAGGTTGCCAGTCCATTGCAGGGCATAGTGAATAATAGTGCTTATTATATATTGTGTTCTGTGCTTTGTAACATAAACCAGTACAGAGGAAGTGAAGATGCTAAAGATGGCGACAAGTTGCAAAAAGCCTTCATAGGCTTTTTAAATGAAACCTGGAAACCTTAGTAACTACAAATTGTAGCACATTTGAAGCAAGAATAGTTACTTTAGATTAACATCCACTGTGAGTAGAGTAAACTAAAACCTTATGTTACCATTTTCAATCTTGATTCGAACAAGCAACAGTTTAAGCTATTTAAATTCCATTTGTGAGAGAACTCTTAAAGAAAAAGCTCCTAGTTTTTAACTCTGCTGTAAAGAGTCCTTTCTCTTATATTTTAAGCTTCTCTATTCCTAAAGTTGATCTGGATTTGATCTGTTACAGTTACAGCAATGGCAGCACTGCCATTATTTCAGCTATTATTTCCCAAATTTCTAGGTTATTTCTGGGTTAATTCGTGGGTCTAGTTCATCTAATTGGTCTGTCCAGAGTTGATTGCACAGGTCTCTGTATCATCTCCTAAGAAATAAATTCAAAAAGGCTGTAGAATAAGATGATGATGCCACTGTGCCTGAAACTAGTTTATGAAGAGTTAATATGGTGGTCATTAATTAGCCAGAGTGAATGGGCTGTAGACATGGCAGATGGCGGATTATTCAAATATACCATTTGCCTCTAAAAGCAAGCATTAATATTCATGTCTCTGCATATTTCACCAAGATGTGTTAGTTTAATTATGAACCATTATTGCAGTTAAAGGGGGTTCTACACCACTCTCTCTTACCCACAGCTCTGTGTAGCTCACACAACAGTCACAATGACTGCTCTCTGTAATTGTACTGAGATTACCCTCATTTGGTAATGACTCCTCTTCCTCTGCCTTCATTCTGTGCTGCATGTGATAGGTGCAGAGAAAAGCACTCAGCACTCTCTAAATGAACTGGGCACTCCTAAATCCTAACAGCTAGCACGCAGAGGAAGTGAATTAGACTTCATATCATTCTGTTTCTTTGCAAGGCTAAACTGATTACAAAAGTAGTAGCTTTGGGTAAATATTGTTAAGAGCATTCTGAAAAGACCTTTCCATGCTTTGCCTTTTCATAGCAACGGTTGCCTGGTTTATTTTATCCATCCATCCATCCATCCATTATCTTCCGCTTGTCCAGGGTTCGGGTCGCGGGGGCAGCATCCTAAGCAATGAAGCCCAGACCTCCCATTCCCCAGCCACTTCCACCAGCTCTCCAAGGGGGATTCCGAGGCGCTCCCAGGCCAGCTGGGTGATATAGTCGCGCCAGCGTGTCCTGGGTCTTCCCCGGGGTCTCCTCCCAGGTGGACTCGCCTGTGACACCTCCCGAGGGAGGCGTCCAGGAGGCATCCTAACCAGATGCCCGAACCACCTCAGCTGGCTCCTCTCGACGTGAAGAAGCAGCGGCTCTACTCTGAGTCCCTCCCGGATGACTGAACTTCTCACCCTATCTCTAAGGGAGAGTCCAGACACCCTGCGGAGGAAACTCATTTCGGCCACTTGTATTCGCGATCTTATTCTTTCGGTCATTACCCAAAGCTCATGACCATAGGTGAGGGTGGGAACGTAGATCGACCGGTAAATCGAGAGCCTTGCCTTATGGCTCAGCTCTTTCTTTACCACAACAGACCGGTAAAGAGCCCGCATCACTGCTGACCCAGCACCAATCCGCCTGTCAATCTCCCGCTCCCTTGTACCATCACTCGTGAACAAGACCCCGAGATACTTGAACTCCTCCACTTGAGGCAAGAGCCTATCCCCGACCCAGAGAGGGCTCTCCACCCTTTTCCGCCTGAGAACCATGGTCTCGGATTTAGAGGTACTGATTCTCATCCCAGCCGCTTCACACTCGGCTGCAAACCGATCCAGCGAAAGCTGAAGTTCGCGGCCTGATGTCCCCAATAGGACCACATCATCTGCAAACAGCAGTGATGTGACCCTGAGGTCACCAAACTGGACACCCTCCATCCCTTGACTGCGCCTAGAAATTCTATCCATAAAAATTATGAATAGAATCGGTGACAAAGGGCAGCCCTGACGGAGTCCAACTGTCACTGGGAACGAGTCTGACTTACTGCCGGCTATGCGAACCAAACTCCAGCTTTGTTTGTACAGGGCCTGAATGGCTCGTAGCAAAGAGCCATGTACCCCGTACTCCCGAAGTACCTCCCACAGAATACCCCGGGGAACACAGTCGAATGCCTTCTCCAGATCCACAAAGCACATGTGGACTGGTTGGGCAAACTCCCATGAACCCTCCAGAATCCTGGAGAGGGTGAAGAGTTGGTCCAGTGTTCCACGACCAGGGCGGAACCCGCACTGTTCCTCCTGGATCCGAGGTTCGACTATAAGCCGGACTCTCTTCTCCAGTACCCCTGCATAGACCTTGCCAGGGAGGCTGAGGAGTGTGATTCCCCTGTAGTTGGAACACACCCTCCGGTCCCCTTTTTTAAAAAGAGGCACCACCACCCCAGCCTGCCAATCCAGTGGCACCGCCCCCGATGTCCACGCAATGTTGAAAAGGCGTGTCAGCCAAGACAGCCCCACAACATCCAGAGCCTTGAGGAACTCAGGGCGGATCTCATCCACCCCTGGAGCCTTGCCACCAAGGAGCTTCTTAACTACCTTAGCGACTTCGGCCTCAGTAATGGACAAGCCTATTCCCATGTCCCCAGACTCAGCCTCCTCACTGGAGAACGTGTCGGTGGGATTGAGAAGGTCCTCAAAGTATTCCTTCCACCGCCCAATGACGTCTTCAGTCGAAGTCAGCAGCACACCATCTCCACTATATACAGTGCTAGTGGCACACTGCTTTCCCCTTCTGAGTCGCCTGATGGTTTGCCAGAATCTTTTCGGAGCCGACTTAAAGTCAGTTTCCAAGGCCTCACCAAACTCCTCCCATACACGGGTTTTTGCCTTGGCAACAACTGAAGCCGCAGATCGCTTGGCCTGTCGATACCTGCCAGTTGCCTCTGGTGTCCCACAGGCCAACCATGCCCGGTAGGACTCCTTCTTCAGCTTGACGGCATCTCTCACCTGGGGTGTCCACCACCGGGTTCGAGGATTACCGCCCCGACAGGCACCAACTACCTTACGGCCACAGCTACAGTCAGCCGCTTCAGCAATGGAGGAACGGAACATGGCCCATTCTGAGTCAATGTCCCCCACCTCCCCCGATATCTGGTCAAAGTTCTGACGGAGGTGTGAGTTGAAGATCAATCTGACAGGTTCTTCTGCTAGACGTTCCCAGCAAACCCTCACTATGCGTTTGGGCTTGCCTGGTCTGACCGGCATCTTCCCCCACCACCTGATCCAACTCACCACCAGGTGGTGATCAGTTGACAGCTCAGCTCCTCTCTTTACCCGAGTGTCCAAAACACATGGCCGCAAGTCCGATGACACGACTACAAAGTCAATCATTGAACTGCAGCCTAGGGTGTCCTGGTGCCATGTGCACTTATGGACATCCTTGTGTTCAAACATGGTGTTCGTGATGGACAAACTGTGGTTTGCGCAGAAGTCCAAAAACTGAACACCACTCGGGTTCAGATCAGAGAGGCCATTCCTCCCAATCACACCCCTCCAGGTCTCACTGTCATTGCCCACGTGAGCGTTGAAGTCCCCCAGTAGGACAATAGAGTCTCCAAGAGGAGCACTTTCAAGCACCCTTCCCAAGGACTCTAAGAAGGCTGGGTACTCTGAACTGCTGTTCGGTGCATAAGCACAGACAACAGTCAGGACCCGTTCCCCAACCCGAAGGCGTGGGGAAGCTACCCTCTTGTCTGGTTTATTTTATTTCCAAGCAAAATCGCTATTAAGTACAAGCTATTCATTTTTCAGGAGATTGTTCTAGTGGGATTAGATATCGGCTAATCCACTGGCAGAAACTGGTAGAAACATTATTTAAAGATAACATGCTAGACCCCCAAAACAGTCACCATCAGATAAACAGTACTTCACGCTTTTACTTTTGAGAGCAGGAGGAGAAAATCAAGCCTTCACTTTTGCTTCAGATCTGAAGAAATCCACAGATGTTTCTGTCCATCCTTCACAGTGAAAGGACAACGCTATGAGTCTGAAAGGATGTGTAGTTTCAGTCCTTACTGAAAAAAGGAAATAGACAACAAAGAAGAAAATTTGCAAAATCAAACAAAGAAGCTGCTGGTGTTCTCAGAGCCATGGACTGACCACTCCTGATCAGTCAAATCTCAGACCACAGCATCACTGAGTGTCTTTCTGAATTTAGGTTATTTTGATCAGGACTAACTTTCTAAGACTGACCTTTAGAGGTGTGAAAAATAGATTTTTTGGTAAACTGAAAGCACTTCTCCTAAAAGTAATGGAAGCTGTAATAAAGGCAAAGTGTGGACACACTAAAAGCTAAAAAAGTTGACATTATGTTTAGTTGTTGAGTCTTTGGTTGAGTCTATGTAATTTTCTGAAATAAAGGGTGGTCTCTGACTTTTGTATAGCAGTGAATATAAAAAAATGATTGGCAATTAACAAGTTTAAATATGGTTGTGCTCTACAGTTTTTCATCAGGTTGAATGGCACTTTTGCCAACACTGTGTAAAACTTCACTAGGAAAGAATGTAGATTAATTGTGGACAAAGCATGAATAAGTCAATTGACGGCTTATTACAAGGCCAGAAATGCAGAAACGCAATTTCATAGTAATGATTTCTGTTTTTATTGAAACAAAGTGCTGATTGTTGGTCAAGTAGTACATTGTGACTATCAAAAGGGTCTGAACTGCAGACTGTGTTTGTACATCTGTTTGATTGAACAGTAACTGAAGGCTGTGGGTCGGGGCTGCGGGCAGCCATGTTGCGTGTCCTGGGCTGGGTGCTGGATGGACTGTGTGATGGATGGGTTCTGTTCTCAGGGTCCTCTGCTGAGCTACGCGTCATCAGCATGAGGCTTTGATTGTGACTTATGGCGACTGATGTCAAGGACAACATCAGAAACCGAGAGCACAGAAGCGGACAGGCAGGGAGATGGAGAGAGAGAACAAGATGGGAAATAGACCCTCATGAAAAAAGAAAGGGAGAGAAAGGAGGTTGTGTGAGTTCAGTTAAATGGTGCCTGAGTGTCCCTGTGTATTTTGCGTCCCAGTTACACTTTCAAAAATAAAGGTGGCAGAAAGCGTTCTTTGGAGCGACGCCACAGAAGCAACACAGAAACCTCAAATGAAACCACTTATCTGAAAGGTTCTTTAGGGTTCTTTGGTGGCTCTTCTATGGTATGGTGCATCTCCATCAACTGTCCACAGCTGCTTTTGAAGAGTCTATGTAGATTTGAAATCCTCAAACAGAGACCTACTTACACAGATTCACAGTACAAATGATCCCCAGAAATAAAATATCAGAGACACTATTGTCACATTATTTAAAAGGGCTGAACTGCAGTGATCATAGGACTACAAAGTAGAACACAGCAATAGGCCGTTAGACAGCTGCCATCTGCATTGTATTTCATTTTCCTTCATTGGTAGTCACTCCCTTTCCTCAAGCCAGTACTCGCTTAGCCTCAAATGCATTCATTTCACTCTAATTTGCCCTAAACATCATTTAGCCTAATGCCACTAACTCACTGCTAATTGAAAGTTATACAGGTTTATCATAATTGGGTCCAATAAGCACTCTCTCACTCTCTCAGCCAGATCGCAGTGCAGAAAACCCAGCACACAGAGCACATCGATATGACTGTAGGCAGATGCCGTGGAGAGATTCTTCAAGATTGGAAGCCTTCATCAGGGTCGACAGGCTGCTCTAACCTGAGCTGTATGTTTACCAAAGGGATTCAAACTTTTGCTTCCCTCACATATAAATCTAGGATATGAGCTCTGCTGTCCCTCAAAGCATGCCGGACGTGTAGCGCTTCTATTTTTACTGGCTGCGCTCTCCTTACTCAGCTTATGTGTCAACATCAAAGCTTTGGGCTAGCTCTGCAGCAGTGCAGACTCTGACTGAAGCCTGCTACATATTCTCATTCAGCACCATTACTTCCCCAGAAGCACCAGCCATTCATAAAAACAACAGTGCTGAGCCCAGCTGAAACATGACTAGTTTTCATGGCCAAGTCCATGGACTTATACATGGACCAGTGTATATGTGTATATATATGCTAGAGAAGGAGAGCTTTTTTCCCCATTACTCCTCCATCTGTCCATCAGTGGATGAGTGGGGGGAACTCTCACCTTCATATTCTTTAGACAGAGCACGTGCTGTGAGTTAGAGCTGGAGAGGAATAAGGAGGAATTAAGATGTGCTGCAGAAGAATAAAGACATACACTAGCAAAAATGGTTCTAAATAGTACCAGTGTTCTTTTCATGAACCATTTTTGTGCAATATTTAACCATTTTTAAAAGGTTCTTTGAAGGGTAATAGATAATAGAAAAACTAAATTTCCTTGCTTTTTGTAAAAATAAATAAATAAATAAAGGAAATTGAAGTGATATATAAACATTGGTAACATTTCAAAATATACTGTTTACTTCCCCATCCATGAATTCCATATAAGAAAACCATACTGTTTTTATCAATTCATTGTTTCTGTCATGTCATGAGAACCAACTCTTTACATTTATACACTTATTCAGCCAATAGCAGTTTAGCCCCAACCATTCACAGTGAAAATCTAAAAAATGTTTAAGCTGTGAGTGCTTTTTGAATAAGGCACAATACAGGAGAGTCAATCACGGCAGAGTTCATTTACATATATCAGTCTCAGTAAAGAGGCACAGTAACAAAAAACAGATTTTCAGAAAATGGTAAAGTAAAAATCAATAACATTAGTTATCCTGCTAAGGAAAAAATATGAATGAAGAATGTAGGATATGGGCCCTTGAAAAGAATCTTCAACAAGTTTTCCTTTACAGAGAAGAACCACGTAACCATGCATAGAAAACTGCATTCATGTGGATGTTTGAGTGATCTACAAAGAACCACTGCCTTTACTAAAATACTCTTGAATGTCCATTTGTAAGTTCAGGTACTTTAAGACAGATACTATAGCACATGGGTGTTGAAAAGACCAACGGTACAGGCCATTTTCCATCGCTTTGCACTTGGAAAATGTGGACTACAGCTAACAATTTTACTCCTCATCTACTTCTACATCTACAAGGGCCAATTACAGTGTGACTGACACATAATCACATCCCTTTGACAAGAAAACAGACTACAGCAAACTAGGATTTAAAGGGCAATTTCATCATTTTTCTAAATTGCTGTGTAAATAAATCATTATGATGTAAGCAAAGTCATTCAGAGTGGCTTGATGTGAAATGCTCAGGTCTAGAGAAACCTAGAGTCACAATTGTTCACAGTAATGGAAACCAGATGTGTTTATTGCCTCTAAAAGCACACATGATTATTACATTATTACAAAAAGTTGCTAATATAAATATGCTGTCTGATGCCTACAACATCATTTTATGATAGATTTAAGAAGCTTTTTTTTACACTATTGATGAGTAGAGGTAGATACGTACTTGCAGGGCATTCTCAGAGAAAATGGTCCACAAAGATTTTTTTGTAGATTACCACTACTTTGCCTTTGTCAGCAATGCATATAAACCCTTCCTGCATTGGGGCCTTGTTGTGGTGGAAGGGCTTGTGTGGTCTAGGGATCTTCAGAGCTAAGTCATCAGGAGCCATATGCTCCTGGTAGGGTCTCCTAGGGCGAACAGGTCTGGAATGAAGACCCAGACTAACACAATCCAAAACCCCACCATGAAAAATGGACCCAGAAAATCGTGTACCCTGCCCGGAGAGATAAGATCCAGGAGACATGCCTCCCTCACAGGAGTCAGGGATGGAGGCTTCTGGCATGTCAAGCTCTATTTCCCTGGTGGAGGTCACTGAGGCAAGCTCTACAGTGGCAAGGCACCAGGGGTGGATGAGATTTGTCCGGAGATGCTTAAGGCTTTAGATATTGTGTGGGTGTCATGGCTGACACGCCTCTGCAATATTGCATGGAACTCAGGAACAGTGCCCTTGGACTGGCAGATTGGGGTGGTGGTCCCTATTTTTAAGAAAGGGGACCGGCGGGTATGTGCCAACTATTGGGGTATCACACTGCTCAGACTTTGACTGATAGCTGAACCTCAGATTGAGGAGGAGCAATGTGGATTCCGTCCTGGCCATGGAACGGATTGTTGAGGGGGCATGGGAGTTTGCCAACCCAGTCTACAGGTGCTTTGTGGATTTGGAGAAGGTTTATGACCATGTTCCCCAAGATATCTTGTGGGAGGTCCTCTGGAAGTATGGGGTGCCAGGGCTACTACTCCGGGCCATTCAGTCTCTGTACTTCCAGAGTGACAGCTGTATTCGTATACTCGCATTAAGTGTTAGCATTGGACTCCAGCAGGGTTGTGCCCTGTCTCCACACCTGTTCGTGATATTCATGGACAGAGTGTCAAGGCATAGCCGAGGTCAGGAGGGCATTATGTGTGGAGGCCAGAGGGTGCCGTCTCTACTATTTGCAGACGATATTGTTCTTTTGGATGGAGCACATGGATCACTGGAGCAGTTTGCAGCGGAGTGTGAGACAGTTGGTATGTGGATCAGGACCTCCAAGTCTGGGTCAAATGTTTTAGTCTGGAAAAAGATGACATGCCCACTCCAGGTAAGGGGAAAGGACTTGCTCCAGGTGGAGGGGTTTAAGTATCTCAGGGTCTTGTTCATGAGTGATGGGAAGAGGGATCGTGAGACCGGCCGCAGGCTGGGACAGGCAGCAGCAGTAATGTGGTCACTGTACCAGACTGTAGTGGTGAAGAGGGAGCTGAGCCATAAGGCAAAGCTCTCTGTTTATCAGTCAGTCTACATCCTGACCTTCAACTATGGTCATGAGCTATTGGTAATGACCGAAAGAATGAGATTGCGAATACAAGTGGTGCTTTTTTCGCAGGGTGGCGGGCTACACTCTAATCGAGTGTATAGAATACAGAATAGAGCCGCTACTCCTCCACATTGAGAGGAGCTAGCTGAGGTGCTCCAGGCATCTGATCTGGATGACCCCTGGACGCCTCCTGGTGGGGGTGTACCAGGCACGGCCTACCGGGATAAGGGATATACCACTGGGTAGTCCTAGGACCCGCTGGAGGGATTACATCTTGGAGCTTGCGGTCCCTGGGAATGAGCTGGAGGAAGCTGCAGGCGACAGGGTCATCAGGGATTCTCTGCTCTCTCAACTGCTACTGCAACCCTATCTGGACTAAGCGGTCAACAACGATGATGATGGTGATATAAAACTCAGCCATATGTTGGTTCGCTGGTTATTTTAAATGGCAAATACATTTTTTTATTTGTATTGTAGATGTTGTTACCTCTGGTTCCTATCAATACCATTGTTAAAAGATGCTACGTTTTTCTACAATGCACATTAAACACTCTGAATGGCTTTGTATACATCTCATCAATTAAGTTATGCAGTCAGTGGAATTCCCCTTCACACACAGATAGAAAGTGTTATAGCTTTGTGGTTGGACAGTGACTTAATACAGAATTAGTGAATCTGAAGTCAGTAATACATTACTTTAATAGAACTGATAAAACTGGTAATTCACAAGAAAATAAGAGGGCAGGCAGCAGGGTGATTAACAAGCTGCCAGGTTAGTCTCTTGCAGTAGCAAGTGAGCCAGCTAACTTTTAAGAAAGGTTAGTTGACAAATCAAGCTAACAAATATGCATATATCAAAAATTTGGCATTGTGCTTACAATACATTTTTGCATATTTAATGTATTATTATTTAACTATTTCTGTAGCTTAGACTCATGAAAAAGTAAGCTCTGCCTTGGACAGACATCTCTCAGATATATGGATTGGGTTTTAATATATGCATTAAAGGGTCAATATTATGGAAAACTGAAAATTATTCACTTTTATGAAACAGTTTGATATAATATGTACACATTTAACAAGTTTCAAAACATATTATCCACTCTGCACTCCCACATATAGAAATTAGTAGCATATGTAAATGTGCTATATGTAGTATGTTGTATATAGCCTACAGCAGTTTAACCATTGCCATTCATGTTGATGTTATAAAAATTCTTTCAGTCTGAGTAGCTTTTATCAATGAGGCACAATATAGAGCAGCCAATCAAAGCAGAGCTTATTTACTTCCAGCTGGTTTACTTACTGGTGGGCAGCACGGTGGTGCGGTGGGTAGCGCTGTCGTCTCACAGCAAGGAGGACCTGGGTTCAATTCCCTGGCCGGGGTCCTCTCTGTGAGGAGTTTGCATGTTTTCCCGGTGTCTGCGTGGGTTTCCTCCGGGTTCTCTGGTTTCCTCCCACAGTCCAAATACATGTAGCAGGACATGCTACATTGCCCCTAGGTGTGATTGTGTATGTCTGTCTGTCTGCCCTGCGATGGACTGGCGACCCGTCCAGGGTGTATCCTGCCTTCCGCCCGATGACCGCTGGGATAGGCCTGAGCACCCCCCGCGACCCTGAAGGAGAAGCGGCTTAGAAAATGTGTGTGTGTGTCTCACAAGCACAGTAACAAAAACAGCCTTTTAATTGGAAGGGATAAAGATATGTTGGAAAATGATCAGGTAAAATTAATCATGACTGTTTTTGTCAAGTGAACCTCATAGCAACAGAAGGCAAGAAAAATATATAACATGTATGTAGCAAGATATTATTACAGGTAGTTTTGAACCATTTTATAGATTCTTTCATCATGAAACATTCATACAATATCTAGCATTTTCGAATAGTGTCATGAGTGTGATGAGTTTTGAGGTTTTGATGTGAGAGCAATCATATACCTATCAGTTGTATGTCTGAAATTTTTCATCCCCTACGCCCCATCTGTCTCTCCCTCCTTTGCTCCTTAGCAATAAACATGTTGGGCCTTAGGACATGCCCATTTTTCCTTTCATATCTATACCCGCCTCCTGCCTCTGCTCTAACGTCAGATGAAGTGAGCATGTTATGTCTCAGATATGCTCTGACGTTTGCTGTGTGTTTGCGCAGCATAGACTGAGATCAGATGCTTGTTTCAGACGAACACACACACACACGATGCAGAGACGTGCATCTGAAGCCGTGTGTGTGTGAGTATGGCAGTGTGCCAGCTTGGCACAGCAGGGTCTAAGCTCAGAGAAGCGTCGTGGCCGTCAGTGGAGTGGAGAGAAGACTTGAAACAAAACCTGGCGAGGGGACACAATGTTATTGCAAGAAAGGGAGGATGGAGAGAGGAGGCGAGGGGGGGAGTGAGAGAGTGGGATAAGACAGGTTCTGTACAAATCTTTGGTAACATGTTATTTTGAGTGGTGCTTAATCCAGTTAAACTCCAGTTACAGAATAGTTTTAGCAGCATGTCTACAACAGCTTGTTCAGGATGGTGAGATGGTCTGTTTTATACATGTTACATATTCAGTGACCTCTCAGGTTGACATCTACAGATATGACTGGACACCCCAAATAAAGTGAAAAACAACTGAATTCAGCAAATTCTAAACAAATTTTATTACTAAGTTAATTAAAAGTCTCTGGGTAATCTGAATGTATTCACTGCTGCTACATCAATGATATGTTACTGAAAGTCTGTTAAATGTTTGTTATTTATAAGTGTAAACTATCAGTGTGTACAATTAGCACTAAAAGGCGGAGTGAGATAGGTTGATAGTAGAGCTTTAATCAGGTATAAAATTTTAAACTGTCAATTTTAAACCACAAATATATCTCGACAAAATTCTATCCATACCTGAAAACCACCAACTGGAGGCTGAATAAAACTCTGATTTATCTAATATCTATAATATTGTTCCAGGTGATTACCACCAAATGCACCAGAATGTGAACAGTGATACTATTTTCATGTGATGATGGCTATGTTTAGAATCATACTATATGGCAAAAAAGTATGCAGATGCCTGATCATCACACCTATATGAACTTGTTTTGCATCTTTCTTCAAACCATAGGCAGTAATGTGAAGTTGGCCCCTCATTGCAGCTATGACAGCCTCTGAAAGGAAGAGTTCCCACTAGATTTTAGAGTGAATCTGGGAATTTGTGCCCATTCAGTCAAAAGATTGTTTGTTAAATCAAGCATTAATGTTGGGTGAGAAGACCTGGCTCCCAATTGACTGGAGTTCCTCCAAACCGAACTTGCAAAACATGTCTTTACAGTCAGAGTCATGTTGGAACAGGAAAAGGCCTTCCGCAAACTGTGGCCACAAAGTTAGAAGGATATCATTGTTTAAAATGTATTTGTATGCTGTAGCATTAACATTGCCCTTCACTGGAACTAAGGGGACCAAGCCCTGAAAAGCCCTAGACCATTATCCCTCCTCAACCAAATGTTATTGTTGTCACTATGCATTCCGGTAGGTAGTGTTCTCTTGCCATCTAAATTTGTCTATCAGACTGCCAGATAGTAAAGCCTGATTCATCACTCCTAGAAACACATTTCCATTGTTCCAGAGTCCGGTGGCTGTGTGCTTTTCACAACTGCTGTCAATGCTTTTTCATTGCGCATAGTGATCTCAAGCCTGTGGGCAGCTGATCAGCCATGGAAACCTATTTCATGAAGTTGCCATCACACAATTGTTTTGCTGATGTCGCTTCCAGAGGCAGTTTGGAACTCTATAATGAGTGATACAACAAAGCATATGTGATTTTTACATATTTGTATTTATATTTGTTTGTATTTATATTTATGTGCTTCAGCACTTGGCAGCTTGACCCACTGCATTGAAGCCAAGCTGTTATTCCTGGGTGCTTTTATTTCACAATAATAGCACTTGTGGTTATCTAGGGCAGATCTAGCAGGACACAAACTGGCTTGTGGCAAAGGTGACATTCTATGATGGTGCCACCTTTAAAGTCGCTGAGCTTTTTGATAAAATGTATTCTATTGCAAATGTTTGTCTATAGAGTTTGCATGGCTATGTGCTTGATTTTACACAATGATGGGTCTGGCTAAAACACAAACTTAATCAGAAGGGGTGTGCATATAATCTTGGCCATATAGTGTATAACGTAAAGAGTTTGCCTACTTAAAATTAGCTTGCTGTGAAGCTATAATGATATTCTACTTACAGATTCTCAAGGTTAAATCAAGTGAAAATCTGATGGCTGGAAAGGGATGGGATGGACTTGAAATGATCTGTCTTGCAGAGATCAGTGCTGTTGTTGGCTCCACGGGAGCGCGCAGTGATGGAACTGGCTTCTTGGTCTGGACTCTAATATGAAAGTGAACTGCTCCTGACAGCCTCTGTTCTGCTCTGCTCCTCTCTTTCCAGCAGCACATTTTTCTTTTCACACAGGTGCCACTCAGAATCCCACTCTAGTGGCTTCCTGACACAATCAAATTATTTCAGTCAGTGCTCTATTGTTTCTTTATGACATTACAACTCAGATAGCTGTGCTTTTTGTTACAGAAATTCTTCTGCTTATATCATCAGTGTTGTAACAAAACATATCTCTAAAACTGTAACTTATAAGACAAGAAAAATAAAACTTTCTTCATTTTATTGATCATGAAAAGTTCACACAATGTAAATGGCAGCTTTCAAATGGTGGAAAAAAAGAAGACGAAATGGAGTTATGAGTTTCTCATATGACAGTGACGATATGTCTTTGGTTGTCAGTCATAAAAATATAAGAAATAGAGATATTATTATGTCTGAAGTCTCAGTATGTGTTATTAGATTCACTAAAGGTTAGCAACTGAGCTGAGGTCAGTCAGTCTCATTGTATCCACATATAGAAAAAGGCAGCATGAAGGATTATGAGTATAGCAGAGTCAGAGAGTACACACACACTTTTCATTCTCTCTCAACTCTAGCACATTTAGAGGGCCACCACTCCAGCTTTATGAATATTTCATCAGTTCAGAGGCTTGTTTAATTGTCACTCAGTGCATTTGGACACAGACACTTGGATCTGTATGAAATTAATGTAGGCTACTCTCTTCTATACATTATTCATATGCAGCATGTCCATGTGCTCGCTGGAGATCATATGCCACGTCAGAGAATTGAATATGAATTCCTCATCTTCTCTCACACATGGACACTTAATTATCATGCAAACACATTCTCTGTAGTGAGCAAAACCTAATTTGAGGAATGAAGTTCTGTGATTGTGCAGAGGAAAGGCAGTATATAAAATTTTAACCCCACTCCAGGTTCATAATTTCACTGGATCTTTGGTAAACATAAGCAGGAGAAAACTCTTAGATGTGTAAATTTACACGTTTACAGGTTTTCAATTCTGACTTCAAGAACGGATTTGATTTTTGATATTTTATGCATTGATTCTACAGATATTTAATTAACCAGATTGCTAAAACTTCTCAAACAGAACTTTTCAATGCCTCATATTCCAGCAAACAAACTAACAAAATACGAAACCCTAAAATTAATAAGCAAATTCAGAAAAAGGCAAGTCATTTGAGCATAGGTGCATGGATAGCATAAGTTTCGCCCCATCTCCGCTCACTTTATCCTACAACCCCAATTCCAATGAAGTTGGGACGTTGTGTAAAACAAATAAAAACAGAATATGATTATTTGCAAATCCTTTTCAACCTATATTCAATTGAATACATTACAAAGACAAGATATTTAATGTTCAAAGGGATAAACTTTATTGTTTTTTGCAAATATTCACTCATTTTGAATTTGATGCCTGCAACACGTTCCAAAGAAGTTGGGACAGGGGCAACAAAAGATTGGAAAAGTTGAGGAATGCTCAAAAACACCTGTTTGGAACATTCCACAGGTGAACAGGTTAAGTGGAAACAGGTGAGTGTCATGATTGGGTGTAAAGGGAGCATCCCTGAAAGGCTCAGTCATTCACAAGCAAGGATGGGGTGAGATTCACCACTTTGTGAACAACTGTGTGAGCAAATAGTCCAACAGTTTAAGAAGAACGATTCTCAATGTGCAATTGCAAGGAATTTAGGGATTTCATCATCTACAGTCCTTAATATCATCAAAAGATTCAGAGAATCTGGAGAAATCTCTGCAAGTAAGCGGCAAGATAGAAAACCAACATTGAATGCCCGTGACCTTTGATCCCTCAGGCGGCACTGCATTAAAATCCGACATCATTCTGTAACGGATATTACCACATGGGCTCAGGAACACTTCAGAAAACCATTGTCAGTGAACACAGTTCGTCGCTCCATCTAAAAGTGCAAGTTAAAACTCTGCCATGCAAAGTGAAAGCCATATATCAACAACACCCAGAAACACTGCTGGCTTCTCTGGGCCCAAGCTCATCTGAGATGGACTGACGCAAAGTGGAAAAGTCCACATTTCAAATTGTGTTTTGGAAATCATGGACATCGGGTCCTCTGGGCCAAAAAGGAAAAGGACTGTCCGGATTGTTATCAGCACAAAGTTCAAAAGCCAGCATCTCTGATGGTATGGGGGTGTGTTAGTGCCCATGGCATGGGTAACTTGCACATCTGTGAAGGCACCATTAATGCTGAAAAGTACATACAGGTACATACATATGCTGCCATCCAAGCAACGTCTTTTTCAGGGACGTCCCTGCTTATTCTGCACGTGTTACAACAGTGTGGCTTAGTAGTAAAAGAGTGCGGGTACTACACTGGCCTGCCTGCAGTCCAGACCTGTCTCCCATTGAAAATGTGTGGCACATTATGAAGCACAAAATACGACAACGGAGACCCCGGACTGTTGAACAACTGAAGTTGTACATCAAGCAAGAATGGGAAAGAATTCCACCTACATAGCTTCAACAATTAGTGTCCTCAGTTCAGAGTGCTGTTAAAAGGAAAGGTGATGTAACAAACTTCTTTGGAACGTGTTGCAGGCATCAAATTCAAAATGAGTGAATATTTGCAAAAAACAATAAAGTTTATCCATTTGAACATTAAATATCTTGTCTTTGTAGTGTATTCAATTGAATATAGGTTGAAAAGGATTTGCAAATAATCATATTCTGTTTTTATTTGTTTTACACAACGTCCCAACTTCATTGGAATTGGGGTTGTAGGATAAAGTGAGCGGAGATGGGGCGAAACTTATGCTATCCATGCACCTATGCTCAAATGACTTGCCTTTTTCTGAATTTGCTTATTAATTTTAGGGTTTCGTATTTTGTTAGTTTGTTTGCTGGAATATGAGGCATTGAAAAGTTCTGTTTGAGAAGTTTTAGCAATCTGGTTAATTAAATATCTGTAGAATCAATGCATAAAATATCAAAAATCAAATCCGTTCTTGAAGTCAGAATTGAAAATCAAATTCAAAATGAGTGAATATTTGCAAAAAACAATAAAGTTTATCCATTTGAACATTAAATATCTTGTCTTTGTAGTGTATTCAATTGAATATAGGTTGAAAAGGATTTGCAAATCATCGTATTCTGTTTTTATTAATGTTTTACACAACATCCCAACTTCATTGGAATTGGGGTTGTAATAGGATGCATCCACCTGCCAAAAGGCAGCAAATGAGAGACCCTCAGAACAGGCAGAGGGATGTATCAGCAATGCAGTTTTAAACTTCAAACCATTTTTTAAAGCATGTACTGACATTGCTACACCAATGAAACTATATTATTAAATACTCTTAGTATAGTTCTTCACATTTGTAGAATTCCTGAGCCTGCTTGGAGCAGTCTCATCTTAGTAAACAAGCTGATGTGCCTGCTTAGTTCTGTCCTCTATGTTGCCCTCAGTTCACTGGCTCAGTCAATCAGTCTTCAGGCAGAGAGGACACAATGGCCCACTGGGAGTTTTATAAAATCACCTCCTTCTTCAGTGCAATTTGAGCACTTCACTTCACAGCATGAGCTAAAGTAGGCTGCCCAGAGCTTTAACGGTTTAGCTGGGTAACCTGGACAGAGAGCTTCACAAAGACAGGCTGATCCAAGAAGTGTCAAACAGTGTCACTAAAAGATTCTTTTTGTTCACCAGTATAGAAAGTTTGTGTTACTTGGGCAGTTTTTCTTAAGCTGTCACACATCTATAAAACCATGAAAATAATGTAGAAGAAAATAATGTAGAAGTGTTTGTGTTATTTTCTGTAATTCCATGCTTTGTTTAGACATTCCATGAAATTAGTCCACAGGGCATTTGAAAGATAACACTGTATTAGTCACGGTAAGAATTAGAATTATAGTCTGGAGTCTGGAGCTATGCCACCTATTGATTCATACAATATCAGTGAGATAGATCAGTTTCAGAATGGCTCTCATCCCCCACAAACCAAAGCACAGAAAGCCAAAAACGCAGTCATGAAGAATAAAGCTAAGTTCACATGCAGATGAAGGGCCTCTTCAACTGTCACTGTACTGCAGTAAGAAAATACTGACACTGTGATATTTAACAGCTGATCATGAGGATCAACTCAACTCTCACAGTCATTTAAAACCTTGAGCACCAGCAGACAGTCTTTTGTGCAAGGAGTCAAAATCACAGACTCAAGTTTAGACAGCCATGGTGTGCAGTTTTGTCCTCAGTTTCTATGAAACTTTTCAATTTTAATAGTGACTATTTTATTTGATATAATTTACATATTGTCATATATATGCAAACATACACATTTTATATTTTTGTACAATTATTTTTTTATTTATACATGTTTTGTTGATTTTCAGTTAAGTACACAAAGAACACACTTCTGTATGTTTTAATACACAATCACTGCTTATTTGCCAAATGTAATATACTGGAAGAAATAAACTATGGCCTGTGCAAAATTTCAGGCACACTGTTTTATTTTTATCCAATAAATGTTGTAAACAATGTTAAATTCAGCAGATAAATAGAAATTGTGCACTAACTCTTGTAGAAGAATGCCATATGTAAATGTGTTTCCTGTGGAGAATGTCTGAATTGAAGAGTGTCTTATTTCACAACACGTAACAATGTATGCCACCCTTCAAAGTTCTTTGAAAGGCAATCAACATATACACTACTCACATCACTCATCATTTTAATAATGGTATTTCCTATACAATTTTTGAATGTAAGTATTACCTTATACAATGTATACATACACCAAGATGTATGAATTCTAGGCTTCATTTAATATTTCAAGTATTTTTGGGGACAATAAGATGTTATGAAATGATAAACAGTTTACGAAAATGATCTATTTACAATAATTTTCTCAAGTTTGCTGAGATTTCATTGTCACTTCTGAAATATGAGGCATTCTAGGTATTAATTTTCTTATAACTTCATTCTTGATGCTGTAGTGCTTTCTCAGTTTAGAACCATCTACAGCTTTTCATCATTTTACACACATCTTTTGTTTGTTTGATTTCTAGTTTTCCAGCCTCCCACTAAAAAAAACTTAAACTTGTGAACTTAGGCAGTTTTTAGACTTTTAAAGCTATAGCTAAGAAGTTTTAATCAGTGGAAGCTTTGATGAATCTGGATGAAGAAGCAAGAGTGTTTTGGCCCCACACATAGTGAAAATTGTGGTTTCAGAGGCAAAAAAATCATGGGTACTCATGGAAGTTGCTTGCACTCTATGCTCAAAACATTTAAATGCCACCTGCATGCCAAAAGGCTGTTTGGGAGATGTGCTAAAAGAAAATCTCTGTGGTCCTCAAAGCATCCTAGCAAAGGAAGGTGCATGAAGAGACTCATATTTTTCCAGTAGACATCTCTGCCTTCTGATTTTAGCTCTGCTGAAATCCTGTGGTGTGCTCTTAAGAGGAGAGTCCACAGACGATCAAAGCTTCAGGAGGAGAAGATGAAAGATCAGGAGGAATTTTTGTATAGGAAAATAGTCAATGGTCTCAGATCATCTTCATATGTGTTTCACACCTCATACAGCGCTATAAGACAAGATTCCAGTGCCAGTGTTATTTGGCAAGAAAGGAGGGTGTATGAAGCAATAAATGCAGAGATGCCAAAAATTGTAATTCAAGACATTTTAACTTAACTTTTTTCTATTTTTGATTGTTTTATATGTATTTCATATATATATATTTTTTTATTTCTATATCACTTAATAGTTAGATTTTTCTCATTTGCCAGTGTATGATCATACACGAGATGAACCACAAAGACACCTTTTCATGGCCTTTTACCAAGGGTGCCAATCATTCTGGAATGTACTACATATAGTTCACACTGAATTTGAATTTGAAAGCAAAAATCTGAATTTTGGATGTGATTATTTTGAATGTGTATCATCTGAAATTGAATTCTGAATGGAAACTGATTTTTAAGGTTTGTAAGAAAGCAGTATAAAATCTAGTACTAAGTTTTATGGTTGATGTTTTACAACTGAACATCTGAAAGTCAGTTTCTAAAAACCATTCAGTTTTTCTATGAATTCACATTTTCAGATTCACTTTCAAAATAACACCCATGTGTCTTGCAAGCAAATACAGTTAAAATCTTGCCAGTGCCAGGTTATAACAGTTGTTTTATAACAGCAGTGGCATAGAATGGCTAGAACAGCAATGTTTTTCTGACCCCAGACGCAAGTGTAAAACATAGCAGGAATATATATTTGTACATGCTTCTAGTGGCATGCCTGTCAACCCCAGCAATAATACACTTGTGTCACTGCAGCAACAGATGGGCTACAGTCAACAATTGAAAGTGTACTTGCATGGTGGGTGTTTATAAAGTGAAAGTAGGTGGGGGGTGGAAGGGGCAGGGAAGAGATGTGGGGTTCAGCTGTTTTTCACTGTAAGACACCCACATGTCATTTTGAAAGTGAACCTGAAAATGTAAATTAATCGAATTACTTAATGCTTTGTAGAAACTGAATTTCAAACAGTCAGCTGTAAAATTCAATTTCAAATTTCAGATGGTGTGATACAGATTCAGATTTTTGCATTCAGATTAAAATTTCTGATGGTACAGATCTGAGGTTAGACTCTCCTGACCGTATGACTTTACTGAAATTAAATTTAAATATGAAGTGTTTGGTGTTTCAAAAACAAGAAGTAAACATCTATCTGAGATCATACATATTGGTTATTCTTCAGTATATCAGCAACATGTTCCGGAAAATATGTGAAACTTAGACTATTTAGCATGGTTCTAACTTCTTGTTCTTTCAGATGAAATCTGTTTCTGTCAGTAAGCTTGATAGCATGGATCTTCTGCTGTATGTAATGTTACAGACTGTAATTCCTCTCTTTGGATATCTTTACTGTGACTCCTGGGGGTGGGGGGTGGGGGGGCAGCAGAGCATTATGAGACATTAATTACCATGTTAAATATTCCTTAGCCATGCCTCTGCTTCAGCATTTAACATCCAAGCCTGCTATCCGAGTTTATCAAATTCATTTCCAACCAGCCGCCCCAAGCCTAGATAACTGCTGCTATTTCATTTGATTTCTCCCAACAATGCATCCAACTCATTCACCTTCAGAGAGTTTGTGTGTTTATATGCCTATATGTACAGGCATGTAGCAGAAATATTAAGTGAGGTGTTTCTGAGTGAACATGTCAGAAGGATATGTGTGCAATCGATGATCAGATGAAGTATGGTTAATAACTTATAACACTTGAAGATGTCTTTGATTGTTTTGAAAGAAGACAAAAATTTGTGAGAAATGTGAAGTGTAGTATGAGATTGCACCTAAATCAGTGAGTCTCTCAGCTGATGTGTAAGAGTTGGCAGCCCTGGTTTAGATGACAAAGACTCGAAACAGAGTGAGTGAATTAAGTGACTAGTGCCTCAGAATCTTTCTGAATATTAAACAACAGGAGACAGCAATTCACTCCCATTTAGTTTTGGGGAAAATTGTAACGCCAGCTCACATTTAGTCATATCAGACTGGATTTAAGATAAAAGTGTACTAAGATAAAGATTAGGCCTTACTCAAAATATAAAACCAAATATATAGTAAACAATCTGAATCACTGGGTAATTACAGAGGGAAGATATATACCTGTATTAGAGTTGTGCAAAATGTGGTCAATACACGTTTTTAAAAAGTTGCTTGTTTGCTAGCTAACTTTCACCCTTGTGTGGTGTTCATGTGTTTGTTACTCAGTGGTCTGGTAGACCCACCGCATTATTAATATTTAAATCAATACAGCCATTACAATTTATGTAAAAATACCAGATTAAAATATCACAAGTGGCTAACGTAGGGTTCTCCTTTAGCAGCTGTAACCAATCAGCAGCCTGTCCATGTTGTCCATCCCTCACACAAATATACAAACACATACACACACACACTAAATGCAGGCCATGTAGGAGGAGAACAGAGTGAAGGGGCACAGCACCTCCACACGTTTATTCCCTGCGGGTTCACCCCAATATCACATTTTTAAAATAATTGGAGGGGGTTCTTCACAGATAATGAGCAATGAAATACTGAGTTGATATAATAATAAATCACATTGTTTTTATTTTAAACAAATGTTGAAAATAGGTCCCACAGACCTGAACACTACACAAGGCTTAAGTTCATGTGAGGTAAAAGAAAATAGGCCTTAACACACAAGTGTTAGCTGGCAGAAAAAAATGAAGAATTTTAGGAAACTATCACAGATTAGTCATTTTCATGTTTGTGTAAAGTATTTTTGTATCCCTGAATTCCTCAATTTTACATTTGTAGATGGCAGAGATGGCAGTGCTGTTCAAGGTGAGAAGATTTCTGACAGCTCAAACAAAAATGATCCTCACTGGCCCTCATTCACCAATATCTTTCCAAGTTTTTTTTTTCTTTTTATTCATAGATTCTGTTCTTACCTTAAAACAAATCCCAAATAAGAAATGGTTGATGAATGAGACCCACTGATCCTTCTTCTTCTTGTAAACCTGAGTTTGCAAAAAAATAACATGCTGTTCAATACAAGCAAGTAGAGGGAGAGAGAGAAGCTAAAGGAGACTGATGGAGCTGAAGAAGTAGTTTTGATATAGGTCAGTGATCAAGTGAGTGTTGTTTAAGCTTTCAGTTGAAACAATGAACACTGAATTTGTAGAAATGTTATTTCCTTAATATATCTTCATTTATATATAAATTTATATATATATATATATATATATATATATATATATATATATATATATATATATATATATATATATATATAAGGAAAATATCACCTTTGTGCTGGTAAATATCACTATGACCATTTTACCTAGGCTATTAAACATACAGAACAAGATCACATTCTAGCTGATTGCACAAACCGAGACTGTACTAATCTATAATCTGAGGATCTGAACATCTGACCCACATCTTATCTAAGAGAGAGGAAATAGCATTGATTGACTTAAACATCTTTCTTTGATCTGTGATCTGTGTGGGTGGACAGATATAATATTTAAGTCATAAAAGATCTACTTAAAATACTAGAAGCAGATCTTCTGTGTGCTAATTGGACCCAATGGCCATATTTTTATCATTGTTTTTGAACAGACATGTTGGGGTCGTTAAAAAAACATCCCCTCAGACCCCCTTACTAAAGGCTTAGCTGGACTATCCATAAATCTCTTGTGATTCCCCTGTAGTGGAAATTTATTTTTGTTGCTGCACTACCACATTTAATCTATTAAGTCTGTAACATAGAGACAGCAAGCAGGTCAGTCAGGGGACGGGTGGGGTTTAGAAACAGGGCAGCAAAGGGGCGTTCTCAATTTGCATAATAAGGCACAGTTCTTTCTTTTCTTATAACAGTTTTAAGGTGTAGGGACACTCCCATGCCATTTGTAGTAGTTTCTTGGGCATAATCATAATAATAATACATAATAATGTTCTTCAAGACAGAGTGCACATACATACACAGAATAATCTGATCAGTATTGGATTTTGGCTAAAATCGGATTATTCAAGTGGTCATGTAAACAGCATACTCAGATTTCTTAGATTGAAGTCCTCAAAATCTATTACGAAATCTGACAGAGAGAGCTGGGTTTTAGCTCAGAAATCAGATTTTTCAGTGCATGTAAACCCTTACTCTGATTTTATTTGGTTTTCTCAGTCTGCACATGTGCAAAAACACTGTAATGTCTAACACAGAAGCCACAAGATGGAAAAAAACTACACGCTTGACAAAATAAAGAACTGAAATATTCTTCATTTTCTAGATGATGTATATTCATATCTTCCTGCAAAGCGACTTGATGTTTTGGGGGGGGGGAAATTGTCATGTGATGAGTTTTGATGTTACATTAACATGCAAAGCAGAAATTAGATTTTTGCTTGACTCATATAGAATCCCATTATCTGATTATCCAAGTGCATGTAAATGCATTAAACAAACTAAATTTGATTTATTTATTGGATTATTCAATGCATGTAAACACAGTCATAGATGCTATTTTTGCGTTTTAAATTGTGACTTCAATGATACTTTAAAAAAGTAAGGAAAAAAAATCAAAAAAGCTTTTTGGCTCATGTATTGCCAATTCAATGACCTCCTTCATCTACCTAATATCACTGAGTCCATGTTTGTTGCCGAGGGATGGACTTTCATAATACAGCTCACTGAGACAGTTGCTCATCATAATGCTTACTCAGTCCAGTATAAAACATTTCAAGGTGAGTGCTGCACTCAGCAGCTCCCAGATTCACACACTGACCACATCAGTATTCTTGCCCTGCAATCTAATGCATCTACATTAAGAATAAAGAAAAACTACTCAAGTCGAAAAGGAAATTGGACTCATCAATACCTGTGCCATGCTAGAATGACTGTTGGCTGGTGGTGCTCTCGTGATTAAAGATGGCTTTAAAATGTAGGAGCGATGGAATGCAACTTTGCCCAGAAGACATTTTATGCAATTATGAGTCATACTCACGTCAAGAGTTCCAGGATTCTGCATGCAGAACAATGTCTTGGGACAGGCAAAGTGAGTGTGTATGTTTTTTAAAGCACATTTTAGCTGTGATTAAGAAACCATGCCATATAGCACTGCATCACTAATGAACTATTGGAATTGGCACTGCTACATTAGGGATATGTATGTGTGGAGAGAGAGAGAGAGAGAGAGAGAGAGAGAGAGAGAGAGAGAGAGAGAGGGAGGCATTGAGTTTCAGAAGTGAACTTATATTCCTGTAAGCACAAACAAGTCTTAACACACTGTTACCTTGATGTGAGTCTGCAGTGAGATGTCAGTGAAGAGCTATGCAAGCAGCATCACAACTTATCCAAGTCAACTCAATATGAAGACGTAGGACTGACCATGTCATAAATGATTTACCTCGCATGTAAATTACTCCCACCACCCAGGCCTTATGAATGCCTTATGTACTGCAAATCTATACTACTGCAAGCTTTGTAGCACACACACACACACATATGCACACCCAAACACGCACACACACAGAGCGTGGAGAGGCAGCTAATCCAATCACCGCGCCTAAACTTTCTCATCTTCCGGCTCTAAAGTGTATTTCTTCCTCTGTGCTAGTGAACGTGCCTCAGTTATTAATGCATGACAAAAACAGGAGAAAGAGAGGAAGAGAGAGAGAGAGAGAGAGAGAGAGAGAGAGAGAGATGGAGAGGGATGAAGGAAAGTGAGAGAAAGGAAGAGAAATAGAGACAGTGTGAGGGAAAGAGGGTGAGAGAAAAAAGTGAGAAAGAGAAAAAATAGAAGCAGTAGGAGAAAGAGAGAAAGAGAGGACATGAGAGAAATAAAGAACATGAGTCAAAGAGTGAGAGAAAAAGTGAGAAAGACAAAATAAATGTGGTAAGGGAATAAGAAAGATAGAATGAAAGAGAGAAATAGAGTGTGAATGAAAGAGAGTGAGAGAAAAAGTGAGAAAGAAAAAATAGAGGCAGTGAGGGAATGGGAGAGAAAAAAACAGAGAGTAATATAGATTGTGAGAGAGAGAATAGAAAAATGAGAGAGGAAGAGAAGAGTGAGTGACGAGAAAGAGAGAGAAACACAATGGGAAAAACAGAGAAGACAGAAATATGGAGTGAGAGAGAAACGGAGATATATAACTTATTATTAGAAAGAGAAAAAAACAGAGACAAATAAAAGAGAATGAGTGAAAAATTCAGTAAGCGAGAGAAATGGACAGGCGGACAGGTTAAAAGAAAGAGCGAAGAGAAATAAAGGGAATGTGTGTGTGTGTGTATGTCTGTGTGTGTGTGTGTGTGTGTGTGTGTGTGTGTGTGTGTGTGTGTGTGAGTGTGTGAGAGAGAGAGAGAGAGAGAGAGAGAGAGAGAGAGAGAGAATAGAAAGAGTGAGTTCTTCATGCTTTGTTGTTAAGTCTATCCAGAAAGAGTGTGAAGCCCAGACTCTTTTCTGTTAAAACATCTGCTAAATTGAAGACAAGATGATGTAAAGTGGAGCAGAGAAGGACAAGTGGAGGTCCTGTCCATTAACCCTGTTGAGTGTGTGCGTATGGATGCATTAAAGGAGAGAAAGTGGACAAGGTAGCGGCTGGTCAAGGGATTAGGCTGGACGTCCAGCTCCACCTGCGGTAAACACTTCACTCTGTGAGCATTTATAACACTTTAGGACACTTCAGTGTCACTGCAATGTACATTCATTAACAGCACACATGCACACAGGCGGCTGCTACAGGAAACACTTTGACTTTTTGTTATAGACAAAGGCAAAACATGTCTCAAATTTGAGCAACAGCTGCATTAAACTCCTCAGTGGGATTGTTTTCCACACAAAGCAAAGCTTTCTAGAGTGGATGGACACACATTTGCTCTTGGTGCACTAAATGTGATGCCCAGGTCATGTGCAGCATCCATCATGTCCGTGTCCTTGGAGACATAGGTCACATGGGTGCAGAGGCCATTATGGCAAGTGTTTTGAAGGCTGTATTTTCACAGGTGTCATAATATGTGGTTCACAGTAAAATAAATAAACAAATAAATACAGTAATAAAGTTAGAAACAATAATAATAATCATTATTATTATTATAAAGGTATGCAGGATTAATTCAAGCAGGTGAAAGGATGTGACAATGAGGAGATTCAGAGAGAGAGACAGAGAGAGAGAAAAAAAACAGAGAGCCCATCACATTGAGAAATTCTTATTAACACTCAAAGTATAGCACAAGGTTGACATTTTCTAATTAAATGTGTGCCTCACCGCAGACATGAAAGAGCTCTTTATACCTCTTCAAGTGTTATTCCCCTTCTTATAAACTTAACTTAACACCTGGCACCTACCCTCGGAGAAGGTTAACCTGAGAGAGAGTGATTGGAGAAATGTCGGGAAATTTTGTTGCTAAGGCTGATTGGAGATCAATCTGAGGCTGTCAAATTTAATATGTACTGTTCAAAAAATAAAGAAAAGCTGGTGAATGCTGTAAGTGCTGGGCTATATTCCTTAAAGTTCCTCAAGATATATATTTCATCAAATATCTCACAGTTTGAAGGTGTCAGATTACACTTAAGGTTGCATTAATAAAGTTAATGAGCCCGTGCTTACTGACTACTGCAAATTTTAGAGAATGTCCCATAAGAAAGACCCCTCTAAGACCTCTGTAGTTCCTCCTAGATGGCAATAAGATCAGACTGAAACACAGAACAGACTCTTGCGTAAGTCTCCTGCTACTCAACTGTTTTTTCTGAGCAAAAAGTGCCCAGAAATGTCGTGTCTTCTCTTGAGTGGTAGTAGAGATCTCAGTAAAATCACATTAAAGTCAGGATAATAAGTCAGGATCTGCACTGTGTGGTGAAAGCAGCACAGCACATTGTTGGATTGGAACCTCCAAACTTAGACAGTACTTACACTAGTCGTCTGAAGAAGAAGGCTAACTGCATCAGTGCAGACTTCACACACCCCTGTCACTCCTTCTTTGAACCAATGCCATCAGGCAAACAGTTCAGGAAGTTAAAGTCTCACACCCACAGACTGAGGAACAGTTGGTGTGTGCCCCACTCATGCCCCTCTCTATGACTATGACATGTATATGTATGCATGCCATGCTGGGACAGAAAAGGGTCTTCCCCAAATTGATCCCACAAAGATGGAAGCATATAATTGTCCAAAATGTTTGGATATGCTGAAGCATTATGATTTCTCTTCATTGGATCTAAGGGGTCTAGGCCAACCTCTGAGAAACAACCCCATAGCATTATCCCTGCTCCACCTAACTTAACAGTTGGCACAATGCCATCAGGCAGGAAATGTTCACCTGTCATTCACCAAACACTCTTGCCATTGTGCTTGGTGATGTAAGGCTTGCATGCAGTTGCTCGGTCATAGATACCATGCCGTGAAGCTCCCAGGCCTCGGTTTTTGTGCTGATGTTAATGCCAGAGGAGGTTTGGAACTCTGCAGATATTGAGTCAGCAGAGTGACTTTTATGCATATCGCTGTTGTCGGGAGAAAACCTTGTATCTCCAAAATGGTAACTTTACAGGAGAAGGAAAAAACCTACTATAGTTTTAATGGAAGTCAATGGAAGCAGACATCTTTCCAAGTCATTTTGGGCAATTTCTTTTGGTCCATTCATCATGAAATTTACAAACAATGTAAAGAAAAACAGGTCCTTTGAAATTATGTCAAAAACTGAAAAATTATAAAAATGGAGATACAAGGTTTTCTTCCAACAGCAGCGATATGTGGGTTTCAGCACTTGACAACCCACTCTGTAACTTTTACGTGGTCTGACACATTGTGGTTGGGTTGCAGTGGTTCCTAAATGCTTCCACTTTTCAATAATACCACTCATAGTTGATTGTGGAATATCTAGGAGGGAAGATATTTGTGAACTGATTTGTTGGAATTGTGGCTCCAGTTCAGTGAGCTCTTTATAACAATGTTTGTAAAGGCAGATTTAATTTTATGCAGCTGTGGCAATAGGACTGAATAAAACACCTGAATGAAGTGATCAAGTGAGGAACCCTCAATATAAATGCATAAAAGTCACTCTGCTGACTCAATATCTGCAGAGTTCCAAACCTCCTCTGCCATTAACATCAGCACAAAAACCGAGGCCTGGGAGCTTCACGGCATGGTATCTATGACCGAGCAACTGCATGCAACCCTCAAATATGGTTTCAGATATGGTGGCCTAATTATTTATATGAATACAAAAACATCTGTTTTTTTAGCTTATTTTTAGTCAATAGAATCATCTTTGTTTTAGTTAAACTTAAGATTATAGTAATACTCTTATTTCATTGTTACATTTTGGTTGAAAACAAAAAGGTAAATATTCTGAGACACCTATCAGGATATTTATCCCACTGTCTAGGGTAGGTACAGCCAAACAGTGTCTCCCATTGTTTACATCTTACAAGCTAGACAGAATGCCTTAAATGTTAAATTAACCACCAACAAAATAAGGAGAAAGGTAAAATGTATGTGAATGTCCATTACAAGCTTTGCATAAAACATATGGAATGTCTTTGGGAAGATTCAAATATCCATTTTTAATAAGCCAAAAAAAACTTAGCTAAGCAGTAACATGGGAACAGTGGAAATCCCGAAGGGGAGCCATCAGAGATTTATATCATCATGAAGGTTACTATCATTATTTTATTTAACCAGTATTTGATACTCTTGGACTGAACTGAAGGCCCAGCTCTAGTAGTCATGATTCAACATGCAGCATTATAGACATTAACCAGACTGAACAAGATTTTAGGAAATTCAACTTTTCAACTAGTTTTTCATGCATTTTGTTCCTTAAGACAACATGATGCAATGACACTTTTATCTATCAATGCCATTAAAACTACAAATCAGTATTGTTGTGCAGCACTAACACCAGCATACTCATATAGATGATATACTGCTCAGCATTAAATGCTACAGGACTTTTCTCACAGAGCTGTATATGTGTGTTTTCAGCAGCAATAGGAGATTCATCAAGACATCCAGCAGGGCATTCAGACAGAAAGAGTGAGTGTTTAGAGAGAGCTAGAGAAAACTGCAGAAAAAGAAATGGATTTCTGAACCTTGCTGGAGTAGAGGAGAAAAGAGTAGAGCAGAGGAGAAGAGGTACTGAAGGTCTTTCTGTGGCATTTTATTGGAATTGGGCTGAGGTTTTGGATGGTGGTGGTGTTTACAAACTTGGTTATTTTCATGTCCATGTGTGTGTATGTGTGTGTGTATGGAGGCCTGCTGTGAGATAGATTGCCTCTAAATGGTGTTTCTACGCTTTTCCATTTTGAGTGTATGATGGTGCCTCTGCCTGAGAGACAGTATATGTCCTGAACCTTGTGTGTCTGTGTATGTGTGTGTTTGCACTATTCGGATATACAGTGTAGTGCAGTTTAAGGTGAGGTGTGTGTGTGTGTGTGTGTGTGTGTGTGTGTGTGTGTGTGTTTGTGTGTTGCATGTGTTTTATTGTGTCATAGACAATTGTGGCTTTAATTAATGTGGATTTGTGTCTACCATTAAGAAAGGTTGCATGGTTAGAAGTGACCTGCCTTTTTTGCCCAGCTATGTGAATGTGCCTTTTCTGATGTAAATAAAAGAACTTCTGGTGTAAATAAAAATAACTTTTTTGTTTATTTTCTGATGCTGTAAAATATATAACAATGTGCTTAATGGCCATTTTGATTGGAAATCAAGTAAACAAAAGAGTGATCTCTGACTTTTCCACTGCACTGTATGTTGCTTTGTTTATGTGTATATCAGATTAAGGGAAGGAGATCAGCTTTAGTCTCAGGTACACACACACATGCACCAGTGTTTATCTCAGTGCTATGAGCTGCTCTCTGGTGCAGCTTTGGTGTCCTTGTCCCCTCAGTGTAACCTCATATCTGTGAAGTGCTCATATTCCTCAGAGAGCAGATGATTATCACAGTCAGGACTGTGAATGATATACAGTATATCTGAGCGGCTGAGTATCTGTGTGTGTGTGTGTGTGTGTGTGTGTGTGTGTATCAGTGGTGGCTGTTTTTTGGATATTAAAGCAATAGTTCAACAAAAAAATATATATCATATTTACATGACTTTTGACTTACTACAAATTCTATGGATAAGCTATAATATACTTGGTGTCCAAATTTTGCTTCTTTAGTTCAGAACTGGAGCTGCTATGCTAATGATGCTAACGCTGGAAGTCAACACTCACTCAGGATTATTTTTTACAGTAGAGTGGCATGTTCTGAGAAAAACATTTTACAGAATTTGTAACCAATATTATGAAGGAGTTACAATTCAAACAGTAGGGTGTGCTGTTTTGAGGTCCATTCCATCATTTTCAGTGGTGCTTAATAAAAAGAAATTATATATATATATATAATTGACACACATATCAGAACACTCAGCAGACCCTCCCCTAACTAGTTAACATGTCATTGAGCTGTGACATTAGCAGCAGTGAGTAATTCAGCTAAAAAAAATCACCCAAAATCCTGATATTATTGCTCTTCTTCAAGCCTTCGTATTCCAACAAAGAATGAAAACTGCGCCATCATTCACACATCTGAGCACTCATCAGATTTAATCCAGCTCCAAAATCACACAAAATCCTCTCACTACTGTTACATTAGATCTCTGCTTTTAGCCTTCATATTATAAACAAAGGGTTCAAAATAGCGACATGATTCACACCTTAGAACACTCCACTGTAAAACCTGCTATTAGCTCTCTGCTTTAGCCTTCATATGGCAACATATGGGTTAAAACAGCATCGCAAATCACACATCACATTGGTCATTGATCATTGTTCAGCGGGCTTTACCCTGTGTCCAGAGTGACTTTATGGATGTTTAGTGAAGACTCAATCAGTAATCCAATTCAGAAAACCATAGTTCAGATCCTACGTTTAAGCCCATTTAAATGCCCCATTTTAATGTCTTAACTGCACATTTACGAATCTAGAAATTCTCCTCCCATCTCAGAAAGTCCTCTGATTGACTCTGAGTTTAGTGCTGATAATCAGAAATTACAGCCAAATACACATAGTAACAACAGCTACAGCTAAATACACATAGTAACAACACAAAATGCACCTATAAAAATGAGGCTACAAGCTAGCTATGCAGTTTGTGCATGGCTATGCAGTTTGTGCATAAAGGCTGTCTTGCTGTATCACAGTTTTTGCACTCAGCATGAAGATCAATTGTCACGCTTCCCTCCAGCTCCCATATATATATACTTACCCTGATGTTCAATCTTTTGCCAAGTTTTGAATAACCTACTAGCATTGTGAAGTAGTCCCTGTCTGTATGATTTTCTCATGTTTGACCTTGGCTTATTTATTCTACTTTGTCTTTTGCTGTGCCCCCTTACTACTTCTACTTTTTGCTGTTGCTGGCTCTGAATGTTTTTGACCACCCCTTTGTGTCTATGCCCTTTATTAAAACCTCTCTTTGTAATCTGCAAGTGTCTGATTTCTGTCCAGTCCTGACAGAAAACTTAGCCACCATACAGACAGCAGATTTAGAGACTGTTAAAACTTCCTTAGTTACTCAGGGCCAGCTGCTTGGTCAACACCAGCAGCTTTTCTCTGGCATGACCCGGTCAGTTGGTGAGCTTGCTCAATAGCAGAATCTCCAACAACAGCAACTATCTCAGATACTGATGAGTATTACACATTCTTACACTGACTACTGCCTTGGCTAGTGTAACTCCTGTAACGTCATTTCCAGTCTGTAAACTGGAATCTTTTGTTGGCAATCCTGAGAAGTGTAATGGCTTTTTGTTACAGTGCTCAGTATTTTTTTATCAACTCACCACCAAGTACAGACCAAGCTAAGATGGCCTTTGCTACTTCCTGTCTAACTGGCAAGGCTTTAGACTGGGCTACCGCAATGTGGGAGAAAATCCATACAAAGACTTTTATGCAGTTTTTGACTGAATTTTGTCAAGTTTGACGACTCTGCTGAGGGACAATGGTGTGTTGAAACTGGGCAATCTTGTGCTGAAACTGGGCAATCACTCCATTGCCACTTATGCCTTGGAGTTTCAAATGTTCGTTGCAGGTAGTGGGTGGAACGAACTTGCCCTAAAGAATGTTTTTCGCCATGGGTTAAACCCTGAGATTTTAACCAAACTAGCCTGTAGAGATGATGACCTTTTGTTGGATCGTCTTATTGCTCTCTCTATACACCTATACGCCCCAAAGAATGTGTAAAGCAATCCAATCCAGTGAATACTAAAGTCCAGAACAGGGTTTCCAGTCCTGTCACTGGAGTAAGCCTGTCACCTGAGCCCATGCAGTGGGATTCAGATTAGTTGACTAAGGAGGAACATCTTCATCGGCTCCATGGTGGTCTATGCCTTCATTGTGTATGTTCAGCTCACATTTGGCGTAACTAGACTGCATCCACACAGAATCCAGGCACCAACCCGAGGAAAGCACATGGAGTTTACTGGTGAGCATTCCCACAAAAGGGTTGGTTTCCAAGTCATTCTTTTTACCTGTCTCTGTATGCTACCAAAATTTCAATTTGTTTCAGCCTTAATTGACTCCGAAGCCGAGGGTAACTTCATTGATCAGGGCTTTGTTACTCAAATCAACGTCTCTGTGGATCCATTACCACATCAGTTCACTGTCTTCACCCTTGATGGTCTTCCTGTGGGACAATCATCCATAACACACAGAACTAAACCCATTCAGTTACATGCCAGTTTTCTACATAGAGATTTCATCCTAGCCCTCTCGTCCTCTGATTACTCATTAATTTTAGGTCTACCCTGATAGAGAACCACAATCTGGTCATTTTGTGGCCACAATGTGATGTTCTGTCTTGGTCCCCTTATTTGTTTAGAACACTGTCTACCTTATCTCAGTAAAGTCTACTACCACAAAGTCCCAGTTATAAAGAGAAGGCTATGAACTTGCCACCCCATTGCCCATATGACTGCATAGACTTCATGGACAATGCTTCCTTGCCCAAGTCTCGCATATCCTCTTGCATGTGAAGAGGAGCATGCTATGGACGAGTATATTGACGAAGCTCTCGCACAGGGCTTCATACACGCGCTGCTTCATATACCCCTCTGCTTCTGGCTTCTTTTTTGTGAAAAAGGATGGTGGATTATGACCCTGCATTGACTATCGTGCCCTCAATGATGCAACTAAAAAGCTCCCTTATCCTCTCCCACTGATTTGCTGCTATAATTATTATATAACTATATAATAATGTGACTATAATTTAGTCCGTATTCAAGAGGGAGACAAATGGAAAACTGCCTGTTTGAATCTGAGTGTTGAAAACTGAGTGTTTAAATCCTTCATCAGTTGTTTTACATGATGTTGGGTACATTCGTCATTGCTTACCTTGATGACATCCTGATTTTCTGTGGTGATCTGTGGTGATGCTCATAAGAGGCGTGGACCTGTTTTTCTGTAAAGCTGCTTTGTGACAACCTTGTTGTAAAAAGCGCTATATAAATAAACTTGAATAATTTTCTCTTCTGATCTTGAGTCACACATTCAACCTATGCAAGGTGTTACAGCATCTGTTGGATAACAATCCCTGTCAAAGATAAAAATGTGAATTCCACCTCCAGTCAACCTCTTTACTGGGCTGTGTAATAAGTTCTACAGGAGTGGTAATGAGCAACCAAAAGGTAGAAGCCGTTACTAGCTGGTCTGTCCCGAAATCAGTCAAGGAACTAAATTTTTTGGGTTTTGCCAACTTTTACAGACGTTTTATCCACAACTGTAGTTCCATTGCAAACTTTAAAGGTTCTACCAAGAAGTTGATGCATCTGAGATGTTTAGGAGCTGTTTTCACAACATAGTGGAAATCCACCCAGGCTCCACCCTGTTTTCTACTCTCTCAAGTTACTGCCAGCAGAACGTAATTACAGAATAGGGGAGAGAGAACTTCTGGCAGTGAAATTAGCCTTGGAAGAGTGGCATCACTGGCTGGAAGGGGCTGCACATCTCTTTCAGGTACTGACTGATAATTCTTTAACTTCTGGTCATCCTGGACAGACACACACACAACAGCTCATTTCAGCCCATTATTGGTGGGAAACCCTCAGGGAGGACGTAAATAGATTTGTAGCTTCTTGTTCATGTGCTCAAAGTAACTCAAAATGTTACCCTCAGGAAAACGTATTGCCTGTTCCAGCTCATCCATGGTCTCATTTAGCTATAGATTTTGACAGACCTATTTTTTGGAAGGCGACACTACGATTCTCACAATTGCTGTGTCAAGTTCATTTCCTTTCCATCCCTACCCAGTGCTATGGACACAGCTCTTGCTCTTTACACGCACATTTTCAGACATTTCGGTGTTCCTGAGGATATCCCCCCTACCCCCTACCCCAACCCCAGGGGAAAACATGTCAAGTTTTCAAAGTTAAGTCACTTACCAGTTGGAATTACCTGCTCAGTATTGCATTTCCAAAGCTTTTCATGTCTCTCTCCTAAAGCCTGTCGTTCCTGGTGTGCTGGAGGAGATGCTTCTTGGTGACTAGCTTCCCACTCCCGTTGAGGTGAATGGTTCACCTGTGTATGCTGTGTGTCTGGGAGGGTTATGGTCCCAAGGTGCATTGCTGGGTTCCTGCTAAGGATGTATTGGATCCTGGTCTCATTGCAGACTTCCATGCCCAGTTTCCTGAAAAGCCCGCTTCAAGGTCAAGAGGTCGTCCCAGGTGTTCCCTCTCCCAGGGGGTACGTGGGTACGGTCATTCTTCCCTCTGGCTCCCAAGCCAAACAGGACTCCATTTCCCAGAATGCTAACGACTCACATGACTCCTAACCAGAGTCACGTGACTTACCCTTGCTCTGTCTCCTGATTGAGTTTTCACTTGTGCCTCAGCCTATATATACTCACCCTGATGTTCAGTCCTTTGCCAAGTTTTCACTCCCATTTCCCACTCTGTGTTCTGGTTTTGGATCTTTGGATCAGAATACAAACTGTAAACATTAGCTATGGTTTGGAGGTATAGATGAGTGATGACTTCAGATTATTTTTCAAAGAGATGTGCAGTCCAAGACTCACTGTGTGGATCTACATTACAGCAGACTACTGGCCACAAGCTCTACACAAACAAGCCTCAATGCCCCAGAAAGGACTCAAACAGTAGGTGAACTGAGAATTTAAAAAATTTAAATAATACAAAATATGATGCAATTCCCTGCACATTTAAGCATTTCAGTGAAACTCAAGGGTGCAATTCCATTGTAGCAGTAAATCAAGTGTGTACTGGAGAGTATTACAACAGACTGTGATTAGCATTTCATACATTTGTAATGAAATGCTGAGCACTCACTCACTGCCATGAAAAGTGTTTGATGCATGTTGCCATCACTTCAAACCAATGCTCACAATTTGCTCACTCGTTTTGCTGCTGGAGTAGCTCAACTTGCACTTAATCATAGCATCGAAATCAAGTGACAATTTGCTGTTCTGAAGTCGCAGAATGTAAAATGGTGAAAAGAACTTCATACACATTCATACTGACATGCCAAATTCCATTATGATATGCTTTTCTGTGTATATCTTGGGAATTGTACATATGTCTAGAATGAAGATGTATCATAAAATAGACAGATTTAAACCAGATATAGAGTCTGCAAACAACCAGTGTGTAAAAACAAGTAATTAATTTGATGGTAATACATATTATTAATTTATTTTTAACAATTATTTGATTTATTATTTTTGCATTAATGTTTTGTTGCATTTTGTCTCTTCCAGCTTGTCTGCAAACCTGAAACCTCATATCATTGTCCACCCTTATATTTACATTACATCTAAGCTATTGTGTCCTAATACATGCAGGAATGGTTGACAGTTGGAGTGCCTCAAGCCCCTCTTTTACAGTCTCTCCTCCTGAGGGAGTTTGACCCTAGGAGGCTAAAGGTCAAATCCATCTACTAAAGCTCTGACATCAGATCTAATACAGCAGATGCTCAGCTGACGTTTCCCAGGCTCCTTCAGTGCTCTTTGGCCAGCACAGTGCTATTTGTTTGCTGGAGCATAAAGTTCCTAAAAACACACCCGCTTGCTGAGTGTAACCCATGCTAGAGCTGTTTGATACTTTATATATTATTCTAGATCATTTTTGTTTATGCTGTCAGTACTGTTATGCTAGCTTTAAAAATTGCAATCAGACTGAGCATACATCAGAGACTTGGGGTGTGTGTGTGTGTGTGTGTGTGTGTGTGTGTGTGTGTGTGTGTGTGTGTGTGTGTGTTTTCTGTTTTTCACATAATTTGAAAATGCCTGTTGGTCTTTACATTGTATTGTATTTACAGATAAGGTACACATTTTTCATTTTTCAGGAGATATTTCTTATAAAATAATCTGCTTGCATAATGAAGGGGCAAGAAAAATGTTTCCATAACTGCAGTTACAAATGTTTTACAAGAATATGAGACAATCTTGCAAGACTTGGTAGACCACCAAAACTGTTCTCATCATATATACAGTACTTAAAGCTTTCATCTTTAAGGGAGGAAAAGAAAAGCATGCTCCACCCTGGCTTTGGATTCGTAAAATTCCACAGGTGTTTCTGTCCATCCTTCCACTGTGAGAAGACAACTCAACACTATGAGTCTGAAAAATAAATAAATAAGATATTAAATAAATGAAAAAAAAGGTCTCTGACTTTCGCCCAGTGGTGTAGCTGGCTTTGTTTCTCTATACAAAGGAAATCAGTCTCTGAAAAAAAGGCATTGTGGAGAAATGGTCAGCTATATTCCGAAGAAAAGTGATGCTTATACAAAGACTCCTCACGGCACTCATACCTCTCCAGTGATTACCCTGGCTGATCCCATCTAAACTGTTTATGTCTGGCGATAAATCACTCACTTTTACTGCATAAGACGCCATGAAAGCGACACTGAAACATCACACTTCAGACATAAACACTTAAGCAAAGTTCATGAAAATAAAGGCTGTCACCCAATTTAGCCCCAGTTATACTTGCTCTGTCTGAACCACTCCATCTGTGTGTATATTGGCAGGAATGCATGACTTCAGAATGTTCTAGGAAATAGATAGGGAAGAAAACTGCTGTCTGGGTACTAAAGTGTTTTTATGAATTAACTGAGATCATCCTCTTCTTGAAAAGAACATTTAAATGAGTGATAACCTCTTCTAGTGCCGGTTCTTCCTATACATAAACTGCACATGTGTAGTGTAAGTCTCCCACCTGTTAAGGGCCCCCATCTGTGATTTTGTCTGATATTCTACAAAGCTTGTGCAATCTAGTAATGATAACTATACAGGATTATGAATAGAGCATGGATAGATCAAATAACTTGAAATTTGGCAGCCTAACTTTCTAGATAGGCCTTAATGCATTCACTTGATGATTACAACCAACCCATTTCAACTCAATTTTGAATTCATAAATCACTGTGGAGCTGGGTTCATCCAATATGACGCACCTAGGTAGATTTGACAGCAACAGGTTTCCAAGCTTTGCAAAATGTCACTGAATATTGGCTGTTGTGGAATAGATTTTATGAAGGACTGCTGCAGCAGAGCGCAACCTTCAAATCTCTGTTTCTGTTCTAATTAAACAAAGACAAACTGCAGAAGCTCATAACTGCATTATTGCCTGAGAGACATGGTGGACAATTAACATCAAAAAGATGGAGCATAATTGCAATGCCTCTGTGGTCAAAGTAATACTGCTTTGAAGGTTCAAGGTTCCATCTGCTTATGGAGATGCAGTGCTTTTAAATATGGCAAAGCAAATGCTACATAAGGAACAATTCAATCTTATTGATCTTGTATAGTGTGGCTGCAGACAGGAAATGGCACCAGCACAGAACAAGGATTGCTCTGGACTGTGATGCCTACAAGCCAATACATAGTCAGATCCATTTCCATCTCCAAATCACACATGCTGGTGCTGGGTCCTGCTGGAAATGGAGAGTGCAGGTTAATTTGCTTGTAATTGGCTCAGTGTGTGTGTGTGTGTGTGTGTGTGTGTGTGTGTGTGTGTGTGTGTGAGAGAGAGAGAGAGAGAGAGAGAGAGAGATTCCTACTTAATAGGATTAGATCTGGGGAGCAAGCTGCTTTTCATTAACTACAATTAAGCCATGTGTCCACAGAAACATTAATTCTCTCTCTCTCGCTCTCTCTCTTCCTATCTCACTCTCACTCTGCCTCATTGACACACGCATACAGTATTGTGAGAGTGAATCCTCTGAAGAAGAGGTTGTATGTTTAATGCATGACCCACTACAAGAGACTTGCCCTGAGCATTCTTGGCATCCCTGCCCTTGATAAACTCTCGTAAATACACACACACACATCAACAGGTCAATGTTTTTTTTTTTGTATCTGCAAGAACAATTCAATGTGATGACATGGTAAAAAAAATCTTTTAAACAGGATAATCAATTTTTACCTCCCAGAAAATGTCAAGTGGAACGATCAGACATTAATACATAAACTAGTACACTTTAAAGTTCTTTATCACCATAACTAGTCTTTGAAGTCTTTGTTATTGACATCATAGTTGTATGTTGCAACATATTAACGTTTCAAACATATAATCATGGCAAATTATTTTTGGGTACACTTTATTTGGAATGGATTTGTTGATGATAAATAAACTCTTAACAGATGATCAGTAACACAACAACATATCAGTGAAGTGGCAGTAGTGAAGCAAGCAAGAATACACTGAGGTAAATATCTTGGAGATGTTCTGTTGATACTTTACTTACATTAAGTAGATGTATTGTTAATATGGTGCTTCCATTACGCAAAACCTAACCTTACCCAGCCTTATCCAAAACCTAACCCTGGCATGTTTCTGAGAGTTTGTTGAGTGTTTGTTTCATCTGAAAAGGACCACGTAAAATAAGCGTCACCCTATTTCTTCAAAATTTACATACAAACATTACATATTTCATAGATTATTATATTTTTATTGAATCTGTGTATATGGGACAGTTGCACAATACCGACATTTTTAGACTTTGGGAGGCAAACAGGACTAAAATGAATTTTATTTTTATGAACTGAAAATGTACTTACATAAAGAAACTACAGAATAATGACTAGCAGCCAAGAAAGTTTGGATTTTTTCTCTTTGCTCTCAGTTCATTCACAATATTCAAATCATCTAGAATTCACACAGTTAGTCATACGCAAAGAACCAATTAAATTCACATTGAAGCATTGTAAGTTCATGCATACAAATGCCCACAGAGTCATCCATAATAGAGGAGGACACCAAAAAAGGCCTCTTTTGGTTTTGTTCAATTGACTAACTAAAGGATCTCTTGCAGAATTTTTTTTGGCCCCTGATGCTCCAAAAATGACTTGGACTCTTTGTACAGTGGTTGGCTGGCATCACTCAGTTTAGCTTCAGCAGGGTCTGCCACTACACAGCTTTGTCATGCAGATCGCTGCTCTTGTTATTTATCAATTGTTTTTCCATTTGTTTCAAGGACTCTCACTGGCTACTGCTAAGATCACCAACATCATACCGTAACATTAAGCAGCATACTGAAGAAAAAAAACAACCACAAGTAAGTGCTAAGTATGAGTTTAGGGCTTCTATGAATATAATCAAATATTGTAAAGCCTAAACTAAACTAAAGTTTAACTTAAGTAAAATAAAACTAGGCTACTCAAATACAATTATCTTTCACATTAATTTCAATATGCATCTATATAAAGAAACACTGCCACTGTTTCTGCTGGCTCATCTCATTCAGAAACAGCAAGGTGCCATGCTGCCAAATTGAAACTCTTGGGTGTACTCAAGTATCATAGATTTTATGGATATGTGCACAGACTCGCTGCTCACTATTTCCCCCCAGAAACCGCTGTGTAGATATGATGGGTTATTTATGCAAGCAAGCTGTCTCCTATTGAATGGCATTACTCATTGTTAAATGAATGGCTTCAGTATGTACTGGATGCTAGTGTCAGTACACATTGTACACTAGCAATTAGTGAACAAGTTAATTTAATGCTGATGATTCTGTTAAAGGTGACAATCACTGATTGCACTGCTAGTTATGGTCCTTCATTAACGAATTAATGAAAGACTAGGAGCAACTTCAATTCATGGATAAACCGTAGAGTGGAGATTTTCACACCCAGAAGTATAAGTCTTGGATGGCATGATCTTCATGGGCACTTTCTTCCGCCAAAAAAACACGCCATGAGCTGTAAATTTCATTTGACTGATCACACTACAAACACAGATAATTAATGTGTTAACAATGCTAATTGGCTGATGGAATCATCTTGCTGGTCATGACATCAGCCAAGCTGTGTTGTAAAAGAGATATAAAAGCCAGGCAACAAGGAAAAATAAACTGCTTTTTTATGCTTAAAAATCACTGGGTTGATTAACATAATAAAGCAAAGAAACAGAAACAGAAATGTAATTTGAAAAACAAAATAGATTGAAGGTAACTTTGAATCAAAGTCTATGAAGAAAAATCCTTTTTGACAAAAGGATTTATACTATTTGTACACTGAGGCTAAGTCAACCATATAAACACCGTTTCTCTGTTTATGCTGCCATTAAGAGCAGTATAATATGTTTAATTCTCTCTTCCAAATTCTCCAGAAATAGAAGGCAAGTTAGCTGGTTCTCTCAAAGTCAGCTACAGAATAGACCAATGTACAAGATCGTTCAACTTAATAAGCCTACTGCTGAAACTGCCAGTGGCTTTATATGTACAGGCAATGAAAACAATTAAAATGTTTTCAAATTAGCTAGGCCTACAGCTCCAACATGAATGCAGTGTTTGATGCTAGGCTGTAGGCCTGCACCAGGATGATGCAGTGTGTTAGCAAATAATGTTTCTGTTGCAAAAGCATTTTGGGTTCACCTCCAAAATACAAATTCCTTTCTCTAGACGATATGCGCTTTTCTTAGGCTTACAGTAGGCATTTTATTAATGATATGAACATAACAGATTCTTCAGAAAAAAGATTCAGTGCATTATGAAATCTTAAATACAAGACTTCAGCTATGAATATAACTTTAGGATCTGCCAAAAAGTAACAACTGCATGTGATACAGCCCTGATGTGCTTGTGTGTGTGTGTGTGTGTGTGTGTGTGTGTGTGTGTGTGTGTGTGTGTGTGTGTGTGTGTGTGTGTGTGTGTGTGTGTCTGTTGTCTAATGGATAAGGTTTGTCAGGCTTTACAGCAGTGATCTAGGATGGGTCCCATCCTATAACCAAGGGAAATGAGAGCGAGCACTCAGCCAGCCAAGCGTTCATCGCCATGGCAGCTACTCTGTTCTCTAGCCAATCAGGGCTAATTAGCTGGCGTGTTCTGTCTGCAGCAGGCGCAGTAACATGGCACTGAGCGGAGGACTGGAGCCCAGAGCACACGGCCGGTCACCGAAGTGCATTACACATAAGTATAAGACAGGAAAAAAGAAGAGATGGGGACATGAGCTTTCTTCTTCCAAAGCTATTAGCTCTAGCACCATGTTCCTCAGCCACTGAGTAGGTATTTTAGTTTAGTTTAAGTTTTTTTGGAGAAGAGTGGAACCAGATAGGTTAAAGAGGTTGAATGGAATGACTGCACAGGTCAGGAATGTTTGGCCTAATAGGAGTAGATTAGTTTAAATGCAGCCTAAAAGGCCTTAAGAGCTAGTGCTAAACTTTTACCACCTGTTGGCTTTGTGATCGCATTGATTACTGTAACTGTGTCTGCCCGAGGCACACATCTGCGCTCAACTCAGACACGGAGAAATCCATCCAGTAAAGCAGCAAACTGCAAGATTATTGGTGTAATTAAATAAAAATGTGAACTAGAGTCAATGACTCGAACTTGAGTTGCACTTGGGATGCATATTGACTTGACTCAGACTTGCTCTTTTTGGAAGAAAAAGAAGATTGAATTAGGATATCTTTGAATAAAGATTCAAATGAAATTTGAATAAAAACAAGCTATAGCAAAAGGTTTTGCCAGCCTTTTCTTGAAAATCTGGAAAGCACACCTGCTAGCTAACTTGATAGCTAATATGTTTGTTTGAGTTTAAAATCACATTCCCTAAAAATGATACAGCAGATTTATATTTGTGCAATGCAATGCTAATAATATGAGAGTTTACTAAAGAGATGCATAAAGTTTGATCATCTCTGTCACTTGATTAGACAAAAGCTAAATTACATAAGTATATTTGTTTATGGCTGCCAGTCAAAGCTGAAAAGTGAACATTACATTTACTTTTGTACAGTTATATTAACTAGAGGTCATTTCAAGTTGAAACAAAGTTTATTTTTCTACTTTCATTTTTAAGAACAGATACTGAAAAAAAACTTCTAAACTAACTACAAGAAAATCAGGTTAAACTTAAAATATTTCGTTCTGAAAGCCAAGCCAAGCAAAGCAATGCCCTGCTCAAAAACTGCTACAGATAGATAGATAGATAGATAGATAGATAGATAGATAGATAGATAGATAGATAGATAGATAGATAGATAGATAGATAGATGACAATGCAATGGTGCATGTCATACCCAGTGAATGAACCGAGTAACTAACACTGTAAACTGTAACATATGTTAATAGTTGTGCAATATGCATGGGTGTACAAACAAGTGAAAGTGCAATATAAATGCAATATTTATGGGCTTATAAAGAAAGTGGCACTGCAGTATGTAATATGTGTATGTGCATAAACACCCTGGCAGAGCATGTCAGTGAAAAGAGAGACATAATGTCCAGTTCAGCTCTGATGTCTTGTCTTCAAAGGGTCAATAGAGAAAGCACCTACAGTGAATATACGTTACTCTTTCTGTCATGTTCGTTTGTTTTCACATGAGTGAAAGGCACAGTCATTGTTATGAGCTGCAAAACATGCTTCCCAAAACCTGCCCACAGCTCTGCCTTTTCATGGTAGCACTTTACAGATCGGTAATAAGTGGGTAATGTTATGGTAGTATTGTGGAGTTTTATTTATCCATTTATCAATTTAACACATTTGTAGTAATATGGTAAAATTAAGGTAACAAGTTGTATTTACCTAAAAATGACATGCACATTTGTTAGTCATTAAAAATAAGAAGTTAGCCATTGTAGCGGTGGTCAGTAATACAATTGTAAAATAATGGTCACAAGTTGAACTTACTTAGCTCTTAGTAAATAATAAGTCAGTAACTGTAGTGATGACTAGTTGATAATAATGTGGAAAAATAATGGTACAAACTTTAATTGCCCCTCAATCAAAAGGGCAATAATATTTTCTAGCCCTGCTTCTGTGCAATCTCAGTACATTTAGCTCATCTCTTCCTGTGTAAGTGCACTTGTAAAGTAATGGAACAACCATGAGATCTAATGCAGTAATTTAGTCATTGTTTCAGTGCAGTTACCTGGACTGTTTTGCAGAGCTGATGGTATTACATGATGTGAGATGATGTAAGTGGGAAAAAAAGATGGAAAGAAGCAAGTTTGTATTTTACAGCTCCAATATGCTTTAGTTTCACTGTAATTCCAGTGTGTAACATCATCCTGACCACTTAAAGACATAACAGCTAAGAAACAAAGTAGAAACAAGTGAATTAGTATTTTACAGCACTAAAACCACATAACTTCTGCAAAACTACTCCTCTGTTTTGGGGCTAATAACCCTAATATTATTGCGCTTTTGATTGAGGGGCTATTAAAGTTTGTTACCATTATTTTTCCACATTATTATCAACTAGTCATCACTACAGTCACTGGCTAATTATTTACTAAGAGCTAGGTAAGTTCAACTTGTGACCATTTTTTTACTCTTACTTTTACTTTTATTACTGACCACCGCTACAATGACTTCTTATTTTTAATGACTAACAAATGTGCATGTCATTTTTTGGTAAATACAACTTGTTACCTTCATTTTACCATATTATTGCAAGTTTGTTATCACTACAAACACCAGCTTATTATTCATTAAGAATTAGTATTATTTTGGTAAGTACAACTTGTTACCATGATTTTACCATTTTATTCCTGACTTGTTACCGCTACAATTATCATTTTATCATTTCATAACAACTATGAAATTGACATTTACTTTATGGATAAATACAACTCATTACCATGATACTACCATACACTGTACAAGAAAAGATTTATAAAGCGTGCTAGCAGAGCTCACTATGATCAGTCTCAGAGCTCTTTTTTTTCTTGTGATATCAATTCTTGTGTAGGTTCCATTAATGTAGCCAAGCCAGATCAGAAATATTTTTAAATTGTGATTGATATACAAAAAAGTAACTAAACTGCTTAAGAAATATCTCAACAAACAGCTTATTTATTCTTTGAATAATTTTACTTTATTGTTATCTGAGTAAATCCCTTTATGACAATGAACCTATTATGCTCATTTTCAGCATTCAAATTTTTCTTTTTTCTTTTACTAGAATAGATTTTCATGTTTCAATGTTCCAAAAAAACACTTGTCTCATTCTGTTCATCTCTATTCAACCTCTGTCTTTTACACTCTGTTAGAGCGCCTGTGTCTTTAAGCCCCACCTTCTGATGACCCTGTGTGCTCTGACTAGTCAGCTCGCACACTCTGTTCAGAGTGGTCAACCGCCAGAGTGGTTCCACCCTACAAGTTCCGCCCCTGTCTTGCAGTCTGCAGGGAAACTCTTCACTCCTGAGCAGCTGTAAACACTACTGTGGCTATTTTTCCAACTAAATCAGGTCTGCTGTATCAGTTAGAGCCAGAGTTCAATCAAAGTCAGGTCAGCATGTCCTTGACATGGTTACAAAACTGAAAAAAACTCTTCCTGGCCTTTGGTTTTTGCTGTATATTTTGTGTTAGATTTAATAATTAGAAATTAAGCAAATTAAGAAAATTAAGAAAATTAATAAATTTAGTAGAAAATTTCAATATTCTCTCAAATTCTGTCATTAATGTAGATAAAACCCTAACCTCATACTCAGCTACAGGCTGCAACACAATAATATCTTGCAGAAAAACCCAGTGTTAGTATGTTTCTTTCTTTCTGGAGCTGCTTATTTACCAGTTTACTTAGTATAGTAGGCCCTAGTTTCAAGGGAGGGCAGAAAATATGTCATTCTGTCCAGTTATGAACCCTTGTACTGTGTGTAATATGCTTTTCCATTCCTGTGGCTGTGTGTTTATGCTGGTCTTCTCATGAATATTTCTCAAAAGGAATGGCTGAGTGGTAAACACTTAAATTTTAATATAGATCTGAATTCTGCATGTGCGCTTGCGTGGTTAGACACATACTTACACATACTTTACTGTGCAATATTTAGTGGGAAGATTTATAAAATAGTGAACCTAGCCCCCACTACAAAAGACACTGTGCATTTTGTTTGGTTCTAGCATGAACACACATGCACACACAGCCTATTTGGTTCACTGGCTCCATTACTTCCAGTACTGTGGACGGACTCTGCTGATATTCTAGCACATTCCCATGGCAACCAATGACTTGCATCCCATAAATCAACCTGCTGGAGCAAAACCTGAATTTAAGATTTGGCGTGTGGTGTGAGTGCATCTGTAGTCTTTTGAGTTGTAAGGTAAAAGGCCTTATGTGCATGGGCATAACATCCACGGACACCAAACCAGAAAAAAAGGCAAAAAACACATTCCTGACTACACTTACATTCAGTCTTGGCTCATTTTTCCCAGCAGATTCTGCAATCTGTACACTATGGCAGCAGATGATAAGGACATGATAGCAGGGTTTAAGGTGAAATTCCACTGAGATTTTTGCACATTTTGTGCAATATGGTAAATACAGTTGGCCAGTGGCATCACTACAGGCAATTGGATAACACAGATGAATGCATCTACAAGTATGCATTAATAGCCATACTGCACTTGTTCAGATGAGCTTTCTGATAAGCAAATCAAGAAATCAGTTAACTGAATGTGGCTCATATGACTAGAGAATGCTTCACTATAAACCTGAGGAAAACCTGAAGAGCAAGTATATGGGTTTCCTCTTCTTACTGAGATCTTTAAGCAACCAGAACAGTTAATCTCTTGACCCCCATTAAGAAAGAGCACATTTAAGAAGACCCAGACTCATTTACAACAGAACTGCTCACTTATACCAACTCCCTTGATATAATGCCTGTACTTCATACCTTCATTCTACTATCAACTTATACTACACCTTTGAAAATGATGATGCCAAAAAGGGGTCTTGGAGGGATGCAGTAGAAGAGCCACACTGGGTTCTCTGAAGAGCCTTTTAGTTGATGATTCTTTAAAGAACAATAATTAGAAAGAAGTGCTATATTCATTAAGGTTTTTTTTCCTAGAATTGTATGTCCAAGCCAAGAAGCAATAGGAATTTTATTTATATAATGTGCATGTATTCTTTTCCATGTACTTATAGAAATAAATACTGCTGATGTTATGTCCCACTTCACCACCAAACATTAAATGAAGTGGAGAGGGTGGCACAAACTAACACAGGGTAAAATGTAACATGGACTTTTTATGTAGTTAAACAGGCCCAAGTAGAACACGCCTCTTGTTGTACTCCCAAAACAACATCACCTTTTAATTTTGACAGTAAGTGGTCAGATATTTCTCCAGATTGACTAGAATTCACTTCTATATTATTTTAATCACCTCCTTGGTAACATGATTTTGAAGCATGTAAACAATTTACAGTGAGCTAACCAGACAAAAGTACAACCTCCATATGGCAGGGTTAGTTATAACTCCCTATAAATACAATGAAAGAAGTATATATATACACTCATATACACTTAATCCAGTCTAATCAGACTTATTTTGATGTATATATCTTGATGTATTTAGTTTGTAAAGTTCTTTTGATTCAAAGATCATATTATTGTATTACATTAATAGTGTTTGCTTTGATTTATCAGACATTGGACCAGATTCAAATAAAGAAGCTGCTGGTGTTCTCAGAACAATGGATTGACCATCCCAGAGTCGAGACCTCAACATCACTGAATGTGTTTTGAGTTACTTGAAGTTGTGAGGTGTGGAAAATGCAACCAATTTCTAATACTGAACTTTGGAGATGTGGAAGAAATACCCTGAAGATTTCTTTGAAAAATGGAAAGCAGGTCTCTTGAAAACACTGGAAGCTGTAATAAAGAGCAAGCATGGACACACTAAATACTGAAAAGTCAGATGTGATTATTATTATTATTATTATTTAGTTTTTTGGGCTTCTGTGTGCTTCATTGTACTTAATTGCCATTTTGACTGGAAATTACACGCTTGTTTATATCTTCACAGTGCTGGATCTGTGTATAAACAGCCCTGTAAAAATGTACATTGTATTTATACTTCTTTATCTTGCTTAAATTATTTTATTCTTATTTTATTTACTTATTTCATCTTGTGTTTTGGGTTGCTGTAACATCTAAATTTCCCAGTAGATATTAATAAAGTGATATGCTTAAAAGGTCTTAACTAGCTATGTTAGATAAATCTGCAGAAGAGCATCCTTATCACTTTATTTAGTCTCTGAGGTTGAACCTAACTCTGTGCTACTAGTGGGCTGCCTGAAATACATTGCTTTGATTTATTAGACATTTGATTAAATTCAGTGACAAGTTACACCTTAACCCCACCGATGGGGTAAGTTGTGACAAGTGTCCTTGTGCCAATTTCAGCTAATAGGTGCTGGAATCAAAGTTTATATTTTCATTTGTAGAAGAGACCTGTAGTTTGTTTGCTTACAAATATTATTAACATTGCATAAATAGTTTTAAGCAAATACAAGTTTCTTGTTTTTGCACAGTTGTATCTGTATTCTGAACAGGTCAGTACAGAATAAGTTACGTGTGTATTTGTGTGTGAGAGAGAGAGAGTTTAGAGGGAGATTGTGAGAGGCAGTTAGAAAAGATAGTATGCCACAAGTGAAATGTTGCAAATAAACAATTGCTTTCACCGTCACACTCTCACCATAAATATCTTCATTGACGGCACTATCCATCACTTCAAATAGTGCACTGAGGAAAAACAATCTCCCTCTCTATCGCTCTCTTTCTCTATCTTTGTGTGTACACTGCAGAAAAGGAAACAGTTCTCAAGGCACCTGCATTGAAGAGGAAACTAGAGCTACAGCCACCTGTACTGCGCAGTACTGTGAGATACCAAAAGTCATTCTTTTCCTCTGGGAGCTGCACTCTGATATATACAGTGCTGCATGGAATCAGAGATCAACCTTCATTCATTTAATTTCCATGTCTCAAGAGATGTTCCTGAGAGGATTAGAGACAATGGGGAAAGGAGATAAATGAGGAAGATGAAAGTCAAAGGAAAACAGAAGTTTCCAAAAATTGAGTTCAAAGAGTTATTAGATGACATGGAGAAACAACCATGCAAGGTAGACGGCCATAACTGTCACCATCAGATGAACAGTACTTAACTCTTTCGTCTTTGAGAGAGAGGAGAAAATCTAGCTCCACTCTTTGCTTCAGATCTGAAAAAACCCCACAGTGGCTTCTGTTCATCCTTCCACTGTGAGAAGATAACTCAACACTATGAGTCTGAAAGGTTGAAATGTTGTGTAGCTGTCAAGAAGAGGTTACTGTAAAAATAAAATCTACAAAAAATGTGCAAGTCAAATAAATTAGCTGCTGGTGTTCTCAGAAAAATAGACTGACCAACCCAGAGTCCAGACCTCAACATCGCTGAATGTGTTTTCAGTTACTTGGAGTTGTGAGACACAGATAATACAACCACTTTCTAAGACTGAACTTTGGAGATGTGGAAAAATAACCCTGCAGATTCTTTGAAAGCAAGTCTCCTGAATAGAGGAGAAACTAATAAAGTGTGAGCATGGACACACTAAATACTGAAAAGTCAGATATTATTAGTATTTAGTTTTTTGGGGCTTCTGTGTGCTTCATTGTACTTAACTGCCATTTTGACTGGAAATTACATGAAGGATGGGCTCTGGTTTTGGCAGTTCTGCCCAAGTCTGCTTGTTTATATCTTCACAGCTCAGTATCTGTGAATAAACAGCCCTGTATGAATGTACATTGTTTTTACACTTCTTTATTTTGCTTCAATTATTTTATTCTTATTTTATTTACTTATGTCATATTGTATTTTGGGTTGCTGTAACATCTAAATTTCCCAGTAGATATCAATAAAATTATATCCTTGAAATGTCTTAAATAGCTATATTAGGTAAATCTGCAGAAGAGCATCCTTGCCACTTTATTTAGTCTCTGAGGTTGAATTTAACTCTGCTAGTGGGCTGCCTGAAATATATGACCAGTGCAAGGTTGTTTTAGTTGCTTCTCGGTCACCTGCATTACCAGTATTTTATGCTACTTATTTTGTTTTAGATTGGATTTAAAAGCTTTATGTCATCATATGATTTTATATACATATTGTGTCCAGAAGGAAGTGTCAGAATGCAATACTATTTGGAAGGAAGATAAAGGTTATCAGGGACAAGAAATAATTAAAAATTTAGACTGAAATGTGCAATATTTATTGAGCTACACATACAGAAGGAGTGTCTCTCACTATGGCATCTGGCTGCCGTGTTTGCTAACGCAACATGCCAGACATCTCGGCATGGAGTTGTAGAGGTTCTTAATGGTGTCCTGCAATAATCCATCCCATGCAGCGTGAATATTCTCATGCAGTCCCTGCAGATTTTGTGGTAGGGATGGAGTGTTGATAATAGCATCCCACACATTTTCAGGGAATAGGTCTGATGATGCAGCTGGCCATGGCATAGTATCTGACTCTTAAAGGCAAGTTCTTGAGACAGCAGCAGTATGTGTAGGTAGGCTCAGTGTCACGGTTTCCCTTGTACCTGTGTCTGTTTCTTGCCCTGTGTTGTAGCCATGTGCTTGTGTTTATATTTTGGTTCTTGTGCTCCACCCTTTCTCTGCCTTCCCTGTTGGTATCTTCACCTGTCTGTGGCCTCTGTCTCCTCCCTCTCCCAGGTGTGCCCCATTTTATCTAGCCTTTATCTAGTCTGATGTAATGGTTCTTTCCCTGCCTCGTGTTTTGTGCTTTGTGTTTCTTTGTTTAAGCCTTGTAGTTAGTTACTTCGTACTTTGCTTGTTTGTTTTTGTTATTAAAGTCTGCTCGTACTTATATCCAGCCTCCTTGCTCATTCCATACATGACAGCCACTGGTTGCAGGAGCTCATTAATGTAATGTTTGTCTGTCAAAGTGCCTGTAATGAAGACCAAATGTGATCTGGCATCATACAAATTGCACCATACACCATGACACATGGACGTATGACACAAACCACTCATCTTGGTTGTGACTACAGTGCCTCCACACAAGTATTCATTGGTCGTCTCTACTAAGACAAATGTGCTACCACTGCAGTCTTTGGCAACATTGACGTGGTGTTAAGGGTAGTTGTCGTAACAGTGTGCATGCATGTAGCCTTGTGTCGTGCAGCCGTCTGCCAATGGTGCTGGCACAAACAGGATGAGTCATGGAGGGCATCACTGCTTGCTGAATATATATCAAACTACCTACATCCCTACAGTAGTGCAAAGGTTGTTTATGTAAAGAGCTACAGCCAGCAGTATACTGTTAAGGTATTTCAATGTCACAAGTGGACATTAACCAGTCTGTGAAAGTTCTAGAGGTCAAAACAGTGGAACCACAACTTTTAATAGAGTCCAAAAGAGATCAAGGACATACCAAAGCCCTTTGACATGCCAAAGAAAACAGATCCTGCTGATTCACTAGCTATTAAAGCTCAGGAGACATTGGTTCCATCTTGCTTCCAGGGTTGCACAGAAGGATGCTTCTTCCATGAAAAAGAACAGGCAAGCTTGACATATTCAGGTCCAGGTCATGGACTTACCTACTTTCCCTGACTTCCCCCTTATGCACAATTCTGTAGATTATTAAAACTTCTGAGAATGCTTCATAGGACAATGCTGTATGTGAAATAAATAGGAGGTTCCGAAACTAGTCTTTAAGATGATTGAAAAGATGTAGAGAAACGGGACTTCTGACAACTGCACAAGCCTTGCTAGAGAAGATAAGTGAGGAAAATGAAAGTCAAAGGAAATAAGTGAAAAAATCCACAGGTGTTTCTGTCCATCTTTCCACTGTGAGAAACAACACAAAACCATAAGTCTGAAAGGATGTGTAGTTGAAAAAAGGAAATGTATCTAGTGTTTTCAGAACAGTGATGTCCACCACAGAACTCAGATGTGAACATCATTGGATATGTTGTGGATTACTTGGATCATGAGAAGCAGAAAATGTAACCAACTTCTAAGACTGAACTTGAAGGAGAGAAAATATCCCTGCACATTACTTTGAAACCTGAAAGCAAGCACAGAATAGAAGCTGTAATAAAAGTACAGGGTGCAAACATTAAATGCATCAAGCTTAATATTACATTTAGTTGTAATTTTCCGTTAAGTAAACAAATGATGCTTTTTTTCACTTACTCTTAAAAATAAACATGTCCTCAATGGTTGTTTTGACTGGGAATTAAGTAAAGTGGTGTCTGACGTTTGTACAGTTCTTCATATTTCATCTCTTACATAATATATCAAGTTGTAGGAAAGAACTGCCTTAAGCTATTTGTTGACTTAACACGAACTGTTTGTAATGTACTTGTTTGTAATGTCATGTTCCTACAGATTTGCATTTGTCATATTTTGCTGTTCCATATAAAATGACATCTGCCCAGTTTATCCTATGTTGTACAGAAGTGAGAAAGGAAAGGCTTATTGAGAGTGCGTCGAGTCTAGTAACCATGCCAGCAGTGATGGATGTAGTGATGGATGTGTGCAATGAACAAGTGACCATGGAGAAAGGGAGAAAGGGTAACACAACTTCTTCTTGGAAAAAGTAATGTGGTTTTGCAGAAGGTCTCTGAGGAGGCCAGTTACCAGCTGGAGAGCTCTATGTCCCAGCAGGAACTCAACCCTGCCCTGCAGCATACTGAGGCCAGGAAGGCCTGAGGCATTGATGTACTGCCTGTGGAGTTTTATGGTGTTTCTTCATGTTTTTTTTTTTTAAATATGACTTGCCAAATGTCTTCGATGACATCTTGACCAGTGAGACTCTGCAGGTGACAATCATCACAATTCTGCCCAAGTCATAATGGCAGGTCCTTTGATTTCTCTGAGTTTCAGGATGAAGTGGAATTGGACTTTGTACCAAAGCATACCACAAATTGCAGGAACTCAGTGGCAGGTGGAAGAGGAGGCATCAGCTACACTCCTAAAAGCAAAGATTCGACAAAGAGTTTTTGAGTGATGTTGTAGACCAGCCTTTCTCATTCTTGGTCCTGGAGGCTTATTACCTGCACATTGTACTGCTTTTCCAATGAGCTGTTCATAGTAGGATCAGTTGTGTTGGAGTAGGAAAAACACTGCAGGGCAGTGAGCATTCAGGAACAAGGTTGGGAAATTGTAATAGATGAACCTCTTTTGGTTTGAACCTTTCAATGAGTGATTCTTTAAGAAACTGAAACCACTCAAATGATTGCAAACATTTGGACAAGTCTTCATTCCTGTTGCTGTCAAACTTTCAGTTAAGGCCGTAGCTAGTTCAGGTACCATATTTAACACTTCTTACTAACCAACTAAAATGATCAAAAATGCACCACAGCACAAATCAGCATCAGAAGCACATAGACAAGCACATTTGAAAATTTAAAGATGTTCTGTGCAGAAATACATGAAGAAATGAGAAAAAAGAAATGACAAGATACGGATGTGAAGAATAAAAATTAGGGTTTCTGAAAAACAATGTTGACATTAATCTTTTCGCCACTGGACATCAAAGCAGCAGGTTATGTTGATTAATGAGGGGGTCTCAGACGGAAGCTTCATTTTCCGATGAGTTCATGCTAAAGCTTACATTAAACTAACATTCAAGCTAGTTAGAGCAATGTTAGATCCTGAGGAGGACATGTGGTCTTGTGCACAAGATATTTTAGCATTTTTAAAGATAAATATGAGCAGCTATGTGAAAAAAAGCTGACTTAGTTAGCAGAGTTCTGTAACACTATTTTTATGTCTTATCAAGATGCGCAGTGGCAAAGCAACCCAAATGAAGTTCAGCTTACCTTAGAACCAGAACATGCATGAGTGTTAATGATTTTGGCACTGAGCTGTGAGTGTGATCTTTCACTTAATATAGTCCAGAATTTTCTCAGCTTTATGAATAAAATAAAAACACCACCACCTGCCAGCTGATCAGGGCAGAATTACATGTTCCCCAGCAACACCATGTCACTATCTTTTAGCCTGATAACTCTGACTAATTTAATGCCATTGCTAATTAAATTTACATGCCATTGCTCCAAAGAAACAGTTTTGGGACCTTAAATCTTGAGTTTATCTTAAAGAAGTTGCATGCAAAGGCTGAGAAAGGTCATAATGGCAGGTTCCATGTTGTCTGTGTTAATTTTGACATATTACCAACCAGTCAGCCTGTGCATTTTTTGAGGCCACATGTACACAGTAGGCCAACCTGGCAAAATTGTAAAAATAATTACATTGAGTGATGTCATTGGTCCATCTTAGCTGATACAAACAACTACTAGTTATGATTTGGTGATAAAACCATTGATAAGTTAACAAGACCATCTAGACCAACTGTAAAACCGAGAGAAGGAAATGCTGGCTAGAGGAAGATGGCACAACCATTAGCATGGTTCACAAAATACATTTCACTATAAATGAAAATGTTAATTGTATCACCACATAATCCTTTAAAGTACTGTAGCATGTTCAAGAAATATTGTTGACATGTTGATGTTAGCTTATTTTTTCTACAGCATTTTCGCTGAATTATTTAATAAGGACTCTTATTGTGAAGACAGGGCTAGCTCACTGGCTGTGTTTACATGTAGTTCAGAAAGAACTGAGAATATAGACCGGGGATGTCAAACTCAACCACTAAAAGGGCCATATTAAAAATCTCAACAAATCCGTAGGCCAGAGAGCACCTATGTTTCTATTTCATTTTGCTATAGCCTGAAGTGGCCATTGTTTATTCAAAATATGGCAAAACATCAACAGCAAAATGTAGGCAGTTGTAGTAGACCTTGAAATATTACATGAAAACCTGAAATATTAAAAAAAAGGATGTCCCCAGGATGTAGGCATTTCAAACCTATCCACTTGCATGATTAAGACCTGGCCTCTTTTCTTTGCTGAAGTTCATTCATTCTTGGGATCAATTTCTGAGCTGCTGAGCTAAATGTTAATATCGGTTGAACTGCAGCTGAAATGCAGCATGTGTGTTTGTTTCTGGTGCGATAGAATTGAGGTGTAACTGCTGTACTATAGATGGCTGTTGGGGTAGGGGAGTGAGAGCACACTTTACTTTCCAGTGCATGATAAGGACTGTAGGGCAGCACTTTGTGAAATGAGCTAATATTAACAGAAAATGAAAATAATTTCACGGGCTGAATATGATTATGTTGTAACCCTGATCTGGTCCCCGGGCCTTGTGTTTGACATATGGGATCTAGATGTAGCTGAGGCTTAGAGCAAACTGTTAGAGAAAACTCTGCTTATGTATGGCTATGGACAACAACAGCTGGTTAATAAAGTGCCATGACTTGTGCGATACCTTTGTCTCCTTTAATACCACTGAATGCTACATTATGAAAGATAATTCAAATACTGGAAAAAACTCACATCATCTCAGTACTCCCCCCCCTGAAAGAGTCTCTTAACTACCATTTGGCAATTTGCTTTGAGCTACGTTGGGATCAGCCCTTGCCCAAATGCTGCATTCCACCAGAACATTAACATTAGGGCACATAGCTGAAAGAACAATAACAAGGTGGTATCCTTATATTAGGTCTTCAGTGTAGTCACTGCACCAAAGCATTGATGGATGTGTGCAATGAAGAACTGACTGTGGAGAAAGGGTACAATACCATGTCAGGAGAAAGTAACAGAACATAGATCAGTACAGAACCTAGTGCCTGTGTTCAGTGCTCTGGTAAAGGCCAGAGTGTGGGTGGGTTAAGCTTCAATAGATCAGAAGGTTTGCGCTCAGTGAGACTGGAGAGGCTTTAAAATTTTATGTGAACTTTTTGATTATATGTTTATATATCTATAAAATACACAAAAGACAGGAAACTTACAGAAGAGGAAAATAAGGCTTATATTATTAAAGCATTTCATCCAAACCTTCACAGTAATAAAAAACCTATTCCTATGAAATGGGTGAGTGCCCAGTCTGATTTGAGTTTTAGGTTTTACAAGGCCACAGCAGTGGATATGTACAAAACCATTTGCATTGCAGTTGATTAACAGCAAGTCATGTCAGTGCTGTGTAGTCACATATTTCAGTAGTTTCTTGAGTTCCTTCTGACTCAGTTGATGGGCTCACTTTTAGAAATATGAGCAACATGCCTTATTGTGTATATACTTCCTTTTGACTAAATAAAGATTTGAGTCTCTACCCTTCTCCTTCTTCTAATACATCTGTGAAGAAAAAATACATCTTTTTTTCTGACACAGAGGGGAAAACATCCTCTTTGTAAAACTTCAAGTTTTTAGAGAGAATAATGTAACAAATGTCATTAGCAGAGAGAGAGAGAGAGAGAGAGAGAGAGAGAGAGAGCTGCTGCAGAGAGGCACTCAATTAAGTCTCATCTTATTCTAAAAAGAGGACAGTGACGGAGAACATTCCTCCACTCCACTTTCATTTTCTCTCTCCACCCTAAAGCCCCCCACCCCCTCTCTCTGTGATCAGCTGCACAAGCAGATGTATGTCTTTTTTTCTTTGAAGGGAAGTGCTCTGACTGATGAGAAATTACTGTTATAATCAAGATTATTTATCCCTTCTTTCATCATCTCTCACTCTTTTTCTCTTTTTCTCTCTCTCTCTCTCTCTCTCTCTCTCTGTCTCTCTATTTCATTCTCACCCCATTAATCTTTCTCATATTTTCTGTCATTCTTGCTCTTTTCTTCTCCCTCTTTCCTCTCTATTTCTTTCTCCCCCTCTTTCCTTTCTATAGTCTGCTCATGCATTCTCTTCCTTCCTCTACTCTTCTTTCTGTCTTCATTTCTTTCTTTCTCCCTGTTATTTCTCTCAGTTTCAAATAGCTCTGTAGGCATGAATTGCAACAACATTTAATAATAAATAATAACTTTTAATAATAAAAATGAGTAATAATAAATAAAATACATACACACGTAACACAAAGTCATGTCACTAATGCACTATATTGCCAAAAGTATTGGCTCGTCTGTCTTCACACACATATGAACTTGAGTAACATCCCATTTTTAATCCATAGGGTTTAATATGATGTTGGCCCACCCTTTGCAGCTATTTGTGAGGTCAGACACTGATGTTGGACGAGGGGGCCTGGATCGCAGTCTCTGCTCTAATTCATCCCAAAGGTGTTCTATCGGGTTCAGGTCAGGACTCTGTGCAGGCCAGTCAAGTTCTTCCACACCAAACTAATCATCCATGTCTTTATGGACCTTGCTTTGTGCTCTGGTGTTTAGTCATGTTGGAACAGGAACGGCCATCAGTAAACTACTACTACATCAGGTGGCATCCTATAATGGTACCACGCTGGAATTCACTGAGCTCCTTCTTTTATAAAGGTTTGTAGAAGCCGTCTGCAAGACTAGGTGCTTGGTTTTATACACCTATATGGTTGCAGGAAGGGTTACACACATGTAACATTAACATGCTTCTCATCTTGATTGATATTTTGGACATTAGAAGAATTAGGCACTTCTTTGATGTTTAAACAATGTGCCAGTCTATCTATCTATCTATCTATCTATCTATCTATCTATCTATCTATCTATCTATCTATCTATCTATCTATCTATCTATCTATCTATCTATCTATCTGTCTGTCTGTCTGTCTGTCTGTCTGTCTGTCTGTCTGTCTGTCTGTCTGTCTCCCTTGCCTTCTTCTTCTCTTCACATTCTTTATTGTTTTCTGTCTTTTCTGTGTCTTGCTTTCTTTCTCTGCCTTATTTTTTTCTCACTCCTTCCTTCTCTCTCTTTCTCTCTCTGTCTCTATCTCTCTTTTAGATAATCTCTCACTCTCTCTCTCTCTCTCTCTCTCTCTCAGCACATCCTTAGGCTCCTCTCTGTTGTTTGTCTGTGAGTCAGTATAGATTGAGAGCAGTAGAACTACAGGGGATGATGTGCTCCTGCGTAATCTATCACCAGATCAAATTTACACCCATCCATCATGTGCTCCTCGATCTTCAGGCTTTGTGCTGAGAGTCCAAATTTAAGCAGCCCTGTCCTCTCGCATTGCGCTTTTCTGAGGTGCATGTGCATACGTTAGTTAGTGATACTGCATTGCCGTGAGGAAAGACACAACTTCAAACACAAGGACGTACTGCATCCATCTGTGTTCTCTCTCTCTCTCTCTCTTCCTCTCTCTCTTCCTCTCTCTCTTCCTCTCTCTCTCTCTCTGTCTCTCTCTGTCTCTCTCTCTCTCTCTCTCTTTACCATGTACCAAGAATTGCTACTGGGGAAGAAACCTTGTTTTTCATGCCGATGCTCTTTCTGTGTTTGAAGGTTTTTTATTAGTAGACAGTATTATTATAACTCTATGAGCTTTGAATTCTTAGCCTGTGTCTGTATTGATTACTGACAAAAACTACAGATCTCTTGGATACATGCTAGAGTCTTCACAAAACTGTAAAATTGTAATACACAAAGATTTCACATAGACAGCATTAATGTGCTGCAAGAAATCTAAAAGATTTTGAGTCTGGGTAAAAAAAATACTGGCTCTAAGCCTTAACTTTAAGAAAATGTTTTCTAAATGCAGATAATAAGTGTTTGAAAAGTATATGGATCTACACAGCGGGAGCTTCTTTTCGATACCCTTGAGAGCATAAATAGCACTGAAAGTAACACAAATTACCATTTCTTTTTTTATTTACATATGTTTGTTTTGTTGAAGTGGACAGGCAATTTGCATACATATGAGTAGACTATGCTACATTTCATTCTCACCTCCCAAACAAAATCACAGACTCCTCCGTTCACCCACCAATCCAAAACTGCCTCTTTATTTAACAGAAATAAGAAAGGAATTATACTAAAATACTACTTTAAAAATTGCAAATATATAAATAAACACATTAGTTTAATGGATTTATTTAAATTAGTTTTATTTAGAGAAACATTGTGGACATGCGTGCACATGTTAGTCACTGTTTGACAATATAATATTGCTTACATCATGGCAGGATAACATGCGTTCCCGTGCTGTATGAAAATAACAGTCTCTCTCAGTAAAAGCTAAGGTGCCAATCAAAAGTCAACATAATATAAACAGTGATGTACATGGTGATGCTTATGTTTACACTAGTTGCTTAATAACCAGGTTGTGACTGTTGTGGAAAAAGCAATATTCTCTCTATAATTGTCACAGATTCATTCCTCATCGTCAAAATCCATTATTTTACCAATGATGCAGTACAACATCTCACCTTTCTGCACATCTTTAAAACTATCAAGTAAGCTGTCCCTCAGGCTCAATGTGGGCTTTCTATTCAATCATATCTTTTCAACCCAACCTGCTGTAAAATCTTTCCACCTCTTAGTAGGCGGAATGATTCCAGATAAATGTTCTACTGATTCTTATTTAGGGAAGATAAGACCCATGGTGAGCATCAAATCATTTTCAAGGTATCAAGGCCCCAAATAGCTCTTCAAATGCTTTGCAGAAAATCCATTAGAATAAACGTACAGTCTAATTCATTATTACATGAATCATTTTTTTTCCATAGACAGATTAAAGGAGTCATGTGCTATAGTTTCTTTTCTTTTCTTTTCCTTTGTGTAGCAGTAATCCTTTTAACTTTACCATTTTCTAATCTCTCTTTATCTCTTAACATTTAACAGGCTATTTTTGTTACTGTCTCTTTAAGACTGAGATACATAGCAGTCCAAGTTGATTTTTTTTTTTAACGTGAACCTACAGGCTAAACTGCTGTGAGCTGAATATGCACATGTAAATAATGCGCATGCATTATTTTTGGTGAAATACAAAACCTACACATCTAAAACGGTCTCTTTTTGCAGCTTAGCTTCCATATATGGCTTGTAACTACTGTGAAGCAAACAGTACATTTTGAAACTTTAACAATGAGTACATATCGTACAAAACTTGTTTCTTTAATAAAAATGTCATTTCCAGTGGAGAGTTTCCCACTGACCATGTCATTTAGATCTAGCATCTAGAGAAATAACTAAATTATTCATAAGCCATTTACATGAAGTATTGCGTGAGGCAAACAAGTTACTTCCCAAAAGAAATATCATGCACAGATTCTTCAAACTCAATAAAACCACATTTCTGGTTAAACTTCCAAAGTTAAAGTAGGATTATCAAAGTGCTTTTGGTGTGAAATAAAACCTTGAGGCCTTGTAACAATGAGTGAATGTTTCTCTGACAGGATGATGTGAAACCTCATTGATGTCTCACACCTGAAAAGATGGGAAAGTTATGCCTCAGAATATAAACCCTCACTGATTTTACCTTGCTGTATTCAGAGCTATCTGCTCAAACTAGCAGCCCCCTGCCTGCTGCAGAGCCTTTGTAGGAAATCCTATGAATCCAAGCTGTGGGTGCACTGCTGCATGTGTGACTAACAAGTGAATCCCCTTTGACTGCTGAGATTTGTACCACTGTGCACCATAAAGGCCTTATTTATTGTCAAAACAATGAAAATATCCATTTACAGATACAGCGTGAGACTCAAAAAAAAAAACACCATGTAGTCATTGTAAACAACTCCCTCCCTCTTTCTCTTGTTGTGTCTTTCTGTGTGTGTGTGTGTGCATGTTGTTGTGTGTATGCATGTGTATAGAATTCTCTCCACTCAGTGCATCTACTGAAGTAACTACATGTGGCCCAATGACTTGCGCCAGCTCCTGTGAATCAGGCTGGGCACTGGCTATTGGATTGCTCTGAATGTGATGTGAGATGAGGTTGATTGAAACAGATAAGGCACACAGATCAGCACTGCAGTGAATGGTGTTACTCATATTAATCAAATGGAATCAACTGCTATTGCATGTGTGTATATATGCAACATGAAAAGAACCAGCTTGCATAACATTACATTTATTTATTTACTGTTTTCCAATTTGAAAATGCCAGCTGCCCTTTGCATTGTGTGAACACTTCATCAAGATGAATGAAGCAATAAAAATCACAATTTCTTGCCTCAAATCTTTTCAGTAAATCTAAGCCTTTCAATATAACATAAACATAAAAAAATAACCTAGGCTGGAGCTCAACGTTCTCTTTGTTTATTTAGTGATGTATAGAGAAAAAAAATGTAAGAGAAAATTTGCAACAGTGTGGTTAAATGTGTGACATAATGTAGAAGTAGTATAGTATATTGTATAATAGAATGTAGCAATAGTGTAGTAGAATGTGGAAAAAAGTATTATATAATGTAACATGTATAATATGATGTAGTAATAGTGTACACTAATAGAAAAGTGGTATATAATGTGGCAGTAGTACAGTAATTTGGTACAGTATAATATTTAATGTAATGGAGTGATAGCATAGTGAAATGTGTAAAATAATCTAGTATAATTTTAAATATAATGTAGCGACAGTGCTGTGTAATTTAAAATAAGATGTAACAATAGAGTAATATAATGTGTGATATGATGTAGCAACATCGCATTATAATGTGGCAGTGGTGTAACAGGTGTTATATAATGCTGCATTGTATAGCATAGTATAAAATGGAATATAATGGTAATTCTGTACAGCATGATATTAAACAAAGTAATGTTATTGTGGACAGATATGAATAGTGTGCATCATATAATGTAGCAACAGTACAGTATATTTATTTTATATAATATAACCATAATGTAGTATAATGTGTAATACAATGTAGCAATAATATTATAGAATATAGTACAATATTTAATGTACTGTAGCAATAATGTATAAAATAGTACAATATTTAATGTAATGTAGCAGTAATGTTGTACAATGTAGTATGATGTGTTTATGCAATATAATGTAGCAACAGTGTGGTATAGCATGTTCTTTACTTGGCTATGTGTCAGCTTAACTGCTGTTTTTATTATAGTATAGTCTTATACAGGACTGATGCAGGCTAATGCTGATGTTTTTGGGGTAGCCTCTAATCTGTTTTCCTGGGATGAAGCGCCCACACTGTTCCCTGCTGCGTTGTGTGACAGATGATTGATTAGTTCATCTTTTCTCCGCTGGTCCGACTAGTGTTGGTGAATAGCTGTCCCGTTGTGGCACTCCGCCTGAAATGTGTATGCACACAGATACACATGGATGCACACACACATACACACACACACAAACACACCCCAACCACTCACCCACTCACCTCCTCACTTGTGGCCAGCACATGTAGCACCAACATGAAAACTATGAAAACTATCATCTTGTCATACAGGTTGGTCACAAAGCATGGAAACTGCATACAAACACTACAGAATACGTGAAAACAAGGATGAACCAGACACAGAAATAGGTGGAGAGAGAGTGCAAGAGTGAGTGATAGTGATGCTGATGGTGAAAGAGAATGAGAGAGAGGAGAAATGAAAACACTAAGCTATAGATTGCTATTTCTTCTGCTAAATGAAGCTTAGCACCATCATACTGTCATTTCATAATAGCTTCATTTCAAGCTCAGTAAAGGCTCCATTAATGCATAAGAATTAATCGATAGAAGTGTCAGTGACATTTGATAGATGCTCAGGTATGGATAAAGGTACGATTAATGTTCATGAGCTAGAGCTGTCACAGCAGCAGGTCAAGGTCACCAACCTTACCCTACATTTTAGCACCAATTTCAACTGATGAAGGATTTCTGCTATGTAATTATTGTGTTATTATCATGTAATATCAAAACATTACAGTTCATTAAGGTCATCTAGCGGCCACAGATTTATCCTCTTGAGGCAGGATTTTTGGAGGCACAAGTGAGGGAAGCCAAAGGAAAGAAGATACGTGTGGGAGAGTTGAGAGAGGATAAAAGGCAAGTGTAAGATTATAAGTTAAGGAAAGCATTTGTGCGATTAAGGGATTCAGTGTAAATTAAAAGTGGAGACGTATCTGACCTTTCAAAACGTTTAGAGGCTATTTCGAAGCCCCACTTCTAAAGGTAAGATTGAGAGGATATAAAAGTAAAAACTCTGGTTGGCAATTTAAATCTAATTTGTATAAGAGCAACTCTGGGAGATCAACCATACTGATACTCTGCAGTTTCATTATAAGAGGAGCCCACTCTTGAAAACACTTCAAGTACAAAAGGATTCATGAACAAGCAGACACTCTTCACCACTTAGACAAAACTGCTTTTGATAAAAATATAAGTAAGTGAGTACATAAACACAAGAAAAAATGATAGAGACAAGCATCCTTATCAGACTACTGCTGAGTGCATGTTTCAGGTAGAGAACGAGGCTTTTTCTCTGACTGACTGACTGAGTCACTTCATTGAAATGTGTATGCATAAAGAGTGTAGAGTAGGGGTCAGTGACTTAAATGTTAAGAAGAGCCATTTTATCCTTTCAACAAAAATGAAACCACTTTGGGAGCCACAGCATTTTATGTCCATTTTTATTGAAGTAATATTTTAACATCTTAGCTGAAAATATGTTTTAATATGTCCTAGTATAGACAAAAAAATAACATAAACAAAAGACTTCCTTTGCTCTGCTTTAAGATTTAGCTCAGCTATAGACACTTTTCTCACATCTCTGGCAGGAAAAACTTATCCCCAAAAGTAGTTTCTTGTAAAATGTCTTGTAACAGTTTCTTGTAAAATGCCTCTCAACGTTTGACCTACGAAGTTGTAAATTGTTGCTGTTGGGACAAAACCTTTATGTCCATTTTTCATTTTTTGACTCAATTTGCAAAAGGCAGTTGCCATTTATGTTGTGACAAGATTTCATGATGAATGCGCCAAAAGAAATGGTCCAAAATTAATTGGAAAAAAAAATTTCTATTTACTTCCATTAGAAGTTAAAAGTATTTTTCCTTGTCCTGTAAAGTTTACAGACACAAGATGCAAGGTTTAGTTCTGTAGCAGCAAAATGCTTTGGGCACACTGCTACAGAACTGTCACATATATTTCCAGAACCTGAAAACAAACTGCATAATAATTTCGCTTAATCACAAATACTACACTGAACAACAATCAAAGGCCAAAAAAAGCATAATTCCATAGAGAAAAACTGGATCTGGTTGCTAAATGTATACAATTAGGCTAATCTCAGCTGATTCCCATCTCAGCAGGTGCTGATCTATAAAAAGCATGACTTGTGGAGTTATTTATATGAAGAACTGTGTATAAGCCAGATGACACAGTAGGTGTGATGTGGAAGAGAACCTGTGTCCAAAAGATGCAGAACAGCTATGGTAAGCATTTACTGTATGTGTGGCTTAATGTACTGGATTTTTTTTCTTGGCTGGATTATGAAGTATTTTTTATCACTTAATTCCTTTGCAGTAAGGATTCTGTTTTGTGGTGGTTTTTCCAAAAACTATAATACTGTAATATGTGAAATATTTCAAAAAATGCCTTTAAAATCTATAGCAACATACTATACAGTGTTTCTGAAATATGATGCTGTTGAGAATAAGCAACAATGCTATAGAAACAACAAATAATATTTATACTGAGAGACAATTTGCAGATGCAGTTTATTATGATAGTGCAATAAGCATGATAAAAATAGCTTTGTGTGATAATCAGATCACTATCTGAACTGAAGGGGTAATCATGCTAATCATATCTTTAGCTATGCATTTCCATCAGTAAATAGGGAGTAATAAAAGAGAAGGCCTGTAACTGATTTTAAGGTCTTTATTCTTATTTTCTCTGCTTTTACCAAAGTTCGATCTGTAATGTTTCTTGGATGATGAATGGCCATTTCTCTGTAAAACTGTCAAATTAAATAATTGGTCTCTGTTTAAAGAATTTCGTATTACATCAATGGTAATCAAGGGTTTTAGTGTGAATCATCTTATGTCAATCCATTTAAAATGCGGACTAATTCATCACAGGTGATTCACATTAGTGAAGGCCTTTCTTAACCTCGACCCAACATCTACTATATTTTTTAGATATTAATGAGCATGTGGGAAATACACCTTCCATCTGCAGCACTCCTTGTTCCCTCGTCAAGTGGAACTGATATAAATTATGGGTTCAGGCACACATTTCACTTATGTATGTATGTATGCTTGGTTGATGCCTTTAGGACACAATCATCATTCAGACAGATGCTTTTGCAAGTGACAACTTTTAATACTAAACAAATTGTTTGTTCCTTTACAATGATTCATTATCCTTCCCTTTGGTGCTTCTGCTGCATGCTTGTGGTTTCAGGTCACTTTCTCTCTGGAACAGGAGAAAATCTCTTGCACTGCGTGGCTCTGGTATCATGGCAGCAAAGCTTTCCACACAATACTCTGAACAAACAGCTTTCAGCTCTCTCCTCTCTCTCTCTCTCTCTCTCTCTCTCTCTCTGTCTCTCTCTCTCACTTGCTCTCTCTCTCACTCAATTAAGCTATATCATACTGTTCACCCGTTACATTTGCATAATTTATGAGTGGCTGTGAGGAACCTGGATCTCATTAGAGACTGGGTTATTACTGGGTGTTAAGTTGGAGGATTTCTGCTTTTGTGTGCAGGGCCTGATAAGGCCTATGTGAAGCCCCCGGACAGGAAGTGGCCGTTTGCAGAGTCACTCTGGTTTAATTAAGTTCAGGCAACATTGAAGGCGCCTCTCAGCAAAGGACCTGCCACCACAATCACTGTGCCCAGCCCTTCATTGGTGCTCACTCAGCCTGTGACGGGTTACCATGGTGAAAACCTAGCAAAAAGTTTTCATGGAGAGTTGTATGCAAATTATGCCAAATATGTAAAGTCAAGGTTACTTGCAGGTTATTTTTTTATTCATGAGATTTTCATTTGTGAACTTTAACATGAAATAACCAGTCTCTTAAATCAATTTTTTCAAGTCTAACCTAATGTCTTGTCATTAACAAGTCCCATTAAAATCTGTTGGTAGAGTAGTTGCAAAGCCTGCATGTCCAAGCTGGTTGTAATAATATTGTAGTGTTCTGCTACTGGCTCGTGCTGAGAGGCGTGTTAATGCAGAGGGCCATGAGAAGAGGCTTATGGGAGGCATGCGCTCTCTGTGAAAAGGGACATTTATGTTGTTTATGTTGTTGTTTGTCAGTTAAAGCTATATGGCATGTGTTGTGTTATTTTGTGTTGGGCATTGGGGTTAATTAGAGTGGGTTTGCATCGACCATTAATTGAAGAGCTATGGCTAGTAGTGACCTTGCCTGCTAGCCCTGCCTGTGTTCTGCGCATTTCAGCCGGGTGTTTAATAATAGAGCACTGTTGGACTGGAATCATGGCCTCCCTTATGTCCCACTCTACACCTTTATTAGTGGAGACACAGTGATTTTCTGAGCAAGTTTACAGACACATTCAGAACAGAATTCAGATCACTAAGTGCTTATGCTTGGTTTGCTTATTCAGTGTAACAGTGAAAGGCAATCCAAGTTTCATTATTATCATGATTATTATTAGTAGTAGTAGTAATAGAGGTAGGAATAGTAGTAGTAGTGGTAGTATTAAGTGCCATCAAGTCGGTTGACCACATTGACACTTTTTATCTATAATATCCTGTCCTCTATTTGGGTCTTTAGGCTTCTTAATTGCTTGTTCATGATTCCTGTATTTGTATCTATCTTGTTGCTGCTTGTCCTCTTCCTCTTTTAGCTGCATCTGTTCCAAGCTTGATTGTCTCTTAGTTTGGCTATCTGAGCTAAGAGTGAAAGGTGAGACTTTGGTCAAGGATCTCTGTGTGTTTCCTTTGCCACCCAAGTTACCCTCAAAAGCCTTTGCCAACACACACAAGTTAAAAAGTATCATTATATTTCCTGTCACACTTATTTTTTGTTCAGTTTTCACTTCCAAAAAAAAAACAACAGAGGAAAGACCATAGCTTTGCACTTTCTTCTGCTAATATTGAGTCTTCGATCATCTCCTTCCAGCCCTGATTCTCCTATTAAATGTTCAGTATTTAGGGTTGAACAAGTTGAGGGATATGGTAGTGTTGTAGTTGAGACCACCATTAGAGCCAAGTGAAGACAGAGACTGGGAGATATGGAATAAGAGTCAAGACCAAGACTTTTAGTAATAAAGTCCAAATCAAGACAGAGACCAGTTTAAGATTTTACATTTTTTTTCTTTTTTTTTCAGAATGTAAAAATAAAAAGATTATTTGCAATTGAATCATATATAGCCTTAAACATTATTACTTATTATTATGTTATAGTTTTAGTTAAACTTTAGTTAAAATTCTAACTGGAAGCAATGGTGAGGTTATTCTCTGTTCTTCTGGGAAATTTGAAGTTTGAAACTAATGAACATCAACAAACAAATAACATTCAGTAAAGCCACCCTGGAAAGATCAGTTTGATCCTCTACCAAGAGATTACTTAAACCTATATTAACCTGTGGTCTGCAGCTCCCTGTGGACTGTGGTGGTGCTGCAGGTTTTTTTTAAAGCAAAGAATCATCACAATGCAAACAATCAACCAAACATAACTTATTACATAAATATGACAAATATCGTTGATTACTTGCAAAAGTAAATTCTTATATTTTTTTTAAGCTCAACAATTGTTCTGGCAAAATGTCATAGTTTTATGTTTATTATAACATAGAATGCAATACATGTAAGATATATAGCAGTGTAAGCTAATTTGCAGCCCCAGTCCGTAGTTAGGTTTTTGAGTAGAAGAAAAAAAAATAACACAGCGTATACATCAAGTGCATAAAATATGCATGTTTTTGTATGATTACATTTAAATATATAAATGCATTTTTATATCAATATGTCAGTGAAAACATACAAAATGTTCACATTCACTTCTGTTTAAGCCAATGTTTCACTTTTACATACAAATATTTCATTAATTTTCTGTTCTGATTCTTGACATTAATACATACAGTCCATAACTGTATGTATAATAATAAATACACATAATACATCCCTTTAACTTTAAAACATGACTAATCAAAGGCTGTTCTACATAATGTTTATATTTCCAGTGCAAGCATAACCAAAATAAAGGAAATATTTGCAGCACATGTTTTTACCTGTGTGGGTAACTGAAAACTACTGAGTAACTACAGCTCTGTGCTGTTTGCTCAGGGGTCTTTTCAAAGGAAGCTTTGAAAACCAACAACTTCCACTGTCACTTGGAGACTAAACACAGTCAAGATATCTAAACCTGTCAAACTGAGCCAGAACTCCATTTTCAGCTTTCTTCTCTTCAGCCTGACATTCAGCACTCAGTAGCTGCCAAATCAGCCTTCTCAAAAAGACAATCTGAAAAAGACAATATATTCATTTAAATAGGCATAAGCTTTTGTGGTTGTTTGTGAGGGCCTTGAGTTGCAAAAGCTTTGGAACCCCTCATATTCAGAAAGGACTGGTTTATTCTGTTTATTCTGCTTTGTTGATATTCAACAATAATTCAGCTTCCAGTTACATCAGACAGGAGCAACACACTCCTGATGCTAAAACCAAGATAGAGACTGCTTGTTTATGCTGTCAAGACAGGTCTCAAGACCATGACCAGAATCACATCCAGTAACTCTAGGATATCGCTTTATAACCTTGGAACCAGACTGTTTGACCATCTATTGTAGTGACTGTGGTTTGTTGATCACTATGGAAGTTCCTCATTAAAATGAGGCCATATTACAGAAACTTCTTAAGTCTGTAATCTAATCTTATCTGCTTAGTCACCATAACAACTCAGGACTGAATTTAGGACAGAGGCTATTACAGAACAGCAGTTCTTAAGTTCATAATTTTATATTATAATTTATATCATAACTCCAGATAAGAAAACAGTATTACAGAAATGTCCAATTCTATTCTAATTTTAAGGCAACCCCAGAGGTGTCTTAACTTCTGTTTTAACTATCTGTTTCTACTGCTTCATGCAGTGACAGGCAGCATAGTTCACTATAACTGGCATGATGATGCTACATTCATCTACTGTGAAAAAACTGTGCTTTGACTAATGAGGGCTTTTTCTAACAGTGTTTTAAAAGTCCAGACACTGCAGACACACCATCACTCTTATTACCTTGTGTGTCTATGTTAATGAAAACTCATTAGATAAAATAATACACTGTTTATTATGAGGAATAACATTAGCACAATCAGCTAAAGTGTTTGGGAAATGAAACAAACTGTGGACACAATATTCTTCATTTCCAGTTTATCACTCTTTAGTTTGTTTGACATTTTTTACAGCAGTGACACTAGCTAGTTTTCTGGCTAACTAGCTTATTTTAGTTTATTTTTTTACATTTACGGAATTTGGTAGATGCTCGTATCCAGAGTGACTTACAATTTGATCATTTTTGATTATACTTTTACATTTTACATACTTTTACATTTTACATACGGTTGTTGGTAACACACATGACAGTTGATTGTTGACTTTGATCAAGTAAGTTAAGGTTTCCTAACTTTAGATAATATGTTGTTAGATAAGATAAGATTCCTAAATCAAGAGGTTGCTTCTACAATAGGAATTTGTGAAAAATCATATTAAACTTAAGACCAAAATATCATGAGCAAGAGCATGACTGAACATGGTTGACACAGTGGAAATCTATCTGTAGTCAATGAAAACCATGTTGACTTCCTTCTTGAATACCTTGGCTTTTTCATCAGCAGTGATATCTCTTGTTCAGTAATATCTCTGATTCTTCTGCTTTTGCTAAATCTTACTTGAATGTTCATATTTATATGTTTACTTGTTGCTTATTCAAAATGGTAAATATATGTTTTGCTTTGGCATTAAAAGATCACTATGACTACTTCTACCACTACTACCACTACTACTGCTGCTTCTACTACTACTAATAATAATAAAATCCTTTTTTCAAATTTAAGGACTCTTTACAAATCAAAACAAAAATGAAAGCGCATACATAATCAACATTGGGGGCAGTCGTGGGCTGGAGGTTATGGAGCTGGCCCTATGACCGGAAGGTTGCCGGTTCGATCCCCAGGGCCCACAGTCCATGACTGAGGTGTCATTGAGCAAGACACCTAACCCCCCAACTGCTCCCCAGGCGCGATGGATAGGGCTGCCCACCGCTCTGATGAAGTGTGCTCACTGCCCCCTAGTGTGTGTGTGTGTTCACTAGTGTGTATGTGCTGTTTCACTTCACGGATGGGTTAAATGCGGAGGTGGAATTTCCCCGGTTGTGGGATCAAAAAAGTATCACTTAATCTTAACAAAATAAGAGATAATAGACAGAATCAGTACAGAAGTGTCACAATTGGCACCTTCCAGTCCTGTCCATGTGCTCCTGTTGTGTTTACTTCCCAGTCCTGTCCATGTGCTTCTGTTTTGGTTTTCAGTCCTGCCCTCTTGTTTCATGACTCCACCCCTGATTGTCTCCACCTGTGTTTCCAACTGTCCCTCGTTTACCCTCCTGTGTTTTCCCCTGTGTGTTTGTTGGTCTTTGTTTGAGATGTTTGTTTGATGTAAGGTTTGTGTTTGAAGTGTATGTATTGTTTGAAGAGTTTTCTGGCCTGTTTGGAGTTCTGTTATCATTTTTGTCATGTCTGTCCCTCCTGCTCTCTGTATTGTTTCTCTGACAATGGACTGTTCTGACCCTGATTATGGATTTGCACTTAATAAATCTCGCTTCGCTTCACACATACGTCTGCCTCATTGCTCCCCGGCATTACAAAAAGCTAGTAGTAGAAGACTAGAGTAGAAGAAAGTGATTATAACCATGAAGTTAATATAGATGGCATTTAATAAAGGCACCAATGAAATGAATGCTGCTGAAATACTGAAAGAATCTGATCATTTATGTTCTGATAGTAGTCATACGTTGTTGTTGTTGTGATTTAAGAAAGCTTCTACAATTTATGAATACTGATCCAATTTTAGCGTAACAGCTTTTCTAAATTTAGTCATGATTATAGTGCATAAGATTAATGTTTTTGTCCCTCATCTTATTTGAACATTTTTAAATAACTATGTTACTGCTTAATCACCATTTGAAATCACTTGATAACTTTCATTAACAAGTTCTGCGATTTCAACTCAACTTTCAACACTAATTCCACATCAGACTGGGAGAACAACTACAGCTGACTGAACATAGACCTTACTCATTTTAAGCAGACTGTTCATCCCTGACCAACCTGACCCTGAAAGATAAATTATGTTTAATGCCATATGGCCTTTTGCTTTCTGCTTCACATTTTTGCATTCCCCATATTGTCCCTCTTCAGAAGTCGGAAGAATGTCTGAAGAAACTTTTGGTCCATTTTGCTTATATCTGTTTGTCCTGTGTAAGAGATGGAGCTTCCAATCCATGCCAAGGAAGGCGATGTGTGCTCGGAGGGGTTTGTTTAAAGATGTGCTCACTGCCTTGTTATTTACATAAGCTAACAAGGTTATTGGGAGCTTTAGCTGCCTGAATGTCACCGTGGTTTTAAAGTATATGAGAATTTAATAAGCGTCTCTGTCAAAGAGCGTTGGAGGGGAGGAATGTGGGCTATGAATATTTATGAGGGCCTCTTCAGAGGGATTTGCTCCTGAGCTACCTGCTTTAGCTTCCTCCCAAAATTACCTGAGACAATCTACTGCCTCTGTTTATGAAACAGCATCACCAGCCCTCCTGCCACCACCAGAGAATGAAAATATTTGTTGTTTATACTGTTATTATACCTTTGATTTACACTATAGGAAAAAAATAAATATAAAAATAGCTTTGTATCTCAGTCAACAATGTTTCAGTTGTACTTGTTATGTTGGGCCTTCTTTTTCCTTTTATTCATTTCTGCAATATTGAGAATGCTTTGTTTATCTAGGTGGAGACAAAGCTGTTTCGAGAATAATATAGAGCTTTATTTCCTCAGAGCAGTGCTATAACAGAATAAGTTTATATAGTATGACTTCTAAGGTATAATGGATGAGTACTGAATGAACCATCTCACTCAATTACAGTTGCACTCAGAGAGTAACAGCTTATAAGAGATTAAACAAGTTATATTTTGCTAAGTCCATTCTTCTAAGCTCATCTTACAAATGTATATGAATGTGTGAAATATAAAAATGAAATCACATAAAGACAGGAGGCCATTTCATTCGTTTTCATTTGATAATTAGAAAAGCAGCTAAACACACATGTCCACAGTTCTGCTAACTGTAGACTGAGTCTTATTACTTCTCTTGAACTGATCAGAAACTGTGCTAAAGAAAAAAAAACAAAGCTGACAAACTGAAAAAGTATATTCATTCATTATTAGCAACATGCATGCAGACACATACACATAATTTTGACAGTACTGTGCAAAAGTCAGTGACCTCCCCTCATTTATTTAATTTCCAGTCAAGTATATATATATATATATATATATATATATATATATTTCTGAGGAGACAAGGGAACGACTAAGGAAAAAAGTGAACAAACTGGAGTTTCCATGAAAAAAAAAAAGATTAACAAATATAGAGAAACTGGGACAACCATCCAAGCCCTGGTAGACCATGAAAATTGTCACCACCAGATAAACAGGAGAAAATCAAGCTCCACTCTTGCTTCAGATCAGAAAAAATCCTCAAGTGTTACACCATGAGAAGACATGCTATTGGTCTGCTAGGATGTGTAGCTGTCAAGAAGCCCATACTGAGAAAATTTGCAAATCAAAGTAGCTGCTGGTGGACTGACCATCCCAGAGTACAGAACCTAACAAGACTGAAAAAATATATATGTAAATTTCTTAATAAAACAGTCTCTAATAAAGGCAAAAGATAGACACATTAAATACTGAACATTTGACATTATATTTAGTTGTTTAGGCTTCTTTGTGATATAATATTAAATATATTATCATTCTCCAAAGAAAAACATCTCCATTTGTTTATTTTTTTACATCATTTGAGCTTAAAGTATTTTTCCTTCTTCTAAGTTATTATTTTGATAGTACTTTGTTGTTATTGTTTTTTGTCTCTTAATCCTGCAAAATGAATCAATCGTGCTTAACGGCCAGGTGGTCTCAGACTTTTGCACCATATTGTACCTATGTGGTGCGCACATGTATCTGTTATTTACATTCTTTGTTTCTTTGTCTTCAGCTCTGTCTCCGTGTTGTTGGGAAATCTTGGGAATAAGTGCATTAATAATTATTGATTACAGATGTTTACATGCATGCGTGAGTACTGAACTCCTACAGCTGAATGAGTCCTGGACAGGCCATATGGCCTGGGACTGGAGGAAAAATAAGAAAATATGCCAAGACTGATTGCAGTTGCATTTTTATTTTGAGGTAACAAATTATGTCTATGCTGACTCTACTCCATTTGATTGAATGGAAATATGTGGTATAATTAAATTAAAGTCATTCAGCCATTTACCTTTCTGAGTGCTTCATGTAAATGAATATTCATGTGAATTCCTGTGAAACAGCAACCGTGAGATGTTGTTGATTCTGTTGAGTCTGCTGTTGAATAACAAGCAAAAGCACGCTTGCAGCTCAAACTGCATGAGGATCACTTCCTGGTTGATCTTCTGAGCCATGCTTTATTGTTCCACATCACATAACCTTCACACACCTTTAACCTTCGCCTGTCTCCTCTTCCTCATTAGCTCCTTCCCTGCTGATGACCTGACGTGTGGCCAGTCCTTTCCCTCTTCATTACCGAACAGAACGGCAGCAGCATGAGGCACAGTTTAATGCAGAGACTGAAGTCTGCTAGTTTCTCATGACAGAGGGCTTTAGGAAAACAATGTTTCTCCACTGATGTCCCTTCAAAAGAAGCATTCTGGATTCTGACCAGAATATGACAGTGTCATTAACATCTGTATCATCTGTACTTTCTGGGATCTTTGGAACAAAGATTTTACAGCTTGTAGAAGTAGAAATAAACAGCCCCCTCTTTGGTCCTGTGATCTGTCTGTAACAATAGATATTGTCATCAGTGGAATTTATATCTCTCTGGATTATTAGAGGGTGATCTTCCTCTGCGAGCTGCTGCTGATGAGTAATCTCGTTTTGGCTCATTATCAAAGATGACTCAAACTTCACATGCCTTTGTCTATGTATAACATCTTCATCACTGACTGTTTATGTGAAACAGTGGAGGAGATGTGATAAGAATTTCAAACAGAATAAAAAAATAAAACTTTGCTGAGCATGTTCAGGCCCATTATCATATTCACACTAACAAGTCAGTGAAATATCACATAAAGCAGTTATTTATTAAAGATTTATTAATAAACAGTTATTTATCACTCTCAGGATGAGCATCTACTGCAGACTAATAGACTGTTAGAGTTAGGTCACATGATTAGAGACAGCCACTGATTTTCAAGGGAACTAAGATGATATCACTTACCTGTGAACAAACACTTACCCACCAACAAAACAAAACTGAATTGGCCAAACCAATTGCACTGATGTCAGTACTGGGCCAAGCTGGCGACCTGGAGTAATAGCTGCCAGGACAGAGTAGGTGAAGCAGACCACATATAAACTGACCTATGTGTGGCTCCCCAAACTAGGTCAAACACATACACACACACACACACAGCATGTTGCAAACAGGCCTTAGCCATATTTAGAGTTGTCCCTAGAGGTGAGTTAGGTAAGTAGCATCATTTAACTTTTTTTTCTACAGTTACAAATAAATAGACGCTCTATGTACAGAGGTTTGTAGACACCTGCTCATCCAATGTTTATTCTGAAATTAAGAGTATTGATAGGGAGTTTATTTCCCCTCACTCCCCCCACCACCACCCAAAACCCTTTTGCTGCAGTAACAACCACTACATGTTGGAACATTGATGTGAGGGATTGATCATAGCCACAAGAGCATTAGTGAGGTCAAGCACTGGTGTTGGTGATTAGTTTTGAATACAACTCCAACTGCTGTGGAAATCACTGCATGGGCTCAGGACTACTTCTGAAAAACCACTGTGAACACAGTTCAAGGTAAAACTCTGCTAAGCAAAGAAGAAACCATACATGAACCAGAGGTGGGAACAAGTCACTAAGTTGCTCAAGTAAGTAACAAGTAAGTCCCAAGTCAAGACAGTCAAGTCTCAAAGAGTAGTGCAAGTACATATGAAAAGAATTTTCAAAGTACTATTACACTTCGTTAAAAAATTATATTTGGAGATAAAAATTTTTATGATTGTTGGGATCACTAGTTGCACTAGATTGAAAGAAAAACTAGCTCAGCATATTAAAACAGATACTAATTTGAATTGAATTTTACATGACAACAGAAATCAGAACAACCAAGATGTTCTGAACAAAGTTTACAGAAAAGATGACTTAATGGTGGCGAATGCACAAGGCTGAAGTTCAAATTTTCCATTCCACATTAAATAGTTATGTTATGGTGCCTAAATGCAAATTAACGGCAAATTCAGATACAAAGCTGGCAAAATAAAAAAAGTCAAATTCAGCCTTGTGATGAAAATTTAGCTTGTTTTACCTGCAAAAGCTATTAAATTCTGTCAAATAGAGAGAGCTCTGTTTATTTAGTTTTACCACAGTGAGGAAAATATTCAGTCTTTCTTTATTTTGTTCAAGTTCAATTGATATGACTCAAATTCACACTTCAGTTACACATGAGATCCACAAACACCACCACCTTTGCTGAGCCCAAGCTCATTTTAGATGTATTGAGGCGAAGTAGAAAGTCCTGTGCTCCACACTGTAAAAAATGAGAAGTCAGTTCAACTTAAAATGACTTACTAACTGATTACATGGCTTTTCTTGAGTTGAGTCCACACAACTGAAAGGTCTTAGTTGAGTCAAAAAAGGTACTGTTTCTAGAGCTGCATCTCGGTTATATAAACTAAACTGAATGTGTTTTTTTTTTACTCAGTTTCCCCACTAGCTGGTGCTCCATCTATCACACAGTCCCATCTAGCATATTCTCCTATTGGGTTTCCAGATAGTAGACAACTGTGGTATTGCTGGGATTCAAACTCACAACCTCCTGATGTTGGGATGAATTATTACACAACTGCACCATATGAGATGATGCCACGCTTCAAAGTCAAAACAAAAAAAAAAATTGTCATCCAGACAATGTCTTTTTCAGGGAAGGCCTTGCTTATTTCAGCTAAATTAAGCCAAACCTCATATTGTATGTATTACAGCACCATGGCTCAGTAGTAAAAGAGTTTGAAAAGTCTGTTTAGCACTGAGAAAGAAGCTCTCAATAAGATTATAATAAAATATCAAAATTAACATCCAGAATCCCTTATATTTGAAACGTGGTGATCAAATCTCTGTCAGATAAATTAATCATTAAAATTAATTATAACAGTATATAAGAACACTATAAATACAATATTTAAATACATATATTTACAATATTATGCAATATTATAATTATTTTCAACATTTTAATATGTCTAATATGTTTCATAATAAGTATGAAATATTTAATAAAATATCTTAAAACACCTTCTGGTTTCCAGCTTGTATTATTAAAATCCTGATAGGATTTCATACATAGATTTTTCCCAATTATCAGGAAAGGATGAAGAAAGAAGTAAAAATTCAATAAAACAACAAAAAATATAAATACATCTGCATTGCAAATTGTGCTTGAAAGTCTGCATTCAATGACCGTAAGGTTCATGGGTTAGTGTCATTTGAGGACAAGAACCAACTGTTCTTCAGGTGACTGAGAATGTCTGGACATTGCTAAACGTGATCAGACTGTGTCAGCAAAAACAAGCAACTATGACTACATAGACCAAGATATTATAGTAGAATTGCAGTGTAAAACACCTCATTGCAAAGATGAATGCACATCTAAGAGTTTAAAACCCATCAGCACTGCTCTGCGGAGATGTGAAAAAAGTGATGCATCATTCCTTACCATATTCTCTACAAGTGGGCGAGTGCATTTGTAGCATAAACCAAGAGAACAGTACAGGTCTGAATGATTGACCCCTACAGTGAGAAGGCATGGTTTATGATCACTAATGATGTATTTACATGATGGTGCCACCACATAAATGTTAATGGCATCACAGGCAAAAATAGAAGATTATCAGAGCAGAGCTTAAGCTGTGTCCAAAGCACAAGATGCTCTGTATAATCTTAATTTTTTTGCAGTACAATACTGGACTTTGATATTCACGGCTCCCAAAAAAATGTTTGTGTCCACTTTGCCTGACCATATGCCTTTGGACTATGGGAGGAAACCAGAGCACCCAAAGGAAACCCACACAGAAAGGGCCCTAGTCACCCGGCCGGAGAATTAAACCCAGGCTCCTCTTGCTGTGAGACAACTCACTGCAAATCAGTACAAAGTTATTCTGACTGATCACCTTTACCCTATAATGGAACATGTCTATCTTAATGGGAGTGGTCTCTTCCAGGATGGCAATGTCCCTTTCCACAGAGCACAAGGGGTCAGTAAATGGCTTGATAACTATAAAAATGGTGTAAATCATATGCTATGGCCTTCGTAGTCACCAGATCTCAACCCATGTGAACAGATGTGGGAGATTTTAGACTGATATATTTGACAGCACTCCCTACCATCATCATCACCATCATGGTGTTCAATTTCTCCTGTACAGTTCCAGAGACTGTAGAACCTGTGGTGAGGTGGGTTACAGCTGTTATGTGGTTATGCAGATCTTAATGTTGTTTTTTCCTTTAAATTGTCACTCATCTGTATTTGTTCAAAGTGAGAGCAATTAGAATGAATAAATATGTATTAAGATATTACAGGAAAAACTCCAGAAGTTCCTAAGGCACATGCAAACACAACTGCATGTGCACACATACAGATCTCACCTCTGAATCTGCAGAATCCAAATCATCTGTAGAAGCAGCCGCTGGCAGTAGTCAGAGGCAGAGTGAGAATATGCCCCCTGCTCTCTCTGCACTTCCTGCTGCTTTAATTGCTCATGTACTTTGATCACTCAGAGGTATCAGTAGACCCTCAACCTCACCCCCCAACCCCCCCCCCCCCCCCCCCCCCCCCCATGGAATCCACTCCCCTCCAGAGAGGAAGAGAGAAGGCAGGAGTCAGCAGAATAAAGGGAACCATCTCAAGGCTAAACGAGTGCGATGGAGAGATGAGACTCTTCTACTCCCTCATCGAGCCTCCTCTCCTCAACCCCTGCTCTCCAGCTCACTGATGTTAAAGCAAGTTAAAGTCGGCCAAAGTGTCAAGTCATGCTCTTGTGGGATGTGACGGGTTTGGGGAGAACTGTGCAGCTACTACAAATGTACAAATCACAGCGCTGCCTCATAAATGCAATTGCATCAGTCTTGAGGAGCATTCCTCTTCACATCATGGACATGACAAGACCTGAAGCAGATACCCTGCTGTGAAGATGCTTGTGACTGAAATAATGATTCTACGTTATAGGAAACATCTACTGAATCTATTGATGCCGATAGAATGACAGAAGGGTGCAAAAAAAGGTGAGAGAGTAAAGGATGGACCAGAAGTTGTAGGAGGAAACTGAAACAGGCAGAAACAGGAATAGAAGGGAAGAGTGAGAGAGTAAAGGAAGGGGGAGAACAAAAGGGAGAAGAAGAGGCAGAAGGGATAAAGGAGCTAAAGGGATGGGAGCTGTGTTTTTCCCTTAGCTTTGTTGTCTTGCAATGTATCCAATCAATTTCCACCCGGGAATCCTCTATGTTTTCCAGTGTGAAAGGTGTAATATTAATGTTGATTTTGCAGCATGAAACTCACCCACAACACCATGCCGACAGTGAGTGATTGCTTCTACAAACTGTGGCTCGGGACTGTTATCTCTGGGCACTGAATGTGTACTCTCAGATTTTCAATTATCTAGTTGAGTTGCACTGCATTATTGAGAATGCAGGATCAATACAAGCAGTGTGTGGAGCCTGCTCTGTGATGTAACTCTGATATTAAGGAGGAGAGGATAGAGGGCAGGGCAACGACATTAAGGAGGCACTGAGGAAACTACATGGGAGATTAAACGTGGAATAGGATCCTTTGCCTATTTTTGTTGATAAAGCGTGCTACAATTCTTGCAAGCAAATGTCTGAGCCTGCATGAATCACCCTCTCCCGTTCTCTCTCTGTGCCTTTGCTGCATACAATGCTTGCACATTCAATGTAGTCCAACACATTTCGCGTAGCACGCCACGGTTTTCACAAAGGCAGCTTAACATGAAGATGAGTTCATGTTTAATATTTAGCCACTATCTATTAATTATTTAGGCATGTTTTTTTCAAAACCTCACTATTATATATTTTTTTGTAGTTATTTTTCATTTTTTACACCATATGAAAATACCAGTGGGGAACCCTTAGCGCAGAAAATTTTCTGTGGAAAAAAAAAATCAACATTTTTTTTTATGCACAACACTCACACATTCATTGTATTCCAACACATTTCCCTTATCATGCCATGGTTTTTACAAAGAGACAGCTAAACACAAAGAGAGGTTGAGGTCATGTAACATTTGATCACTACCTGTTTAATATTTAGTCATTATTTTTTTCAGTACCTCACTATTATATCACTTTTTTTGGAATTGTTTACACTGTATGAAAATACTAGTGGGGAACCCTTAGGGCCTGTAATTACGTCTGTAATTTGTTAGCCATTTATTTAGTATAATCAACATATTCCATTGTAATACTTTAGCTGGAAACAAAGGGGTTAAGTTCCAGAAACACTGATCACACAATGATCCAGTTAGAATTTTTTTCTCCATGGTATCTAGAATAGATATATAGCCAAATGAGCTGTTCCATTGAGTAGGACTTCGGGAACTAGAGGTTTAATGTGTCAGATTAACCACCAGCATGATTAGGAACTCACAGAGCAATCAATGACATTTTGATTTCCAATAAGTGGGACCAATTTTGTGAGGAAAAAACAACCCTGTAGGCCCTCTGGAAGTCCTAGATCACTGTTTGCAAGTACAAGTGGCAACCTGACCAAAGCACTTCAGTCAGAGGTTAGAAATGAATAATAGCAGCAGCTCTCTGCCAGGACTCTTTACTGAGTCACTATAAATATATTTAAATTTACATTATTGTAGAGAGGTTACGGGGGGGTGCATCCTGGACAGGTCGCCAGTCCATCACAGGGTATGATGATTAAAAATATATCTCTATTATCATTATTCCTTGGAACGTAACAGACTGTTTTTGTTACTGTCTTTGACTGATTTATGTAAAAGATCTACATGCTGATTGGCTGTCCTATGTTGTGCCTCAATTCAAAGTAGTCTGAGCTTAACTTAAATTTCAGCATAAAAGAGCAGGGCTAAACTGTTAAGCTGAGTATATATACACTCACCTGCCACTTTATTAGGTACTAGTAAAAGTTTGGACCTCCTTTTGCCTTCAGAACTGCCTTAATTCTTCATGGCATACTTTCAACAAGGTGTTGGAAACATTTTGATTTTGGTTGGTTATTTGAATTCCTGTTGCCTTTCTGTCATCTCGAACCAGTCTGCCCTTCTCCTCTGACCTCTTACATCAACAAGCTATTTTTGTCCACACAACTGCCCCTCACTGGATATTTTCTCTTCTTCGGACCGTTCTCTGTAAACCCTAGAGATGGTTGTTCGTGAAAATCCCAGTAGATCAGCAGTTTCTGAAATACTCAGACCAGCCCATCTGGCACCAACAACCATGCCACGTTCAAAGTCACTTAAATCACCTGTCTTCCCCATTCTGATGCTCAGTCTGCACTTCAGCAAGTTGTTTTGACCACCTCTACATGGCTAAATGCATTGAGTTGTGGCCATGTAATTGGCAGGTTAGCTATTTGTGTTGACAAGCAACTGTACCTAATAAAGTGTATATATAGTAATAAAGTATATATATATATATATATCGCTGTTTAGATTAAAACCATGTATCTCCAAAATAGTAACTTTACAGGAGAAGGAAAAAACACACTTTGCTTTTAATGTAAGTCAGTGGAACCAGACGTCTTTTCGAGTAATTTTGGGTTGTTTCTTTTGGTCCATTCACCAGGAAATTTACACAAAATTTAAAGGACAACAGGCATTTTCAGATTACGTCAAAAACACGAAAATGGAGATATGAGGTTTTGTTCTGACAGCAGCAATATAGCACATATACGTAAATGCATTCATTTTTGTAACAAAATTCAAAATGAGCTATTTTTGAAGCTTAGTTTTCATAAATAGATCGTATGCACTGGAGGTGTGGATGGTACATTCTGAAACTTTTTGAAAGAATTGCAAACCATGTCAAGACAGGAAAGAAAGTTAAATGTTTTCAATGAAACAGGCCTTTAAGGAAGGCAGAAGGCATCGGCAGTGAAGTGTGAGAAGCAAAAGTCTCTCCCGCACGCAGACTGCTCTAGCATTCAGACAACTGTACAAACATCTGGACTACAGAGCTCACCACCACAACACTGTGCAAACCAACAGTTCACTGCAGGTAGTTTTAAAGAAAATGATCTGGTGTTTTAGCTTTTAGGTGGGCACTAAAACAATGGAGAAAAACTACTTCATTAATATTGCTCAGGCCAAGCAGTGAATCATGACATTTAAATCAAGAGTGTAGGGCTGTGCGTATTTGTCTCTTTATTGTCAGTTATGAGGCCTCAGCGGAGCGTGTTAACATGGAGAACACGGGCGTGGGGCGCCCGTAAATTTGAGTGGGAGGGTGAAAGTGAGGCTGGTGGAGGCCAGCTCTTTATGTGAGGGAGATAGATCGGGAGCTGTGCTGGAAAACCTTGGGCTGATTGATGCATGCGGCCATGCGGCCCGAGTGAAGAAGCTGTCCTCTGGGCCACCTATGGCTGCCATCTCTCATCTGTCTGACATTTCACTCAACCTCAAAATGGCAAAGAGCCACACTTGGGCTTTCTACGCTCAGCCTCCTCCATTACGTCTTCCCTTTCCCTGGCTCATCTTTGCTTCATCCCTTGCTTCTGCTCTTCAGCTGGCTCTGGCTCCCTGCACAATTTGCCCTATCTGTCTCTTTCCACCACCTTTCCCTTTCTCTCTTTCTCTGCCACTTCTCTCTCTCTATGTCCACCTTTCTCTCTATTCACCTCCTCCCCCCACTTTATTTCTTTAGTTCTTTTTCATTATCCACTGCATCTCTCTTTCTTCCTCCTCTTTTTGTTTTGCTAAATACCATATTCCTTTGCACAATGATGAAGTCTAAGTCTTTGACTCTCTCTCTCTCTCTCTCTCTCTCTATATATATATATATATATATATATATATATATATATATATATATATATATATATATACTCACCCCAGCCACTTTATTAGGTACACCTGCTAGTAAAAGGTTTTGCCTCCTTTTGCCTTCAGAACTGCCTTAATTCTTCATAGCATACTTTCAAAAAGGTGTTGGAAACATTCCTCAGAGATTTTGTTTATTTATTTGAGTTACTGTTGGCTTTCTATCATCTCGAACCAGTCTGCCCATTCTCCTCTGACCTCTCACACTAACAAAGCATTTTCGTCCTAATAAAGTGGCCGGTGAGTGTATGTGTGTGTATGTGTGTGGAGAGAAAGAGAGAGATACATATCTATCTACAATAGATATCTATCAAAGATATCTATCTATCTGTCTGCTCTCTCTCTGCTTCATTTCTTTTCCTCTCTTTCATTCATCCATTCATTCACTTCAGTCTTTCTATTTTCTCTCTTCATATCATTCCATCTCTCTTTCTCTCTCCTCCCTTTGTCTGTGCTCACTACCCTTCTCTCCTCCCTCTCTCTGTCTCTCTCGCTCCCTGTCCACATCTTTCTCTTTTTCTCTCACCTCTAATATCTATCTCTTTGTGCTTCATTTCTTTCTTTATTTCTCTCATTCACTTACTATCTCTGTGGACCACATCTTTCTAGTCAACCCTTTTCCCCTTTAACTCTTGATTTTTTCTTTCTCTTACTAGCCATCACCTCTCTCTCTCTCTCTATCTCTCTCTCTCTCTCTCTCTCTCTCTCTCTCTCTCTCTCTCTCTCTCCATCTCTCTCTCGCTGCTCTTTCTTAATGTCAAGTACAATGTTGTTTAGTAATAATTACTGTAATCAGTATCGAACTAACAAGATGTATTTACATTTCTTTCTCTCTCCATCCTAGCCACACTCTCTCTACATGTCTTCTCGGTGCTACACATCTAATCTACCTCCCACCTCTACCCCACTCCTCTTCTCTCCTCCTCTTCTTCAGCCCCCCGCTCTTCTTCATTTAAAGCTCTCTGCAGCAGCCAGCTCTTTGACCCCCCTACACTCCTCTTCTCATTCCTTTCCTCTCCTCCATCTAGCCCCTAACGCCGTCTCCTCCCCTTTCAGTGCAAATTTTAAAAAAGTTCACATAACTCATACAGCTGCTTTCTCCTCCAGTCTCTAAAGTCTAACATGCTAACAGTTCAAACTGTTCACTGTGATTACTATCAGTGCAAAAAGCAGAGAGGAAATGAGAATAATGTGTGTCTTCTTCTGAAGCAGAACAAGAGATGGAGCCATGGGGAGAGGCTTTTATTTTTGGGGCTAATTGTGATACGTTTAACAAATCTTCAAGGGCACAAAAAGTAATTACGTACTTAATCCAAGGATTCTTCAAGAGCAGCCAGGTTACTGTTTGAGCACATTTAAAGAATGAAAAGAGTGTGAGGGTGGGCAGGAAGAGGAAAGGTGTACATGCTTTGTTGTCTAATTTTCTTTAAACTTATCTTTTGGAATTAAACAGGCTGTTTTGGTATGTAAATGACTTTGGGATTGATTGGCTATCCTGTACTGTGTCTCACTTGAGTCTAGGGTAAAACTTCAGCATTATATGGTGGAGCTTAACTTCTTCAGGCCATTCCTAGTCCATTTTATCAGCTCCACTTAGAATATAGGTGCAATTTGTAGTTCTACAATTACACGCTGTATTTAGCCCCCTTTTACCCTGTTCTTCAATGGTTAGGACCCCCACAGGACCATCACAGTGCAGGTATTATGTGGATTATTCTCGGCACTGCAGTAACACTGACATGGTGGTGTGTTAGTGTGTGTTGCGCTGGTCTGAGTGGATCACACACAGCAGTATTGCTGGAGTTTTTAAACACCTCTGTGTCACTGCTGGATTGAGAATACTCCACAATCAAAAATATCCAGCCAACAGCGTCCTGTGACAACTGATGAAGGACTACAGGATGATCAACAGCAGCAGCAGATGAGCTATTGTCTCTGACTTTACTACAAGGTGGACTGACAAGATAGGAGTGTCTAACAGAGTGGACAGTGAGTGGACACTGTTTAAAAACTCCAGCTGCACTGCTGTGTCTGATCCACTCATACTAGCACAACACACACTAACACACCACCACCACGTCAGTAGTACTGCAGCGCTGAGAATGATCCATCACCCAAATAATACCTGCTCTGTGAGGGTCCATGGGGGTCCTGCCCACTGAAGAACAGGATAAAAGGGGGGTAATAAAATATGCAGAAACATATGGACTCCAGTCTGTAACTGTAGAGCTACAAAGTGAATTTGCTAAGTGGAGCTGATAAAATGGACAATGAGTGTAGAAGGTAGGTGTGCTTATTGAAGTGGCTAGTCACTGTAAATGTGTTGTTTTTAGTGACATCACAAAAGCAATCAAAGGAGTGTTCTGGGGAAGATACCAATCACACAAAGCGAAATAAAGAAACCAATCACAGACAGTTGTTTCTGCTTGCATGTGTAGGGGCAGGTGATTTTCAAATCAATATTACAGCAAAAAATACTTGTGCCTGCAGAGATGCTACAATATCTCATCTATTAGTCACTAATGGCTCGAAATAAAACATTTAATAACCTTTAAAGATGTTATGCTGTGGACAGTTTCAATCCAGCTACTCTATTTTCCTCACTGTTATCACAGTCAGTGTTGAAGGTAACTTTGTACCATGTTACAGTAATGTAATTACTATTACTTTTTTCGCTATCACCTTACAGCTACTGACTTAGGACAGTTACTTAAAGTTACTTAAGAATTGTGTTCACTAGTTATATGTCTCTAAGACATATATTTAAAGCCTACATTTCTTTTATTTATATTATCCCTGCTTGTGTGGACTGTAATTGTGAAAATGAGCAGTGTAGTGTGAGGGCTGCAAGCACTGCAAGTTCCATCATTAATCTGTCAAAACATCACATTAATATGAAACTGAGGGATAAAATAGCAGCTGTTTTTGAACAGTTTCTGCTGACCAGTTTATAGGTTTTCAAACAGCATCAGCCATTCAAAATGTTAATCAAGTATAAATGGCTATTACATGTTCAAAGGAAGGGGTACTCAAATGTTTTTTCAAAAACAAGCTTACTGTGAATGGCTGATTGTTTCTAAATGAAGTGCTGAAAGAACTGTTGTGTTTTACTTTCTATTTTCTAGTTGGTACATTATAATGGTTCTGTGCAGGTACATTTTTGTTCATTAAAGTACAAACAATGTAAATGTACCTTTGAAGGTTCAACAGTGGTTTTAGGGTCCAACTGTGAACCTTACATTATTTTTTTCCAGGTGAAAAGTACACATTTGTACCTTTTCAAAACCTAATGTTTTAAAACAGATCAATAAAATCATTTTATAAAAATTTTATAAAAAGAAAAATTTGGAAATATAGTTTTAATGGACTATGGTACAGTTATGTTCCCTGACTAAAGGTACTGACTAAAGGTACTGAGATGCACCCTTGAGGGTACTACCCCAGTGATATGAGGGGTACTGCCCCAGTACTTCCTTATGTATGAGAATGTATTGAGATTTGGGGAGTAATGTAGAAGTAAGTAATAAGGTGTGAGATCACTGTTTACAGGACGTCATATGTAAAATAATCACCGTACAGTTTGAAAGAGTTAATTATTTGTTTGGTAAAAGATTACTACCCTGATCACTGATCACACTGTGCAGAACAGGCAACTGCTTGAAAAAAAGTGTTTCCAGTTGAACTGATTAAACCAGTGCACAGAACTGCAGACACACTGAGCTACCATTAGTGTACATTAAATTTCAGTCAGTACCTCTGTGGACAGAGCATCTGAGGCTGAGACTACATCCACACTATTAATAGCATCCTTTATCCTGCAGTGTTTCTGTACTGAAGAGAGAAGGATTCCTCTCTATCCTGACCAATAGACACGAGCTCAGTCCCTCCTCAGGCTGGACGCAGCCCCTAAATCTATTAACCATTTGTGCAGATGGACAGCCAGGAGCAGGAGACAGTCTGTAAATCTAGGAAGAGCTCTTATAGGGGTGACCTGGAGGAGAGAATAGCAGAGTGCACTCACCTGTATAAATCCTTTCTTTTTATCACAGCGACCTAGTGACCTTTAAGACAAAAAAAAAAAGATCAGTCATAGCTCTTCCAGTCCAGGGTGGTAAAACTCATGCATCATAAATCTCTCCAATGAGGGAAATGGAGAGAATGGGGTCGGGTTGGAAGAGAACAGGTAAGGTTAGAGAGATAGATAGAGAGAATTAGTCTGGGGCACTGAAGAGCAGATACAGGCGTATGGAGAGAAAGAGTGTGAGAATGAAAGTGGGGGATATCAGAGAGAGCTACAGATGGTGGCATTGGTGTTCTTCGAACTGTTCTTTGTTCTTAAGCCTGTCTAATCTCTCTGGTGTTAGCTGGCTATGTAGAAGGTGAATAAAACATAGGCTAATCTGATGTCCACACACACACACACACACACACACACACACACATGCACACACCCACCCACACACACACACACACACACACACACACACACACACACACAGTCTGCAGCTACTTCACTAGCCACATGGTATCCAAATGCTTCCCAACACTGGACCCATATTTATCAATCTCACTAATAAGAGTCAACTTTTGCCTTTTTGATTCTCTAAAAAAGTTGTTTCTTCAAGGGTTCTTTAGTAAAGAAATCGGTTTACATAGAATCATTAGCACTCAATGGGTCTTTGCATCGTGAATAGAAAATGTGCTGCGGATGGTTTTATATAGAACCTAATATATATCACCAAAAGTGTTCTTGTTGTGATCTCAAGCTTGAATTAATAGCAGAACTCTTTTTGGAGCTATTTAGAAGCATTTTCTTTACTGAAGAACCCTTGAAGAACCATATTTTTAAGTGTGTATATCACTAAATAGAACTACGTGAAGGTCTAACCACGTAAACCACCTCAGAAGCAGGAGGGCTAATATTGGATCAGTTGGTCCAAATGTCGGTACTCAAGTCAGCAATTCGCATGTTAACTGGCTTTCGACTCAACTCCTTTTAAATGACTCCTGACTCAAACTGGACTTGAGATTTTAAGACTCGTGGAATTTCAGCACAAGAAAAAAACATGAACAAAACTTAAATTAAGAGCTTCAACATTAATATAGCATTTAGAACCATTTGTCACTGTGTTTGCACACTGTAATTAGACCTATGCATTTAACCCATCCGTGCAGTGAAACACCCACATACATGCACACTAGTGAACACACTAGGGGGTAATGAGCACACTTGCCCGGAGCAGTGGGCAGCCCTATCCACGGGGCCTGGGGAGCAATTGGGGTTAGGTGCTTTGCTCAAGGGCACTTCAGTCATGGACTGTCAGCTGAGGGGATAGTCGGTCACAGGGCTACTTCCCTAACCTCCAACCCACGACTGCCCTGACATAAGGTACACATATTAAACAGTTTGTTCCCAGTCTTATATGTGTAATACAGTTATGACTGAAATGTCGTTGTCCTATGGCATCAGGTTTAATAAGGCTACAATAAAAAAGCTTTTCCTAATACGGAAAGCTTCTGACTAATGTATTACTCACAGAAAGTAAATTCCTTCTAAACTCACCAAACCTCAATTAGATTAGATATCATGCTGTCTAGCTAGCATAGTAGCTATACAAAATACAGGCTAACCAACTGTTTAAATTTGTTTTTGCTCATTACTTTACTTTAAACAGTGCACTTATAATCTTTTGTGTTTCTTTTCTGTCCTTCAGACAGAAAGTTTTTCTACAATAAAAGGCTTGATATTTGAAGCTGTGTCAAACCTGGTTTTTAAAGGCATGTACTTTTGTACAATGTAATGCCTGCAGCTAATAATGTGGGCAAACAAAAATTCTACTAAAGATTAGTGCTGGTATTCACAAAGCAGATCAAAGTCAGATCAGATTCCAACTAAATTTATGATCATGGCAGAGATGTTCACAAATGCTTTCAAATGAGTTACATGAGTATCCCATTTGTGTGTTGAGTCTTTGGGGTGTGAGTGTGAGTGGTGTCTCTAGTCTTAGATTAGCAGTCCTATTCTGACATGCTTGATAATATGAGATCAAGACTGAGAACCACTAGAATAGAAGAATCTCAATAGCTAGTAAAGTAGCTGCAGACTGTATGTATACGTGTTAGTATACACCATAAGTGAGTGTGACAAATTTCTGGAAGAGTTTGGATGGGTGGTTGCCAGATCTACTCTAAAACACCTGATCCAACTGACCAGCTCATTAACAATCCCTTCCTGAGGCATTCCAGTGATATGTGTAGAGTAGGGGTACAGCAGAATCAAGAAGGAGAAAAACTTGACAACAAGAGAAAAGGCTTTTGCAGTCTACCAATTCATGTTTGAAATTCTCATGCTATGATTCACATTTCACAATTTTCAAACCCAGGCCGAACATACTTTCTTGACCTGGCTTTTGGTTAAGAAAGTTTCATGAATTCATATGTCTTAGTTGTTGCTCTCTCTCCCTTTTATACTCTTGTATCTTAATTTTCTCTGTGATTTTTATAAATCTCTACATAATTCAGTCATTTAGATGTAAACTGAACTGAGCTGAACTCAGCTGAAGTGAGTTGAGCTGAATTGAGCTGAGCTGAATTAAACTAAATTGAGTTTAGTAAGGTTGAGTTTTGTTGAGTGGAGCTGTGCTGAGAATTGGCTATATTGCCACACACACACTTCTCTATCCTTAAACGTACATGCTAGAGTTGTGTCAGGGTCTGAGGGGGACAAGGCTGAGCCAGGAAGAGACTGCCAAGGTTGAGCAATAGAATGTGAGAGTGTATGAGTGTGTGTGTGTGTGTGTGCAGATGCAGTGAGGTAGTGTGAGCGATGAGGGGTGACACAGCGGCAGGCTCATCGAGAGTGGAGCCTCATTCACCGCCATCAGCATCATTAGCTCATCCCAGCTAGTCATGCTTGCTGCCGGCCGACCTTCACTGCTCACACACACGCGCACAATCTTCCCGCAACATAGGTTAGGGAGCTCTTACACACACCAGCTGTGCTCCGAATGCGAGCAGCTCACTTGGGCACCCCGGCTGCCAAACAATTTCCAACTCAGTCTCTCCACAAGGAGACACGATTGGCCGCTCATGCCTGAATCAACTGCTGAGCGCACACAGGGGACCCCAGTGAACTCGAGGCTTTGCGTTACTTACACACTCAAGAGCTTTTTTCTGGCTCCCATGCACCTGAATCCAGGCTTCTAGATTTCAGAGATTGCAGACACAAATCTGTATGTTTTTTTTTTTACAAACCCCTGCTTATGCCAAGAACATTTAAAAATAAAGAGTTCCAAAATGTTGTGTATCCTGTTGCAACAATTTTAAGTGATTAAAAAGAATAACAGCTGATGTATGATGGAAAACACATTTTATTTTAAAGGTGGTTTTAATCATAATATAGGATTGATACTTTTTGTATTGTAAAGCTCATTCTTGTAGGTGGAATACAATGGGTTTTGGAACAAAACCATTCAAATATCTCTCTCAAAAATAGAAGGCATAAAACATTCACATAAACATGCACCAACACCAAACATCCAAAAATGGTGGGGCAAAATGTATTGGTTATGATAAATAATAACAAATAAATATTGGCTAAAAAGCATGCTAGTGGAACAGCAGCTAACTGACTGACAAAAGACAACCTGGCCACTGACTGGCTAATTAAAACTTTCAGCATGATGGAATGGCTTGATATTGTTATAAATGTCCAAAAACCTCTGACCTCTGCTCAGGTAGCTGACTCTGCTGTCTATTCTAGTTTAGCAAAGTAGCAGTAAGAACTACTACAAGTAACATTTAGTAAATTTAACATAATGTTATTACATGACAAAGTGCATTAGTTTGTTCATTGCAGTAAAGCAGGTTAACAGGTGTCCTGAACTCAATAAGAAATTGATGGGTTATTGCCCCAGTAGTCCGAAACACGGTGGGTCAAATGCCTGCTGATCACTCACAGCCATCATTAAAAAAACGAGTAAAGACAAAACCAAAGGATTTACCTGTCCACATGAAAACAGGGTATTTCCCAGAAGCCCTGTATTCAGCAGAGAGAAAAAAAAATCTTTTGTAAGAATCCAGATTCGTCCGCATAAGGCCTCTCTCAAATTCTCCAGCTGAAAATAAACGCCTGTAGAAAAATGCCATTTATAACTCACAATGGGGTTCCTGGCACACTCCAATATAATCTTAGCTCTGAAATCAGATATCCTTGACAATTCTAAGACAGATATCTACATGCTCAGGGATACCCACCTGTGCAGTTTATCTCAGATAACAAAAAATGTGTTTTTTTTCTCCTTATATCCACTCAAAACCATTACTTTCTCATTTTGGAATAAAAAGACCCTTCTCACTAAAAGTGCATTTTTATCTTTTGATTTGTATTAAAAATCTCCTTACCACTGGAGTTTCTGCCAAGCCTTTGCAAACAAATTGCTGATTACAGGGGAGAATTTATTATCTAGATTGCCTGTCTCTGGCACCGTCCCTCAGTATCCCCTTTAAAAGAACAGAAGAGGTTCTGCCTGGCACATAGTTACTTATGAGATAATATCTAAAGTCCCCGTGCATGAGTGCCTGCCTCACTCCCTCCCCGCAACTATATAAATGTATATGAGCCAAAAGTAGGCCAGAATCAAATCTGAATTTCAATAGCTTGCATTTTTTGTTTAGACGTGCAATTTTGGCAGTAAGAGGTGACATGCCCTGAATATCAATCACAGCCTGATATTGTGATCCGCTCAGGTGGGGTATAGCGTTGGGGTATAGGGGTTGGGTGGGGGTGTACGTGTAGACGGAGCGGCTCACAAAGACGAGCTCAAATAGCAAATCGCATCGGCAGGCAGATGTCAACACTCTGTTGTTTCCTTACATGAATTATTCCACAGATGTGAAGCGATATCTTTTCCGCCTCTTCTCTCTGAAACACACACTGGCATTACAGTCTCTCACGCACACACATATATGGTATTCCCAGAGCTCTTCAACTCACTCTCCTCTTTCTGACCATAGACTATGTATTAGGTCTTAATATTACATTGTGTTAGCGCCCATGCCCCCACACACACATCATCTCCTGGATCTTAGTTCTGAAGCCCCGACTCACCCCCGGATATGCCCAGAATAGCAGAAGACCTGGAGGTTAAATCTGTTAAATCTGACTCCTTTTATGTGTAATCAGAACACATGTAACATTAAGACTAATCTCTAGAATTTCCTGTGACAACTCTCTCCCATAAAACCGTGTGAATGAATGTTATGGCAGCTATTGTTGCACTGAATAACATGATTAGTGCACAATTTCCTCCCTTTTTGCACAACTGGGGAGAACAAAATAAAGAATCTTAATGCGTGTCCTTCAGGTTCACATATAATGCAGCTCACCATTGTTTGCGAATCAGGCTTGCATTGCTGGCTGATGATTACTGATTTGCTTTTAATTTGTTGTGCTTTCTCACCCTGCATCATAACCACCAGAAGGCTTAATATTCACACTTAAGTCACTAACGGAGTGTTTTCAGTATATTCACAGGCGGTTACTCACACAGTAATCTCATTATCACCACTGTCTCTTTTAGGTGTCAGTACTAAATGCACCTTAGCCACGTCACCGCTCTGCACAGAATCAGCTGCCACACACTGACGAGTCATGCTCGCTCGCACAGGCACAACATGGCATGTTCAATTTAACATCATGAAGCAAGGCTGGTACAAACACAGCAGACTGATTTGAACATTTTAATTCACATAACATTCAAACAGCTTTAATGCAAGGGGTATTTAAGCTGAAAAACAAACTGTAAGAGTTTCATCTTGCCTCTATTTTTACACTGCAAGTAGGGCTGGGTACTGGCAGCAGCTTCATGGCGTGATACATATCACAATGCAAGTGTCATAATACCATACTGCAATGCAACATACCAAATATCCAACGCATTTTTGTTCAAATGCACCACAACTATGCTTTTAAAATAACTACAAGGAATAAATTAGTCATGTTAGAAAAAAGAAAGACAAATTGAAAGACAATTTGGCTATTGTTTATCCAAAAATGACTATAATGAATAAAAGAAATGAATGATGCTGGGGTACTTCTAAAAAAACTAGGTGTAGATCAGTCTGAGGTGCTGTTCAAGCACAGAAAGGTAGGAGCAAATTTTCTTCATCTCAAAAATGCAAAGGCAGCAGTGCAGGCAGTAGTCAGTAAGAGGCATAGCCTTTCTCGCTGTGAGGTAACATCATGTTTATACCAACATGTATGGTTTGAATTGAAAGCCTTGCCCTTTGGATGTAACAAATTTCACAGTTTCTTTTTTGAATGCAGCATCAGTTTCACTCATATTTACACATCCTGTATGAAATTTGATTCCTGTTTATCCACAATATATAGCTACACAGATATTATAAACATAGCTCTAACCCTAGCAACTGTAACATAGCAACTGACCTCTGATCTCTGCTCAGCTTTGTAACTTTACACATTTGAAAAGCAGATTTAATATAACTGTTAAACAAAAGCACTATTTTAAAAAAGGCAAACCAAGGACTTACAGCTGGCAGTTGAACACAACAAGAAATACTCAAGAACATCATAAAATGTACCAATATGTGCACAGAGAGGGGAAAAATCCAGAAGTGAGCAGAAAAAGGCTTAATGAGAGAATGGGAGAAGTGGGAGAAAAGCACATAAGTCACACTGGAGAAGATAAAAGCTCCTCTGTTGGGCTCCGCTGACACTTTCCCAATAAGAATCATCCATGCTTTTAATAAACAACCAGCTCGAGGGGCCGCACACTGGCTGACCCTTCATTTACTATATAATTACACTCGGAACTAAAGAGAATCTTAATGCACACTCCAGTCAATAACTATTAAAGCTATTCAAAGTAACTTCTGTTTGTGTGGTTTTCTTTTTTATTTTTCCCTCAGGCTTCAGTGTTTTCCTACCATGAGCCACACACTGGGCTATGAGAAGTGCTTTGGTCTTTCTAAACCATAACCATAAACAAGGTGAGATCCATCCAGTAGGTCATGCTTTCCATGTAAAGGACACCTCAAACACGGATCCCGCAGCTCAGCTCACATACACATCATGACTGTAAAGTATGAAACACCCACCAGTCCCACTGCGATACTTAACGGAGCACCACTGGCCTCGCATTAGTCTGCGCAACTCTGGAATCTACAGGCAATACACACACACACACACACACACACACACAATGACACCATTAAGGGAACATAAGCGGAACAGCAGTGCACCGTTCCATAGGCTGCACATCCTGTTTTGAAAGTGAAATAAGTGGCATTAGTCAAATGAACCACCCACACACTCTGTGAACTGCTTAAAGAGAGGCTGTTAGGATCGGAACCGTCAGACAGCAGCTAACACCTGCCATTAAGCCAGGAGCAGTCTGAGAGGTGACATACACAACCATGAGTCAATGTAAATGCATCAAAATCCGTTCTCTGCTAAACATCCCAAGGTGCAGAGCCTCGGCCCAGTATTGTTCCAGTACTCTATATTTTTCCCTATTTGTCAACATTATCAGCTCTTGTTCAGGAGGACGAGAGACATATCACAGGAATAAAGCGATAGTGCATTTTAGCAGCACGCTCTGCTGATCAGTGCTAGATTAGATGATACATGCATGTACACCTACTCATTTTTTTATTGGACTGTTAGTGTTTAATGGCTTCTAATGATGAAATCACACATACACTTCTATTGCACCCACTTATTTAATGTATTCCAAGTTGTCTCAGAAGCCAGGGAGAAGACACTATTACAAGTCTGGAAACATTACATCAAGGGTTCTCTGGTCCTGGAGGGCCAGATTCCAGTACAGTTTGGACATCCCGTTATACTAACACACTGACTAAATCTTATAAATAACCAATAAGTGTAATCAGTTGTGTTGAGTAAGTGAATCACCAAACTGTACTCGACACCAGCTGGAGTTGTGAACCCCTGTGTTACATCATTTGACTGATCTATTCCACATGATGATTATTTAAGAATTTTCATTGGGTCAAACTGGCAATTTCTGCAAATAGGCCATAAAGGAGACAGTCACAAACATGAGGATCTGATAAAAAAAATCCTTAAAGTCTAACATCTAGCATGTTAACTATGATTTCTGCATTTAACAATAATTTACTTTAGATTTTACAAGAATTGCAATGATGTCAAGATTTACCAAATAGGATTTATAAAAATATTGTCAGATATGACCATTTATTTTGTGATGTGCTCTTTTTGTATATAAATGGATGGAAAAGGGAAAGAGGAGAAAATGAGGCTGGATCTGTTCAGAAAATTGCAGAAATGTGGTCATGATGCATTACTTTGCTGCCATTGACTCAAGTTTAAGCAATGTAAACCTATAATCTAAGGTTAAAATCATCTATAGAAATTCTTCAAGAAACTACACATCTTTGAGAGCACTTCAGTTGAACCCTGCTACATAACTTTGACATAATGTGTTAATAATTGTGTTAATAATTGTAATACATATTATCATTATTATCATCAATTTTTTACAGGAAACCCTGGACATTCTCACTCCAGTAAAAAAGAAGAAAAGCTTGTGCACTCTTAAAAATCCATGGATGAATGCAGAAATACACCAGCGTTAGAGAAATCGTTGTAAATCATAGTGCTTACAGAGGAAAACTAAATTGCAGGTACATTATGATATTTTCAAAGATCAGATTTCAGTCTATAATAATGCTATGAAAATAACATAAAGATAATATAAAAGATTAAAAAAAGATAAAAGACATAAAGATTATACCAAAATCCTTTTTTCCTCCACAGATCGACTAACTAACCCTAACTTGTTTGCTAGTGTGTTTCATGATGATTTATCTTCTAAAGTCTTTGAAGAGTTCGGAATTCATTTTAAAAATAAAATAGACCTGATACGACAGGGTGTATCTCAGCAGACTCAAACTAGCTCCTATAAAGTTCCAAATAAACCATTTACATCAGTACTTTTTCTGTTAACAACTCTGTGTAAGACTGTGTGGGCAAATAGTGCAACAATTAAAGAATAATGCTTCTCAATGTAAAATAGCAAAGAACTTTTGCATTTTATCAAAAGTTTTATCTCTGGTACATAATATCATTAAAAGATTCAGAGAATCTGGAAAAATCTCTGTATGCAAAGAACAAGGCCAAAAACTAGAAGCTCACAACTGTTTTAAACAAACTAAGTTCGTCCATATGTGATCTTGACCCTGTTCCTACTTCATTCCTTAAGATGTTTGTTGATTATGTTCTCTGTCAACAGTTGTTTTTACAGATGCTTTTAAAACTGCTTTGGTGAAGCCTCTGCTAAAAAGGAGTAGCAAGGATCCTTCGATACGAAATCATTTTAGACCAATTTCAAACCTGCCTTTTTTAAGTAAAGTCTTCGAAAAAGCTATTTTCAAACAATGCACATCTAATATCAAACAATTTATATGAGAAGTTTTAATCAGGTTTTCCTTCTAACCATAGAACAGAGACAGCATTGATTTGTGTTATGAATGACCTCTATTCTGGTTTTATTAGATCTTAGTGCAGCTTTTAAAACTGTTGACCATGAGATTTTAATCCGGCGTCTTGAATCCTGGATTGGCCTCTCAAGCACAGTTTCAGAATGGTTTAAATCATATTTAAATAATAGGCAGTTCATGGTTTCACTTGGATATCATTCAGCAAAGAGATTTGCCATTTCTTGTGGAAGCCCTCAATCAAGTTCAATCTTAGGGCCTTTGATTTTCTCTTTGTTCATGCCTCTAGGTGATGTCATTAGGAAGCATAATATAAATTTTCATATCTATGCTGATGTCACCCAGCTATACATTTGTATTCCTTCTGAAGATCAAGATTCTGTAGACAGATTAACTAACTGTGTGTCAGATATTTCTCAGTGGATGTCGCAAAAAAAATTTCTACAATGAAATCATGAAAAAACTGAAATATTGATTGTTGGTAGAGAAACTCAGAGAAACATGATTTCTGAGAAATTTGGTTCTTTAGCTTCATGTACCAAATAAGAAGTACCAAACCTGGGTGTGATCTCAGACTCTGAGCTCTGTTTTATCCCACATCTAAACACAGTCACTAAAGTAGCTTTCTATCTTTTGAGAAATATCACTAAAGTTTAGCCTTTTCTATCTCAGAGTGCTGCTGAGAAACTTGTTCATGCATTTGTTACAAGCAGACTTGACTACAGTAATGCTCTTCTTATTGGACTTTCTAAGAACATTATACTTTCCTTACAACTCGTACAAAATGCTGCAGAGCACATCCTAACAAAAACAAAAAAGAGAGATCACATCAGTCCTGTTTTAAAAGAACTGCACTGGCTGCCTGTATTATTCAGGATAGATTTTAAAATTCCACTACTAGTTTTTAAAGCTCAAAATAACCTTAAAGCACCTGCTTACATCACAGAGTGTCTATCTGTTTATGTTCTGACATGTAATCTAAGATCTGCAGATAGTGGCCTGCTACAGATACCCTCTATGCAATACAGAAAACATGGAGAGGCCTCTTTCAGTTATTCCGCTTCTAAACTGTGGAACTCAATTCCACTTTTTATTAGGCAGTCAAGCTCAGTGCTCAATTTTAAGAAGTATCTAAAATGTGTCTTTTTAAGTTAGCATTTAATTGAAACTCTACGTCTTGTGGTATTTATTTGCTAATTTGATCTTTTTAAATTTTCCTCTGCTTCTAAATGACAATTGTCATAATATATGATGTCATGATTACTAAAATAAAGTTTACAAAAGTTTGTTCAGCATGTCATATGTCTCATATCTTTGTCTCATGACATCAAGCCTTAGAGCATCTGTCATGAAAATTACTGCTAATGATAAAATGACACTGCTATTTTACTGACCAAAATCTGACAATTTGTGATAGCATATGACATCTGCTGTGACCTGTTTAAGGCATGCTTATATCAATGTTATGTAGCGAGGTTCAAACAATGTGTTGTCTACCAAATTGTTCATACTGCTGTATAAAAATTATGTAGCCTATATATATATATATATATATATATATATATATATATATATATATATATATATATATGGAGAGAAAGAGAGAGAGAGAGAGTGAGATAGATAGATAGATAGATAGATAGATAGATAGATAGATAGATAGATAGATAGATAGATAGATAGATAGATAGATAGATTCAAAATCTATCTAGGATCTATAATAAGAACAAGTGAAGCAAACACTGTGTCTCAGACTGAGAAAACTGAAAATATCAAGCATAAACTGAAATGTAAAAAAAACAACAGTGTTAAACTTCACATGCACAGAAACTTTGTATAATGTAAACTTTTGTATAATGTTCCTGTAGTCTTACAGTGTTCTATTATACTTATTGTAAACCTGTCATAAATTATGATTGATCAAATTTACTGTGAGATTCTTACTGCTACTACTACTACTACTTACTATACTATACGTTATTATAGATCTTTTCCTCAAAGGATGTAAGAAGGCAAGTTTGTTTGGGGAATTATCTAAAATTTTTACAAGGTACTGAAACATTGCTTGCACAAACTGGTGACTAAGTGTGCTGAGCTGGCACAGGTTTATAGTACGCCTACTTTTTTTCTCAGGACTACATCACTTCTGCTAAGCCATTGGAGGGCCTTGCGGAACAGACACACAGCAGTCTTAGACAGGTGAGTGGTCAAATAATTACTCTCTCTCTCCACACTCTTTCGACCAATTTACTTCAGCCTCATATGTGGGGTCTGCTAGCATAGGCCCTCATCTTGTATTCTGGGCTACAATGTACTTGTCATATTTTATCATGGCAGCATGAGGAGAACCTGGATGGACCTCATGCCACTAAAACTGCTCAGCTGCCTTCTCTGTCCCGAGGTGAAGTGTGGGGGAAAAAAGCACTACTACAGTAAATGATGAGGGAAAATATTCATAAATACAGCACAGTGGAGTGGAGTGCATCTAGTTTTCCCTCAGGTCATTCCTCCATATGTGGTGTTTCATTAGGCAGCTGCTGGTTATGGGAGTTATATTGAATTTCATACAGTGCACCCCCTGCATGCCTTCAGCCTGTCTCTCGCTGTACAAACATGTCATAATAGCTAAAAGACTATTCATAATGCACTTTTGCATAATGCATTTTTAACTGTGCTATTTGTGGGAAATGTATATTGTCCCTGTCAGAACCTTGTGTCTCCTAATTTTTCTGTGTCCAGAACTAGCAAGAGGACACCTCTGGACCAAAGTTCTGGACCAAAGTTTATTTCACCTTGTGACATTCAATGTGATTACAGTAACACCTTCATAATGCTGCAGTGTACTACCCAGAAAAGCTTGCATCCTAATAAGATCTGATTAACAGTGACATGACTGATTCTCAGCCAACCTCAATACAGCTGTGGTTTCGCACTGTGTTTAGCTCTAAACTAAGCAGTTACATTGTAGACTTATTTTGTTACAATCCCAATTCCAATGAAGTTGGGACGTTGTGTAAAACATAAATAAAAACAGAATATGATGATTTGCGAATCCTTTTCAACCTATATTCAATTTAATACACTACAAAGGCAAGATATTTAACGTTCAAACGGATAAACTTTGTTTCCAGTCTTTTGTTGCCCCTGTCCAGCAACTCTGCCATGCAAAGCAAAAGCCATATATCAACAACACCCAGAAACGCAGCCGGCTTCTCTGGGGCCGAGCTCATCTGAGATGGACTGACGCAAACTGGAAAAGTGTCCTGTGGTCTGACGAGTCCACATTTCAAATTGTTTTTGGAAATAATGGATGTCGTGTCCTCCGGGCCAAAGAGGAAAAAGACTATCCGGATTGTTATCAGGGCAAAGCTCAAAAGCCAGCATGTCTGATGGTGTGGGGGTGTGTTAGTGCTCATGGCATGAGTAACTTGCACATCTGTGAAGGCACCATTAATGCTGAAAGGTACATACAGGTTTTGGAGCAACATATACTGCCATCCAAGCAACGTCTTTTTCAGAGAGCTCCTGCTTATTTCAGCAAGACAATGCCAAGCCACATTCTGCACATGTTACAACAGCGTAGCTTCGTAGTAAAAGAGTGCGGGTACTAGACTGGCCTGCCTGCAGTCCAGACTTGTCTCTCATTGAAAATGTGTGGTGCATTATGAAGCGCAAAATACGACAACGGAGACCCCGGACTGTTGAACAACTGAAGTTGTACATCAAGCAAGAATGGGAAAGAATTCCACCTACAGAGCTTCAACAATTAGTGTCCTCAGTTCCCAAACGCTTATTGAGTGTTGTTAAAAGGAAAGGTGATGTAACACAGTGGTAAACATGCCCCTGTCCCAACTTCTTTGGAACATGTTGCAGGCATCAAATTCAAAATGAGTGAATATTTGCAAAAAACAATAAAGTTTATCCGTTTGAACATTAAATATCTTGTCTTTGTAGTGTATTCAATTGAATACAGGTTGAAAAGGACTTGCAAATCATCGTATTCTGTTTTTATTAATGTTTTACACAACATCCCAACTTCTTTGGAATTGAGGTTATACTTTGACTTGAGATGTACAGGCATGTATGACACATACTATGCACAAGACATTGCTATGAAATAAATGTGAGAGTTTATGAGAGTAATTAACTCCTTAAAACCTTTGCATTATTACATACTAATTACATTACTTATACTACATATAACATGACTAGATAAATTAACATGCTATAGCCTAGTTAGCAGCTCAGTTCAGGTCACAAGACCATAGTTTGCTATTTTCTAAAAAGTTGGGACTGTGCAAATCATCATCATCATCATTAACCGTTTAGTCCAGAATTTTGAATATAATGCCCCAACTACATGTTACAAAAAAGTTGGGAAGGGGGCCACAAAAGGCTGGTCAAGTTGGTCAAAAAAAGCATCTGGTGGTTGATTGACAACAGGTCAGTAACATGATTAGGTATAAAGCAAGCATCAGCCTCTCTGAGTCTTCCAGAAGTAAAGATTTGGGGGTTGAACACTCTGTGTAAGACTGTGTGGGCAAATAGTGCAACAATTAAAGAATAATGCTTCTCAATGTAAAATAGCGAAGAACTTTTGCATTTTATCATCTCTGGTACATAATATCATTAAAAGATTCAGAGAATCTGGAAAAATCTCTGTATGCAAAGAACAAGGCCAAAAACCAGAATTTTCGGGCCATGATCTTCGGGTTTTAAATACAAACATTCTATAGTGGAAATCACTGCATGGGCTCACTTCTGAGAAACACTGTCTTTAAACAGTTTGTTGCTGCATCCACAAATGCAAGCTGAAACTCTAAAATGCAAAGAAGAAACCATATGTAAACAGGATCCAGGAATGCTGCCACCTTCCCAGGCCCTGAGCTCATTTAATATGGACTGAACATTCAACATTTGAAATTCTTTTCAGAAATCATGGACATTGTGTTCTCCAGGCTGAAGAATGCTCAGCTAGAGCTAGTTATCAGTGCACAGTTCAAAAACCAGTATTCATGATGGGATAGTGGGGCATTAGTGCACATGGCATGGGTGACGTGCACATCTGTGACGGCACCATTAATGCTAAATGATATATATATGTTTTGGCAACATATGCTGCCATGCAGACTGCATCTTTTTCAGGGAAAGGCCTTGATTATTTCAGCAAGACAATGTCAAACCACATTCTGCATATATTATAACATTGCTCTCTATTAAGAGTCCAGGTGCTAAACTGGCCTGCCTGCAGTCCAGACATTTCACCACTGAAAACATTTGGTGCATTATGAAATGAAAAATATGACAAATAAGACGCTGAACTGTTGAGCAGCTGAAGTCCTACATCAAACACAAACAGGAAAACATTTCACTTTTAAAACTACAGCAGTGTCTCCTCAGTTCCCAAATGCTTACAGAGAGTTGTTAAAAGAAAAGGTGATGAAACACAGTAGTAAACTTGCGCCTGTCCCAACTTTTTTTGAATGTGTTGTTTCCATCAAATTCAAAATGGGCATGTATTTTTCAAAAAACAATAACAATTCTCAGTTTCAACAATTGATATGTTGTCTTAGTATTATTTTCTTTAAAAACAAAGTTTACATGATTTGCATATCATTGCATTCTATTGTAATTTACATTCTGCACAGCGTCCCAACTTTTTTGGAAATGAGGTTGTACAATGAACATGACAAAGCTCACTGTTAACTAGCATACTGACAGACTGACTTTTAAGGTCATTAACAAAACCAGTGTGAAAACTATCAATTGATTTTGTTGTATATATACGTTTCAACATCTATTTTCAGCTGAAAAAAATTGGCAAATAATTTACTACCCAAAATTAAACAGGGTAACTGGAGTAAACTGGTTTAGACAACAGTAATAGGAGTTTATGGGGAAATTTTGGGGGGGAATTTTTGAAAAGGTACACAACGGTTATGAACAAAAAAGGGAACAATGAATTTCTGAAAGCAAATTAGATTTTTGGTGTGATGCTCATATTCGATAGTTCATTCAGTATGATCCTATTTACAGGCCTGAACTTCAGTGGAGAAGGAAAAACACATTCTTAACTTTTAATCTAGTATAACAAGACACTTTGCCAAGTGATTTGTTGTGGAGCATAGCTAACGTCCCAGTGCTTCCTATAGATGTGAGGCAGTGAATACAAAGTACTTCATCTTCACTGCTGGAGTACATACTGTAAAGATCTATGTTCAGCTGTGAAAAAAGTGACCAAAGAAATTTACATGTGAGTGAACGGGGCAGTTTTCTGTGCCTAGTGCCAAACAAATGCTAATAACTCTAAAGCTAATTGATAAAATGATTAGATATTTTGAGGTTTCAGAAAGGACAAGTTTCTCTACCATTTAAAACTGAAATGGTGTTTCTAGGTGAAAGTTTAAGGATTTTAAAGCAGATTCCCTGCGTGATCAGCTGTGTCTGTGAGACTGAGTGGCCTTCTGTGACATCATCGATGTCGGTTAGAATTTGAAGTTCTGAACATTCCGCCATTCATTCTTTTGGGAGATTTTTAATATTTAAATTTAATTTTATGAAAAACTACCAATCCGATCGACTCCAAAAATACATAGGTCACAGTGCCAAGACCTTCGAAACGCAAGTCTGTACGTTAAGCGGTTTGGGCTGTTTTAATCACAGAAAAATGTAGAAGAAGAAGAAGAGGTACGAGAGATAACAATAGAGCGCTTTTTCAAGCACTCTAATTATACTTTTTCAAAACCCAAAAAATATCATTTCAATTGGACGGCTAAAACAGAGCAAAACATGCATTTCCAAATGTATTCATATTAGTGTTGGCAAGGTCTAATATTATAATTAGAGATGCACAATTGGAATCAGCCAAGATTAGAATCTGCTTATTTTTGCTATGAACATTGATTGGCAATCAGCCAGTTTATTATCTGTGTGGTATTTGTGGATAAAAATGAGGCAAGGCAGGTTAGTGAACCATGATGTATTTGCTGATTCTACATCTGAACTAAATTGTCTTAACCTAATCTTGTCCATACTGGGTTGTTTCAATTTCCTTCATAACAGCAGCTCTTAGCGCTCCACTGAGCACAAATCTGAAACCAAAATCCAAATTTGTCAAGTGGTTTGATTTTCTTATTCTACTTGTTTAGGTCTTTGGTCCAAAAGGGTTACATTTTGTGAATTTTCTCCCACACACACACATACACTTACCCTTCACACACACACATGCACACACAATCGATCTCAGGCCCTCCATCATATACACACATACACACATATGGGCATCCAGCCAGAGCGGTGGTACCATGTCCTGTGTGCTGTGCAGGAAGGAGCACAGAGTTAAAGTAGTGGCTCCTCTACACTATTGCTTTCTGTGTGATCAGGATTACAGTATTGTGTGGAAGTGCACAGCCTTGGAGGTGCCTTTGTTCTTCTCTGCAGCTCTTTTTGATATTTATGCTGTTTATAACCTAAAAGAGGCCACATGTATGACAATGGCCTAAACTCAAGTGCCACTGAATCAAACTTTGTTGAAGAAACATTAAAACATTTTTCAGCCTAATCTCTATCTGCCACCTGTAGCACATAGGCAAATACTACAGATATTCATTTAAATGTGTTTCGCTGGACTTAAATAAGAAAAGAATACCCATTGATTCAGACTTATAATAAGACATTGACATTGGGTAATTATTTTCTATTTTTTAGAAAATTCTTTCATTCATCATGTAAGCTATTAATCTTCCTGGGTTGCAGGGGGTGCTAGAGCCTATCCCAGCACTCATTGCATAGAAGACAGGAGGTAACCTCAACAGGTCACCGTCCATCACAGGGCACACACACAGACATACACAGTCACACTCACCTAGGGGCAATTTAGTATGTCCAATTAGACTGCGTGTCTTTTGACTGTGGGAGGAAACTGATGCACACAGACATGAGAAGAACATGCAAACTCCACACAGAAAGGACCCCGGTTGCCTGGCTGGTGTATCAAAACCAGGCCCTTCTTGCTGTGAGGTGACGGTGATACCCACATACTGTTGTATGGCACTTCCATGAACTCTTCAGTCAAACGTATTGGTAAATTAAACTGCATTGGTTCTTTCAGAGAGTGGGCAAGTCAAGTGGGAGGAATTTGTGGTTTGTTTCTACTTGTTTAGGTCTTTGGTCCAAAAGGGTTATATTTTGTGAATTTTACATATTTTTTGTGAAAAATTAATGTTCTGTTTATCTCAGTGATCATTTTTCATGAAGTGATAAAATAGGCCAATATTTCTGAAACTCACTATCAACATTTTAATTACCACCTTACATTCTCATACACAAAAATAAAAAGAGTGTGTGCTGTAAAGGACAATCCAATGCTGGATTAATGGGAAGAAGCCTCTCTGTACTAGAACAATTGAGTGTTATGCTGAAATCCTCATTTTTAGTCTTTCTTTCATGCTTTATTTCTATTATACAAGCACACACCATAGATATGATTAATTGTGCTAAATAGCCAGTTGCCCCTCACTGTCTGTCTGAACAGCAGACTCCCTCAGTCTTTAAATGCAAACTGAAGACATTTCTTTATCAAACATTTAATTGAGCACTAATTTAAGTACATATTGAAATGCATTGTTCTGTACTTGCAATAAACTCTAACTCTGTATCTTTCTTTCTAGTTATCAGCACTGGCTTTTGTTTCTAGTAGTGTCTTAGACCAAGAGTAGTTTGGCCTTTAACCTATTTGTACTAGCTAGGATACAGTCACTATATGGACATCAAAGCACTTTTGTATGTCACACTGGATAAGCCTGTCTGCTAAATGCTGGATATCTAAATGTGCTTTTAATGTAACTTTTTATTTGATTGATGTTACTGGGAAAACCTAGAAAGAACAGCCTGTTTAACTATAAAGGCATCAGTCATAAAAATTTCTGATCAGTGCATCTCACTATGCATTCTCTCCTAAAGTAGCCTTTACTGAGACCTGTGTTGGACCACTTAATCCTATTGAATGCATTGCACACCCTGCCTCCTACCCTTCTTCCTCCCTCTAATTCCTTCTGGTACTAAGCCTGTCCCAACAGTATATGAGACTTTAATTGTTCCCTCATTAATTACAGTGACATCACAATCCTGGCTAATTAAATACCATATTCCTTTGCACAATGATGATGTCTAAGTCATTGTCTCATTCTCTCTCTCTGTCTCTCTCTCTGTCTCTCTCTCTCTCTCTCTCTCTCTCTCTCTCTCTGAGCTGTGTGTCCACCAATTAACATCATAACCTCAATGGATGCAGGCACAGCAGCGCTCAGGAATATGAGGCTAATCTGTTCTCATCATTACTGACACACTAAATCTGCATTCTAAACACTTCAAGCTGTAAATCTGCATTCTAAAGACTTCAAGCTGCTTAACGCTTTATTGTTAATATTTCATCTAATTTAAGATGAAGCAAATCCCCTATAAATGTGTCTGAATTGTGATGTTTATCAAAAACCAACACAGTAAAAAAAAAAAAAAGGCATGAAGGCTTGCTTTGACACTTGATGTTTGATGTTAGACCTGTATTTCCCTGCAGTGGAGTGTGAGAAAAAAAAGAGTGTGTGATTCCCTACAGAGACTATAAGGGACCTGACTAGAGACACACACGCACACACACACACACACTTCTACACACCCTTGAAAGAGTGGAGATTTTCACTTGGTCAGTGTCCATGGCTGGCGGCCAGGAGATGCCTCTTAAAAATCTCTCTCCCACACACACACATACACTTACACACACACACACATGCACACACAATCGATCTCAAGCCCTCCATCATATACACACATACACACATATGGGCATCCAGCCAGAGCGGTGGTACCATGTCCTGTGTGCTGTGCAGGAAGGAGCACAGAGTTAAAGTAGTGGCTCCTCTACACTATTGCTTTCTGTGTGATCAGGATTACAGTATTGTGTGGAAGTGCACAGCCTTGGAGGTGCCTTTGTTCTTCTCTGCAGCTCTTTTTGATATTTATGCTGTTTATAACCTAAAAGAGGCCACATGTATGACAATGGCCTAAACTCAAGTGCCACTGAATCAAACTTTGTTGAAGAAACATTAAAACATTTTTCAGCCTAATCTCTATCTGCCACCTCTAGCACATTGGCAAATACCACAGATATTCATTCATGTGTTTCGCTGGACTTAAATAAGAAAAGAATACCCATTGATTCAGACTTATAATAAGACATTGACATTGGGTAATTATTTTCTATTTTTTAGAAAATTATTTCATTCATCATCCATCCATCCATTTTCTAAGCCGCTTCTCCGTCAGGGTCGCGGGGGGGAGCTGGAGCCTATCCCAGCAGTCTTCGGGCGAAAGGCAGGATACACCCTGGACAGGTCGCCAGTCCATCGCAGGGCAGACAGACAGACACAGACAGTCACTCACACCTAGGGACAATTTAGCATGTCCAATTGGCCTGACTGCATGTCTTTGGACTGTGGGAGGAAACCGGAGAACCCGGAGGAAACCCACGCAGACACGGGGAGAACATGCAAACTCCACACAGAGAGGACCCTGATCACCCGGCCGGGGAATCGAACCCAGGCCTTCCTTGCTGTGAGGCGACAGCGCTACCCACCACACCACCATGCCGACCTTCATTCATCATGTAAGCTATTAATCTTCCTGGGTTGCAGGGGGTGCTAGAGCCTATCCCAGCACTCATTGCATAGAAGACAGGAGGTAACCTCAACAGGTCACCGTCCATCACAGGGCACACACACAGACATACACAGTCACACTCACCTAGGGGCAATTTAGTATGTCCAATTAGACTGCGTGTCTTTTGACTGTGGGAGGAAACTGATGCACACAGACATGAGAAGAACATACAAACTCCACACAGAAAGGACCCCGGTTGCCTGGCTGGTGTATCAAAACCAGGCCCTTCTTGCTGTGAGGTGACGGTGATACCCACATACTGTTGTATGGCATTTCCATGAACTCTTCAGTCAAACGTATTGGTAAATTATACTGCACTGGTTCTTTCAGAGAGTGGGCAAGTCAAGTGGGAGGAATTTGTGGTAATATGTTACCAACCAAGTCAGACTTCTGTTTTTGGTTTTGTGGCTCAACAAAGCTAATAGGCACCTAGTGTAACAGGGGCTATCTGACTCACATAGAAAATGATCAACCACACAACGTTGCTTCTGCATGATGTATGGGGCAGATCACTGTGAAAACTGTGTTACAACAAAAGCAGACCCACATAAAATAAAGCGGTAAGCATTGAGAGGTTAACAAATAGCTAATAAATGCTTCAAAAAAAATCTCTGCAATGATTTCAAATAAGTAATTAAAACTATAAACATACTGCTTTTTTAATGTTGTTCCAGTATTTTGACACTGAATACAATTCCATACAATTGTGTTTGGCTCATGCTAAGACCTATGCTGTTAGCAGGTTTGGGCAAAATACTCTGAGAAAGTAATGATGAATAGTGTACTAAATGTATTTAGTAATGTATTCATGACAATACATAAATAGTACGCATTCAGAATACATTTTGGTAAGGCAAATGAGAAAAACTTTCTTTGTAATGTAATTATTCTGTTAATATGTTTCATGAAAATTTCCTTATCATTAAAAATAAGTTTCCTTCAGTCCACTACTACCCACCCCACTTGAACTGAATACAAATCCTTCATTTTTGTATTCTAAATATTCCTAATTTAAAATGCTGGAATATTCCTCTCACTGCTGAATGTTCCCTAGCTACAATGTGCAACATCTAGCTCTGTTATACAACTCTTTCCCTTATTCCTCTGTCAGGTGTTCTGTAATGTCAACTGAGCATGACTGGCTCTCCTTGTGCGTCTACTGCCAGTGCCAGCTGATCACGATTTAACACAACAATGTGGAATTGTAAGTAAGACATGCCTGTGTTTTAGTCTTGCGCTGGGTTGCACCATCTCCTCAGCAGAGGGAAACTATGGCCCTGAGCGGTTTACCTAAGCACTTCCCACCAACCATGGCCCTGCCACTCTCTGCTCTCCGGGTTTCATCAGTGGCTCCCTCAGAGGAACTCGAGTAAGCACTTTTCATGGTGGTCTGATTAGTGGAATCTGGAGCTCGAAGCAGGCCGAGGCTTTCAGCAAGTTCCCTTTAGGCCAGTAAACCTTCTGTTTGTTGTGAAAACTCACAGAAGCTGGCAGACAGTCTGAACGGGTGCTTTTTTGTTTTGTTTTGTTTTTTTATTGTTTTTTTTTTTTTTTGAGCATGAGCAAAATCCCAGAACTTTGGCTGTGGGCTGAGGTTAATGTTTAATGAGAGAACATGATGCTGCATCAGACTCGGCGATGAAGAGAGAGCAGAAATGCTGTTCTCAGTGCTGTGATAGTGCTGTCAAAATGCAGAGGCATCAAGGCTGGAATTCCACTCCATGTTCTCCGACTTAAAGGAGAATATGTTAAGGCTGTTGATTCCACTGAGCCAGGGCTCGATGCCAGGCATGTACAAATATATAACACAACACCCCTTTCCCTTTCATGCCTCTCAAAACAAGAAGAAATACATATCTTTCTCTTTCTTCCTCTTCTTCACTCTCCCTCTCTCAGTGCATCCCGTTGCCTCTGATGCCCCTGTGCCAGGCAGTAGGTACTGAGGGGGAAGTTGGCATGGTGGGCTTGTTAATGTCAAGAACTGTTTTATCTAGCTGCTGCAGTGCACCGGGGCAACAGATGCCAAGGTCTGTCTGTCTCTCTCTCTCTGTGTCTCTCTCTTTCTCTCTCTCCTGAATACACAACATTTTAGGGTATTTTCTTTTGGCACAGAAGAGCTGGGTTTCTCAGACACTCCTAGGCCTTAAGAAGACTTATGATCTTTAAGTATTACAATACTGAATCCAATTCTTAGATTTGTGTTGTCATTTTGTCAGTGGGGAAGAATTATAAAAAATAACACATAGGGTAGAAATGTTTAGAGAGACCCTCAGAGTGAGAGCAGAGGATTGCTTTCTAGGTCAGTACTTATGACTGCTTAACACACAAGAAACTGATTGTTTTAGACCTTGCTGTGAGCTTGGATTGCTGTGATTCTGTAACTAGGTAACTTACATGGCTAACAAGAAACCTAACATACTATCGTTACCTTCTATTCTTGTTCTGACCACCCATCCACCCCCAACCCTCCTCCATCTGAACGTGTTTACTGAGAGGTAAGCTCAGCCTAATTACAGCTCAGTTCAAATTACACCTGAATTACTATATTCTTAAAGTTTGTTGATCTTTTGTTGTTTACTGCCATACTAGTTAATAGTAAATCTGCCAAATAAATAATAAGTAGGGGGTTAAAACCTTGTATACACACTCTTAGAAATAAAAGTACTAAACTGTCACTGGGTTGGTGCCCTCAAAAGTACATCTCATACCTCTAGTCAGGAAACATAATTGTACCATAATTCATGTCTCCCTGTCTCATCTTCAAGCTTTTTATTTTATTGTTCTGTTTTAAAACTGAAAAATGAAAAGACATGTACTTTTCACCTGGGAAAAACTTACATAGGGTATACAAGTGAAAAACACTGTTGTACCTCTGAGGGTACATTTACAGTGTTTATACATTGATGAACAAGAAATTCAGTGACAGTGCAATATGGTTTAGTGCATGCACATTTGTAAAGCAACTGGTATGTAGAGTCCTCTTTAAAAAAAAAATAATAATAGTTATTAATATTGTTGTTATTTTGGGATTTTCTCACTTTGCCTTTTTGGCCTTTGCCCTTCTTGGATCTGGATGCCTTTGTTATATTTGTCCTTCTTTTTTTTTTCCTTTTGGATTTGACCTACGCCGGCTATCCGACTATGATTCTTGTCAAAACCTTCACAAGTAAAGCCTCATTTCTTGTTTTTCACTGAGAGCATCTGGCTGGTTCTGTCACATTACAGCATATTTTCTCATTTCCCATCTTTTCGTTCAGCCTTTTGAATATGAGAAGATGAATATAAGACTTCTGTTGTCCCATCTAGTCAGCTAGCTTACAATGCAAGCTGAGATTTGAAAATTAGCTGACACCCACGACCAATTTCTGCATCGTCATTACAATCTTCCATGATAGCTCATTAAAGGCTAACTCCTATTTACTGTAAAAAATACTATTTAAAAATCTGCACATCATGGAATAAGCTAATACTTAGGAATGTAGAAAAAAACAAATACTGTTTAGCGTTTTTATTAATATTGCTATTAGTCATTTGATTGCGAAATGTCTTTCACCTTTTTATGAGGAGACATTTTTTATATTGAGTTGAAAATTAATCCACCTGACTGTGGAAATGGAATGGAAATAGCGTCTACTGTTTTAGCTACAACTAAATACAATAACAGAAACCTGGAACACATTATTTCTGCTATGAACAGCAGCTCTTTGTTTTCACCCAGCAGTGTGGATCTGAACAGTACTATTGAAACATTCTGTTGGAACTGTGTGCTGAGAAACAGACTTACAATTAAGTGGTTAGCCCATCTGTTTATACTAATGCTGCCTTACCATCACATTGCATCACCTAAAGAATAATAATCATCAGCAGACAGCTTGAAATTGTTATGCTATCACTTTATCTCCAGTATCACACTTTTTACCTGTGATCCAGTGGCCATCTCCAAGGTATCATTTTATTTTCTCTCTTTTCTTCTTCATGACTATGTGGTGTCACGCAGAGTGTGTCGTGATATTCAGTGTGACAGTGACATTCTGAACATGCATAAAATTATCACATCACACAGCCTGTCCAACTGGCACAAACACTCACTGCTGTTAATGACACACGCCAGGATACTTTGAAACAGTGGTGAGATTTAGAGGAACATGCAAAAGAGCATTTTTTTTCTCTGTCATTGCCAAATGGCATGAGCATAGTCCCCTCCTGTATTCAAGCCAAAATAGTTGCAAAGACAGTAACAAAATGGTACATTTGACATTTGCCTCTTTTTGAAAAAAGAAGTGCAGTTGTTCCAAAAAAAAAAATCTGAAATTTATGGAAATGTGCTTGTTAGTTGGCTAAAATCTAAACACTATGCTGTTCTCTCAATTGAATTTTTAAAAGCTAGAGTTGGGATACGTCTTAGATTGTATCCTCTGCACTCATTATTGAGTCATGGCTAGAGGTTTTCTGCCCATCATGATTCATACACTCTTAAAAACAAAGGTTTCTGAATGGGTCTTGACAAGGCTGTTCGGTTTTAGGACAGACCTTAAACTGGTAATGGACATTTACATTATATGTAGTTTTTTAATTAATAAAAGTTCTTCACACTCACATGTCTCATTTATAAAGTTTGTCAGGGAACCCAAAGTGGTCCCTGTATGATATCTTTCCAAAGAACCTATTTTGGCTCAATTTTGCACATTTCTTTTTAAGATTCTCCAGGTTCCCAAGCGGTGTATCTATTTAAGTCCCATTGCCAGATGATTGCAAGTTTAATCTCCGGCAAATCACAGTTATCTAGGGCCCTAGTTCACGCACTAACACTCAGCATGATGTGTCTGTTAGCTAACAACAGAATTGTCAGCTAGTGTTCTCCTCTGAGCATGTTGATGTTTCAATGTCATTGTTTAAGCAACAGTTAGAAAAAAAGGTATATTTTAAGTTTCTCACAAGAAGTACATTCTAGCCTTCACCCTCCCAGCTCAGTAGCATTGGATGATAGGGGGATGCCTAGCTAGCAGGTGGGTGAAATGGGCAAAAACTAAATTGTTGTCACGGTTGGCCCCTCCCAGTCCTGTCCATGTGCTCCTTTGTTTTGGTTTCAGTCCTGCCCCCTGTTTGGTTACTCCGCCCCTGATTGTATTCACCTGTCCCTCATTGTTACGTGTATTTAAGCCCTGTGTTTGCCCCTTGCGTTTGCCAGTCATTGTATCTTTGTATCTTTGTGCCTGGTCTTTGTTTGATGTCTGTTTGCTGGTTGCTCTGGTTTTTGTCATGTCCGTTTCCCGTTCCGTCCGCATCGGGTATATGAACCTGGACCGTAATGACCACGACCCTGGATTTGCCCCTAATAAATCTCGCTTATCTCAGCGTGTGCGTCCGCCTCCTCACTCCCCCTTACAATTGTAGAAAAATGGGTAAATGTTTTTCTTTTCTTACATATGGTTTGCAGCAGGGTGTCAAACTGGGTTCCTTCCACACACATTAAATAATTAGCAAGGTGTTGATGAATTGAATTCAGAAGAAGGGAGAGAAAATGCTAATCTCTGCAGAACTGCAGCCCATGAGGAACCCAGTCTGACACACCTGGTTTTTCATTTGAAGGCCCTCGGAAGGCAAACAGTGGCATCGTGGTAGGGATTGTATTGACACCATCCTCCACACTCACATTTTGTTTTAGGTCTATCCCACCATGACACCCTTCACAGAATTCCATGGATCGTTTTATAGTAGATTTTTCACAATCATTTATTTGTGCTGTGCTCTGTCTTGTGCTTTCAACCCCACTGTCCTGCTGTATTTTGGTTCCACTGTGCCCTTGAGCTCTGCACTTGACCTCAGTTTGCCCCAGAAGTGCTAGTCCTGCAAGTCTTACTTTGACCCATCCCCTAACACCCTTGCTCTTACACCCTGATTTCTCCTCCTGCTGGTGACTTGAAGCAGAAACTTGTGAAGTATTAACATGGAGTCTTGTAAGGCAGCACCAGTATAACAACACCATAGGCAAAAACAAGGTGATCAGAGATTAATGTATACAGTATGTTAATGAAAGGATTTAGAAAATATTCCAGGGACACTAACACTACAAATAAGACAACACTGCACAGTATTGGGTCTAGTAATGTAAAAAATCACTTAATGGATGACTAATCAGGCATAACATTGCTGTCATTTCAAAACCTCAAAACAGTTTTTTGTTGAAGTGTATGACATTTTTTAATTGTTTCCTTCTCTTATAATGATGTCATTTCACACTCATGAAGGTGTGGAATTCTGTCTCATCACCCAGGCTTTTTGACTGTGGTCTGCTTTCCAAATGGAGCTACAGTACCTACACAGTAATTTTAAGCATACCCAATTCAGTTGCTCCATTTGTCTACTTCCCAACTATAAAAAAAGGCTGTGTTGATTATTCCTAGATGCCTTTGATCTCAATGATCTCAATCTGCCTAATGATTTACTAGAGCTGCGGCACTACCTGCAACAGAGAATGCACAACCTTTCCACACAAAATCCAATCCAATTTTCACTTTAACACATCACGTTTTATCTTCTTTCACATGACAACCACAATATAACAAGGAGAAGTGTTGTTCAATAACATGTGGTGATGCTTTGCGTATGTTAGAGGAAGCTTGGTAGCACTCCCTGCTTGGTAGCATCTTGTGATAGCAGGAGATCTAGCTAATGGCTAAGTAAAACTAGACATAATAAAATTGAAGAGAAAATTGGGTAAAAAAAGAAAAAAGACAAAAGTGTTTTTTGTGTCTTACATAACATGTTTACAGATTTTATTTGAAGGCCCTCATTATGCATATAGTTGTGTTGTACTATATACATGTCATTGATGCTTCTAGACAAGGCAAAATATCACAAAATATGTTTGTCTATGGGGGCCCTCACCACTATGCATCCACCATGACACTCCTCAAAGCATCGCAAGGTTCTTTTGACAGAATTTTCCACATTATTGTCTTGTGTAGACCTTCAGGAAGGTGGATCTTGGTGATCAAAGCTTTATAATTAGAATGAACTAAACTTGTGTATGAATGGCTTTGAAATTGTCAAAATAGTAAATGTGTTCTTTCTCAATAAATAACATACAAACATGTCTTTTAATGTAGTGTTTATTGAAATAGGTTGATTTAAAAAAGCACATGAACCAATATTTATTAAATAGTGCAACCTCTTTTATTGGCAGTAACTTCAGTTCTGTGCATTGGTTAATAATAATAATAATAATAATTTATATAGCACTTTTCATGCTGGTGGCAGCTCAAAGTGCTTTATAGTCAGTTAATAAAATTAAACTGTAATACAAGAAATTATAAGTATTAATTGAGAATCATCAAGGAAAATTACACAGATCAAATTCAACCATAAATGCCACAAGATGTTGACTTTTAATTAAATGCTAAGTTAAAGAGATATGTTTTTAGATGCTTCTTAAAGGTGAGCACTGAGCGTGACTTTCTAATGAAGACTGGAATTGAGTTCCACAGTATAGAAGCAGAATAACTGAAAGAGTTTCTTAGATTTCTCTGTAGTTTATGGTAGGTATTTGTAGAACGTCAGTACCTGCAGATCTAAGATCATGTGTTGGAACATAAACAGACACTCTTTGATGTAAGTGGGTATGTTAAGGTCACTCACCTCTGATACACTGAAGTCCTGAGATTGTGGGGTTGAGTTTTCTGATGCATCTGGGAATTAATTGGTTCTGTGCACCCTCATATGACTCCACTCTCGTTCAGCGTTTTTCTTCTGGAAGACTCATGAACACAGACTATAAAGTGGAAGAGATGCCTGCAGATACTTAGCTGTCTCTCACTGAGTCTTTGTCACTTTGAGGATTCGATGACACGTCATTGCACTTTGATTGGTGTAGAACACCCACTCCTAGGGAGAACAGCAACAAATTTGTTCCCACTGTAAATATCTGTCTGATTGTGAAGGGTGGGAGGCCCAAATCTTTAGCAATTATTTTGTAAATCTTCCCAAACTTATGAGCTCCAACAACTTTTCTACTGAGGTTTTCGGCCATCTCTTTTGATCAGGCCACATTGCACTTGACAATTATTCTGTTGTGAAGAGCAGACAACACAAGAACGTGTATGTGATTGAGGTCAAACTCAAACAATAATGGGAACACCTGATTCCAATTTCCCTGTTTTTATAGAGGTCATTCTCTCAGAGATTCACATTTGTTTTTTATCAGTGATCTTGATTGTTTAAACCTTTTTTTCAGCTATGATAGGATGTAAAATGATTTCTTTGAAGATCAGATCTCATTTTAGAGGCCATTTATTCAGAAATACTTGTAATTTCAAAAGGTTCAAAAACTTCCTCACAGCTGTATCTAAATTTACTTGTGATTTTTAAGCCAATACATTGAGAAAGCGAAGAGAGTCAGAGCACTGCAGGGATGTCCCATGATAGAAGAGGCTCATACTGAGAATCTGAATCAGATCATTTAATGTATAATATTCAGGCATTCAGGATTCAGAGGCTTTCCTTTGTCATTACTGACATTAAATTACAGAACATGTCTGTGTTTCAGACTCTTATGTCTGCACTAATGTAGTGCTCTCTATATTAATTTAATCAATTTAAAGCTTTATATCAGTACTACTATCAGTAAGAGCTTTTTTCCTTTGGTTATCCTCTTTATATGTCATGTTGACTTGGTTTTGACAGGTGTTGATATGGAGATCCAGCTGTGCCACAAGTTCAAAATGCTGAATGGCTGCAGGTGATTTGAGAAGAATATGTTTAAACTACAGCAGCTTGGGAGTTAAGTAGTTTTTTTTTCAACATAGTTTTTCACTATGTTGAAAAATGAATACATTCATTTAAAATAGTGAGAAGAAAGGAAAAAACAAAGGAAGGTGACACTTTGAGTGGTCTTTTAGGTGAAAGAAACACTCTCAGTAACATGACAACAACATGTCAATGATGTAGCAGCAGTGAGCACATGCAATAGATTATTAAGAGACTTAACTAAGAGACTTTATTAAGAGACTTAAGAGACTCTTTCACTTTATTTGGAGTATCTAAATTCATATTGTGACGTTAATCTGTGTCACTGAGCATGTAACAAGTATAATACAGACCATCTCAACATCCTCAACAAGCTGTTATAGATGTGCTCCTGACATCTGTAACTGGATCCTAACTGGATTAAGCTTTGATTAAGGTTAAGGTTAGAACTAGGGCCAGGATGAGGGATAGGATTAGGTTTTGGGTTGAGGTTAAGTTTAGTGTTAGGATTAAGGCCAAGGTGAGGGTTAGGATTAGGGCCAGGATAGGGTTAGGTTTTAGGTAAGGATAGACTTTGCTTTAAGAAGGTACCATATAAAGTCTACTTCATGCAACATATCAACAATACAGATACTTTATATAAGTAATATATCAGCAGTGCATCTTCAAGATATTTACATCCATATATTCAGATGCTGCACTACTGCTACTTCACTATGTTACTGATACACTATTAAGTGTTTATGAATCATCTACAAAGGACCACTTAAAATAAAATGTTAAAGGAACACTGCCGAGTTGTTAGTTGGGCAGAAAAGAGCTCGGTGGTGGTCAGCAGTTAACAGCTTGGGGGGTTTGATCCTGAGTGTGCATCAAGGGAAAGAAAACTTGCACCAGTCTGCAGGTGCGTGCACTCCAAGGTCAGTGGTGCTGTGCTGCAGAGCAAAGCATCTAGTCTCTCTTGTATTTAGCACACTTTCAATGGAAAAGGGGTTATCTACCCTATTTAGAGTATAATTCAGAAGGAAGGCAATCAATCTAATCTACATTTTTTAGGCCAGTGCTGACTTTAATTAGCAGTCACAATGTTAAGAATACAATACTGGGCAGGATTCTGTCATGTGGACTCAAGTAAATGAAACACTGAGCACCCGAACAGACAAGTGATTTCTTCAGAATAGTTTTATTTGAGGGGCTCAAGATCATTCTATGGCTCTCTTGCCCCTTGGCCTTTGTAGGGCTTTCATATCTAAGCGGTGTACACATTAGCATAGCACTCTAGCACCAGTATGAAGGCCACAAAAGACAGTAAGATTATTTCTCTTTTTCAGGATTCTAATATCTGACAGGTCAAGAAGCTAAAAAAGGATAAGAAAAAAGAAAGAAGCATCCTGAATGTCAAAAGCCTATGAATTCAGCATGGTGCAGGTCGAACAGTGAACTTTTGCATGCACGGTAAACTCAGTTAGGAGATGAGTAAAAGTACCTCTGACATCCAGAATTCTTCCTTTTTTATTCATTTATGCCTTCAAGCTCTTCTGTAACCAATCATATATCAGCCTTAATGCTAGCCTTAGAAATCATAAGCCTCAGTAATTTCTCCTTTGATTTCTGCTCTCTGCTTCAGATATCATCTCCAACTCATCCATTCCTTGTAGCTCATCAGTATCTGTTTGGTTCTACTAAAAATGGCTAGAGAAGCAGCTCACTATTAGCAAAGTGTCAGACTAAGTTCATGTACCGGCATCAGAATGCCAAGCATGACATGCACACCAGGAATGTGCCTTGGCACCGTAGTGCATGCAAGAACATATAAGGGTATGTGCAAATAGAGCACATAAGACATGCATTCCTTTAGACATATTCGGATGACTTGCTGGGTGCACTATATGTGTGCAGGGAAACAGGTTGGAATCTCAGTTTCTGGTCCAGCTATATGTATTCACGCATATGTACAGCACAAAATGTGTTTTGATATGAAGCCCATTATGCACCCACAATGCATCTGAATTTAAAGTTTGATTCAGGCTGCATACAGGCAGTGAGGTTTTGCTAAGCTTTGAATGGGTGGAGTGGATTTTAATAGACAGAAAATTCTTTGTAACTTCACAATTCACGCTAAAGTTACTGACTAAAAATAGCATTTAGCCTTCTTTTTTGGACAAGAAAGACAAGAAGAAAAGGTCTATTAGGTTTCGTTCTCATTCTTCCTACTTTCTATCTTTATTCTTTATTCCTGTTCAAATTTTCCTGTTCCACCTTAAATGGTGCCGGATGCACCAGAATGTACATTAACTGCTGCTCCATTTAAGATGGAATGGGAAAATTTGAACAAAAAACTAGCGAATGAGAAGCTGACTTCCACTTTGAGACTAGTGTTTGACAGTTTTTTGTTGCAGATTAAACACATCAGAAAACCAGCTGGAGTGCGTGTAAATGCAAACAAGTACAACTGTCTCCAAATCATCAATGTCCATTTTGAATCTTTCTTGTATCTCCTTGTATCTCCCTAAAGGTAATTTTATGGGAGAAGAAAAAAAACATTCATACATTTGAATGGAAGTTAATGGAAGTAGATTTTTCAAAGCATTTCTTTTAGTTTGCTCATTATGAAATTCTGGCACATTGCAAATGTTTTACTTCAGTAAAAAAAGCACAAAAACTGGAGGTATGAGGTTTTGTTCCAACAGCGATTTGTTATCACTCATTGTACTTGACATATAACTCAAGACTCAAGTACTACAGCACTTCTCTCTTGTTAAATTTCACCCACTCTTTTTGATTGGTTATCTTGTGAAAAGTGACATGACGAGCAGAGCTTATAAGCTTAAATGAGGATTTGCAACATAAAAAATGCAAACCGTGGTGAAGAAAATGTAATTCGTAGCAGAATGAGCAGAGCCCTCAGAATCTATAGGACAGCATGGTGCTTTGAGCGGAACACATTCTGCCAGATCTTTGTGGGTGGTGTTATGGTTGGGAAGTTCTACATCACCTCACACTTCACATTAAATGTGTAGACTGAAGAAATTTGCACTAATAGCACTCCTTCTTAAAGAAGATTGACAGGTTTGTGAAACAATAACACAGACTACGCAAGCATATAGTGGCCTCATCACTCATCACTCATCACCGCCGAGTCTTCTCATGCACATGCATCTGTTCAAACTTTATTAAACTGGAACGCATAATCAGCCTCACATGTAACATCTCCATCTACTTTTTTACGCAATCCTCACACATTGTGTGCAGCCTTCCCTCACATGCATATGCATGAGCAAGATAAGTGTATTTTGTTTTTTACCATGCACACATGCCAAGAATGACTCGTTAATATTGTGCAACAGTTTCGCACATAACACAAGGGCTGAATGAACCCGATTTGTGCCTGAAGTACTGCTGCTGCTGCATAAACTCAAACTATTTAATTAACCATTGATCCAGCTGTTTTATCCATTTTGTATTCTAATATTTTATATTAATGCTGTTTGCTACCCGGTGTAGACCAGAGGAGGATGGGTTCCCCTTGGTTCCTTTCAAGGTTTCTTCTTCTTGCTCTTAGGGAGTTTTTCCTTGCCACTGCTGCCATTGCTGACGCTCATGGATTTTTCTGTAAAGCTCCTTTGTGACAGCACCTGATGTAAAAAGCGTTTTATAAATAAGCTTTGACTTGACTTGACTTAGAAAGTTTGCTTTGTTTTGTTTTGTTTTTGTCTTTACGAGGCTGCTTGAGAAAATGTCAAATTTATGGGCCCCTAAACACCAAAATAAAGGCTGTGATTATTCAGCTCCAGTGTTTTTAGGTTTAACAAATGAAAGTAAAGAAGAGAACACACATATATATTGCTTGCCCTCTTCCTTCATACACTCTGTAATTATTTATGCTCTTTGAACCGGTTACTTAGTGACTGCAGTTGGGGGTTTTGCTGTGATCACAAAGTTTCTGACAAATGATCAGGCAAGCCTGCGTGCTGAAAAATAGACAGTAAATTCCCAACTGTAGGCTTCCTACTGTATGTGCATGACTTTTAAGAGGTGTTGCCTAGCTGTAGGCTAGAAAGAGCGGAAACTGATAAAAAAAAAGTCTCCACACTTCAAGGGTATGTGTGTGCATGTATATGTGTGTTTGCCCCTAGCCATGTCCTCCTCACACTCTCTGCAGGGAATCACACTTCAGATGTATCCTTCAGTGCTCGTCTATGCAAACACACACGCACACACCTGTACTAAGCCCACTTCTGTCATTAAAAATTCATAATAGCTGTACATGAGATTATGAGATGCCACCTCCTGATCTGGAAAACATCACAAACATGTATGTATATGCCCCTACACAAACACACATACATATATCTACTTGGATTCCTCCCCCTCTCTGTTTCAGAAATGATTATTATATTGTCAGATACGATTACACAAAGTTACAACATCACTCAGAGCTGGTGCGGTGAGTAAAAAGCCATGCTGTTACCCTCTGTCTCCGTTATGTTACAGCTGACACATCCCATCTCCTCACAGACAGCAAGGTTGACTCTGTGATAGCACTCAATTAGAACAGTGACAGCAATAATTCAAACAGGACAACATTATCATTTAATTGAAAACGAATCCCATTATTAAATTTTAATTGTCTGCCAAGTCAATAAATTAAGAAGTTGTCTCTTCTGCTAAGCTACAGTTCGGACAACAGGGACAGTCATTCAGCTTGTTTATTCATTATTTACACAATCAAATTATTATTATGCTTTTTTATCTTATAATCGGATTAATTACTGTTATCTGATTATTGGTCTACTTAATTCTTTGCTGTGCTCAGAGTTCTACTTTCCATTTACAAGCCAGGAATAAGAGCTTAAAAATATATATTAAGTATTGTGCAAAAGTCAGAGACCACCCTTCATTTAACCCTTGTGTGGTGTTCAGGTCTGTGGGACCCATTTTCAATGTTTAGCGAAATAAAAAATGATGTGTTTTATTATTATTTCAACCTCAGATTCTTTGGTCTTTGCTCATTTTCAGTGACTTCACTCTGTTCACCTCCTACACAGTTATATTACACATGGGGTGTTGGGTGAACCTGCAGGGTAAAAAAAGTGTAGAGGTGCTGTGTCCCTTCATTCTCCTCCTACATGGCCTTGTATGTACACAGCATGTGTGTGTGTGTGTGTGTGTGTGTGTGTGTGTGCGCTCGAATGTCTGTGTGCATGTGTGTGAGGGATGGACAACATGGACAGGCTACAACTAGTAAAGGAGAACCCTACTCTGGCCACTTGTGATATTGTAAACATCTACTACTTTTACATAACTTGTTATGACTGTATTGCTTTCAAAAAAAAAATAATGTGGTAGGTGAACCAGACCACTGAGTAACAACAACATGAACACCACACAATGGTTAATTTCCCAATCAAAAGCATTATTAACTGCATGTTGTTCATTTTAAACACCAGGAAAAAGCAGAAAAATAGCAAAGTAAATATAAAACTAAGGTTTTTTCAGTATTTAGTGTGTTTGTCCTTATTACAGCCTCTGATTTTCTCCTCTCTCTCAAAGAAGAACATTTCAAGTACTGGTGGTCTACCAGGTCTTGCATGGTTGTTAGGAGCTCCATTTTTCTTTATATTACTAATCATTTTATTCACTTTTATTTGATGAATTCCTCTTTATTATAGTAACAATTTATCTTACATCTAATCACCTGAATTAATACCCAGAAATATCTCCTGAATAACTCAATGTGAATGAGTTATGTAAAAAGCATACATACAAGGTAATATCACATACTTTAATATTTTAAGCTCCCTAGTAGCTGAGGAGCATTTTGTATTGACATGTTTAACATTTAGGGAAAATTCATATTGCTGAGAGGTGTAAGCTATGATTTAAATAAGTGGCTGCAGGCTAAGAATGTATTTGTGCATGTGTGTGTGAACATTAAGGACTGCCCAATGTTTAGACTGTACATGATAATTAAATCACTGAATCAATTATTTTTGATTTGCATATTTACCTACAGCAAGAGCTTCATAAGTGAGCTTAAAATAGTTTTATGAGATCCATGGCATGGAGAAAGGGTGAAGAGAGAGATAAGGAGAAATAGAGCAAGCAAGAGAGAGAGGGGAGTGAAAGAGAGAAAGAGATGCTATAGAGAAAGAGATGATAGATGAGTGGGAGAATAAGGGTTTCGACTGATGAGACAGAAATAGTCTTTCTAATGTTGGTGGACCATGAGCATCACTCACTTCATTATGATGAGTGACCTCATTTTAGACTTAGCACCTATATAGGTGAACCTGATTCTCACACACACACACACACACACACACACACACACACACACCCACACACACCCACACACACACATACACACCATGAGCAGTGAAACAAAAAGGTATATATGTACTATTCAAAAAAACTTACTATAGCATATATAACGAATGAACTAAATGACGAATGAACTAAATGACGAATGAACTAAAAGAAATGGCCAAAAATGATCTGGAAAAATTCTGCTATTTTCTTTCTCATGTAAAGGTATCGTTTTGTCATTTTGTGGATATGAGATTCTGACATATAAATATATAATAAATGTACTTTTGTATATATACATTCAATTCAAGATCATACTCCATCTGTGTACTGTATGTGTACTAACAATCTCACAGGCTTGTGGGTCCACCGCTGAAAAACAGACAGTGACAATTTGAGAGTCAGGTATTTTAAGAGTATGTATATGTTTAAATAATTTATCATTTAGAGTTAGTCAGCAATGTTCAGGCGAACTCTTTCTAACCCCCCCACCCCCCACCCTGTCTCTCAGCCTCTCAACAGATGGGCCATTAGTGTGCCTGTTGCCACGGTTTTGCGGCTTGTGCGAGAGGAGGCTGTGCCAAACCCCTGCCGGCTTGACTTCACTCAATAAATATTCTCTCTCTCTCTCTCTCTCTCTCTCTCTCTCTCTATCTCTGTCTCTCTCTCCCCCTCTCTGGCTTTCCCCTGAAGATGACTCTGTCATATCTGCTGCAATGACATTACAACACACTTATTAACAAACAGCCCACAGCTCAAAGTGCCATGCCTTATAGAAATGATGGGGAGGAGATGAAGCCTACACACTCTTCTCTCTCTCTCTCTTTCTCCATATATATATATATATATATATATATATATATATATATATATATATATATATATATATACAGTGATATACATGATATACGTCATTTCAGAAGCAAAACCTCACAATGAAAATTGTAGAAGAATGTAACCTTTAACTCGTGAATTTAAAAAAAAATACCCGACTAAGAAATCATTATTTTTCATAAAATCACCCATTCCATAAATAAATAAATGTAAATGTAAAATAAATGTAACTGAAGCATTTCTGTCATTTCTACTGTGGTTTATAAAGTTGATCAGAGTATCTAGGAACCTTTACTTAATAATTCATCACTTCCTGTTTCCCTGGGGTATAAATATGTGACACAGAGGCCTATTTCTTTTATCCATTCTTCAATACGGGAAAGAAAGAGAGCAAGATCAAGTTTAAAACAACTGGAACAGTGGCAAACAAGCCTGGATGAGGACGCAAGTTTATCTTGCCACCACGCACAGTAAGGAGGATGGTAAGAGAAGTAAAAAGTTCTTCAAAGCTCACTGTTAGAGAACCGCATCAAAGAGTAGCATCTTGGGGTCACAAAGTGTCCATAACAACCATCAGGCACTATCTACATGCCAACAAGCTGTTTGGGAGGCATGCATGGAAAAAGCCTTTTCTCACTTATAAGCATAAACATAAACGTCTGGAGTTCTCTAAGCGGTACTGGGACTTCAACTGGGACCATGTGTTTTGGTCAGATGAGACCAAGTTAGAGCTTTTTGGCAACAAACACTCTAAGTGGGTCTGACATAACACAAAAGATGAGTATGCAAAAAAGCACCTCATGCTCACTGTGAAGTATGGGGGAGGATCGGTGATGCTGTGACCTGTTTCTCTACCAAAGGCCCTGGGAATCTTGTTAGGGTGCATGGCATCATGAATTCTTTGAAATACCAGGACTTTTTAAATCAAAATCTGGTGGCCTCTGCCCGAAAGCTGAAGATGGGTCATCACTGGGTCTTTCAGCAAGATAATGACCCTAAACATGTGACCAAATCTACACAAAAATAGTTCACTAGACAAAATCAAGCTCCTCCTCACAAATATATATATATATATATATATATATATATATATATATATATATATATATATATATATACAGCTATTACTCTTTTTATACTCTCTCTCCCTCTCTCTTTCTGACAATCTCTCTCATTCACTCTCTCTCCATGTCTCTTTTTCTATCTCTCTCTCTCTTTTCTCTCTTTCTGATGTTTTCTCTTTTTATATCTCTCGCTCTGTCTTTCTCTTCCCCCTCTCACTCTCGTTGTCTCCCTATCTTCCTTTATACTGGCTGCTTGTTCACTACAAAAAGTGATAAACAGACACACTCACAAACAGATGAAATAGCACCGATGTTTTGTTCATCAGATGCTGAAAAAACTGTTAAATTTCATCTGCAGACACAGCTCACAAACACAGCGCATGGCCATGAGAGTGAGGCGTTTTAAAGGCTTGCCAAATGTAATGGAAATGTCACTCATGTCTTATTTACAGTGAGGGCGAGAGTTGCCGAGCTCTGATTTTTTTCCTTGGTTTTAATGAATATTTCTCTGTGTTTAAGATGACTCATTTGGAACAGCAGCTTCAGAAGGATCATCTGGAAAAAAAAAAAGACTCGCTGTAAAGAGATTTTAATTATAAATGTGGATAAAAACAACATACACTACTTTACTCTTCCTTTGTGACTAAACCAACACACTGGGCTTCCAGTAGGTGCACCTTTGTGGAAAAACATCTGAAAGGGTATGTGACATGCGTGATGCAGTCGAGCATGATGTGGGTCTTTTAAGCCACCAAACTAAATCATATTTAGCATTGTCTTAATAAGAGAATTCTTATTTCCAAACTATTAAACATACTTAAACATGCAGGTGCCAACAAGACCTCTTTGGCATGATGCCATAGATCACCAGTCATCAGTACGTGCCACAGGCATTTTTGTCCAGTGAACACAAAATGACAATTTAATAATAAATCAAACTCAAACAGCTGCGATGTACAAAGTGGGGGGGTTTGTGTGACACAGAAAAATGTAAAACCTAAACCTAATAAAGCCAATAACATATTGCCATGGAGGGTATAAAAATATTTAGGGTCCCTTCATGTCGTACCTTCAATTAGTTAAAGTAATATTAGATGCTTGCTTTTCTCACAAAGCCCATTTTAGACTTTGTAGAAAACAGACAATGACAGAAAACTGACAGTGACAATCTTTTTAGGCTTTGAACAAGTAGAAATCATCATACTTTACAGTATGGAATCTCACTTTAAATCATCCCCAGTTCCTCTTTTAACCGCAATCGCAGCTTCAAATTCAAACACTGGTGTGATGATAATGAACTGAAGGCTTGAGGTAATAGCAGGTAGCAACAGTTGCCGTGCAGTGATTGGAGTGTTGAGTAAGGCAGATCTTGGCAGAGAGCATAATGACTTGATTAGCCATAATACAGAGGCAACATTTACAGAAAACAAAGGATATTGCATTATCTTAAAAATGTTGGCTTAATAAGTGTTATTTCCCTATTTGATTGGATCGGCCTGTAATCAATCTGGGAAGGCCTACACAGACCCACCTATGACTATACTCCTGGTATATGTGAGTGTGAAGATTACGGTTATCAGGTATCCAGGATCTTCCTGGATCTTTCTGGAATTAAAAATTGATTCCTTCCTGGACACAAAATGTTAGAATATCTTATGAACTGCTTCCTCTTATCCAGCTAAACCATTTATATTCAAGTAATAGGTTTAATTAGTTCAGACTACCCTCAGTGGAGGGACAACTGTTTGGGGAAAGTGTGCTGTTGTTTAGATGTTTAGTTACTAGGCAGAACTTCAGCATGTTCACTGAGAATACTGTGCAAGCTGAACTGAAATCCACTGCATGATTAGTATAAAAGTGAGTGAAACACATGAAAGTCATGCTGGTCCATCGCCCTGATGTTCTTCAGCCTCACCCACTGAAATCAGAGGTTCAAAACGTGGTAAATAAGTAATTGATGCAATGGAAGTCTAGTGTACAGTGATCTACCTATACAAGATCTTCAAATTATTATTATTGTTGTTATTATTATTATTATTATTGTTGTTATTATTATTATTATTATTATCTCTTGGCCATCACTTCATGATGCTGATTGTGTCCTCCTTGCAGTTGAATCCAGCAGTGTGCTCTCACTGCCCTCCTCCCCCTCCCCTTGTACCACATGAGTTGTTGAGCACCGTGCTGCTGCGCGCGCTGGAGCCCGGTGCGCTCGCGCTTACACACGGCCCAACACACACATACACACACACGATCTCACTACCGAGGATCCAACCTCACAGACTCACCCTCACACCTTCTGCAGAAGATCAGCACCAAACCGAGCAGCCGCGCTTCCTCTCCTCACTGCAGCCTCCCTCCACTTAGGGATTTTTGCTTGGAGAGCCAGTGGCGCGCGCCACCTCCTCACACACACTCTCGTTCCTTCTGATTTGCGCAACTGTGTTTTTTCGCTTCATCCAGCACCTCATTTGACTGCAGATAAGAAGATGGTTCAGGATTCTGTCCGCAACTATCGCAGGATTTGGATCGCTGCTCGCGCCTCCGTGCCGGTAAAGCGGCGCTGAAAAAAGCAGAGGACGCGTCTCTGTTTGCATGCTGGAACTTTGAGACTACAGACGGGCGAGCAAGTGTACAACTCGCTCAGGGCTGTGCTTTTCTTTTCTATCTGTCTCTTTTTTGGACTCATGGCTCTGCGCATAATGGACCTGGTCGGGCTCTCTCTGCTCCAGCTGGCCGTGATCGGTGAGTCCAAATCTTTCATCATCAGCTCCGCTGCGTTTGGCCAGCTGTTCCAGATGTGAGGAGAACGATCACTCACTCGTCTCTTTCTACTGCGTTTCACCTTCTGGCTGCTTTTGAATCGCTATAGCGAGAGTTTAGAAAGTTGGGTCAGTAACCTTGGCGCGTGGCTGGTTTTAAAGGCTGTTGCTGTGTTTTGGTGTAGCGAACGGGGAGCATGAGGCTGCCGGTGTGGCTGTTTTTGGGGTGTTATAGTGACCCGTCGTTGTGTTAAAGCTCCGTCCGAGAAACGGTGGCCGCGGCGCGGAGTCATTCAAATGGGGCCAGTGCTCACTTCAGCTCGACTGGGGCTCCTTTTTTACTTCACACCCGTATTACGGATTCACCCGCCTTCCTGCGCTGTGATTGGCCGCTAGCAGCGCGCGCTCCGTCGCGATGCGGAGCGTTCCAGAACGGTGGGCTGGTGTGTGTGTGTGTGTGTGTGTGTGTGTGTGTGTGTGTGTGTGTGTGTGTGTGTGTGTGTGTGTGTGTTTGTGAATGAGCAGCCAATTGTAGCGCAAGAGGGTGGGGCCTGCCCGAAAATGGGTGGAGAGAAATTAACTGCACTGTCCGCTGCTGGAGAGCAACGAGGACGAATATGAGAACTGCACTAATCCTTTATGTCCACTGTTAGGGATCATGTATAAAGTTGTCGTTTATCTCTAAATGCACTGCTGATGTAGAATTTGACTGTTTAATAGTGTCGAAACGCAGACTCACATCGTTGTGAATTACGTAGCCGATACGTAGGTGGGTTTTTGCTCGTGTAAAGTCTGGCTCTGCTCCCTGAAGTCGGTTAACAGTGACTGGAGTGTTTGTGTTTCAGACAGAGCTTTTTATTCCATGAGAGAAAATAACTGAGGCAATCCTGTACTGAGAACATGGAAATCTGGAAATTTACCACTTTGCCTCAGGTGAGCTAACTGTCATTAACATGTTTAGACAGTGCTGGGAAATGAAGAAATTAGTTCTGTCTTTCCCTTTTTTTCTTCCTTTCTTATTCTTTTTGTACCTATATTGGGTTACCAATTAAAGCGTTCACTACATACCTTGGGCTGAATTCTTTAGCTACTTTCCTCAGATGTTATCAAAAAGCAGTCCCTCCAATAAGCCTTGAAGGTGCAAGAAGCCTCTCATCACACTTTCAGTGGATATTTCAGGCATTAACTACTTCAGTGCCTGTAAATTCTTTTGGAGGATGCATTATGCAGCATTTTCATTCAAGCTCATAATGAGACCTCACACAGTCGTGTAAAGCATGCCCCTCAACTCGCCTCGACTCTAAAGCAAAACTGGGAAATTTGCATTCAAACGAGAACAGTAATGAACCCACCGTTCAAACAGAGGCGAGAGATCTTGCGCTCTGATAAGAGACGTTCTCAGGCAAAAAGTGAAAAACTTGCTGCATCACTCCAACTACAGTGTGGAATTCTAATAACAGGGTTATGTAAGTGTCCTCATCATTAAAACAGGCATGTGCACGCTTTCCCTCATGCTCACACATTTGCACGCACAGATTTCAAGGTGGCTCATGAGGAGAGGACGCAAGGCAAGCAACCAGCAGTCAGACCACCACAGTAGCTCCAGAAAATGCCTTTATTTGCTGTTTATACACAGCTGCTTCAGTCTGTGCCTGTACATAACTTCCAGGGGTTTGTTTTGAAAAGCTTTTTTGTGTTCATCTCAACTACCCATTGTGAGATGGCAAGTGTGATGTATCTTGCAATATATGCATAAAAATAGCGAAGCCTTGATGTGGTTATCAGATATGCTTTTATGACTAACACTAATCGTATTCAAGTTTCGTATTCAGTTTTCGTTTTCAATTTTATTTCACAGTGACAATAAGATCCACTCTGTCTACCAGAACTCAAAAGAATTCATATTTAATAAGTTCAAGTGAAAAAGTCTAAGACTACCCTTCATTTGCTTAATGTCCAATCAAAATGGATATTATGTTGTCCATTTGTCAGAATACATATTTATAATACATACCTTAACATAATGTTTTAATATAGAGCAATAAAACAAAAAGCCTGGAGTGATGACAGGGTGTGGAGCGAATACAATATGAACTGTTCAATATGATCTGCATTGGATTATGGTCCAATTATTAAAATAACTAACGGAACCAAAGACATACCCAGTAACAAGAGAGATTCTGCCTCTGTGAATTTTTAGTACCTTTTTTTTCTGAGAGAGGAAATTACATATAAGATATCCTGCGTGCATATGGAAGTGGAAAGTCAAAGAAAAAAAAGAAAAAAAAACAGGCATGCTTAAACGATAATGGGACCCCTAACAACCACACAAGACCACCAAAACTGTCCCCAAATAATCAACACTTAAGGCACAACAAATTTCTAAGGCAGAATTTTAGAGGTGTGGAGAAACTGACAGCAAGTCTCCAGAAAAGAGTGGAAGCTGTAATAAAGGCAAAGAGTGAACATATTAAATATTTACTTTTAATAAAATTTACTTTTTGAGGCATCTGTGTAATTTATTTAAATACATGTTTTCTGCTTTTTTCCTTATGCAGAAAAATGAACAGCTGGCCAGTTTGCCTTTAAATAATAAAAAAAGAAGGACTCTCTGACTTTTGCACTTTATTATAAATTAACTTTAGTTTTCCACTGCAAACACCTGGCAAGTGAAGATAGCACTACATGAAGTTTGCTATCAAAGAATGCTAATTGATGAACCGCTCTATAAGTAGTGAACAATGGCTTCATAATGATCAAAATCCCCCATTTCAGAGGATTTCATTGGTTTTGTGTATTTGTGATCGCCTAATCAGAGCTTGGCTGCCAAAAATTGTTTACCTTTATATTAGCAGTGCAGCCTGACCTGGTAAACCTGAACTCAAAACACCCTTCATAGTTAAAAGAATAAATAACTGGAATATGCATCCAAGCCCAGCCTTTAGCATAACATATTATAAAGCAAATTTATTTTTGTTACAAAATAACTGATAAAAAATAAGAGCTACATAATAGAACCAAACAAAACTGCCAAGAATGATGGGAAGCTCTGTCTTCCAGCTGGCTTTTATTAACATGATGACAATCTGTTCAAACTCATATCAGTCAAGTATCTGCACAGACATAATTGTTCAACACAATCTCTATGATTATGTTAGCTTGACTCTTGAATGTATTTTGTGTTTTCTTCACTCAATCCAATTAATGAATTTCAACATTGAAGACACTGAACATCTGTGATTGAATGTCAGCATTCTTTATGTACACAGTACATGGTTTTGTGATGGTTATTGGATTTGCTTTGTGATATCAGTATTGCAACAGCCAATATTGTGATAACAATTAACAAACAATATACTGTGACACCCTGTCAGAGCTCAGTGTGAGATACATTAAGGCACCACTGGAGGCACAGGAGAGTAAAGAGTGTTGCTCCAAGCTACAGCAATTTATACACACCTCATTCTTACACCCCACCACTCTGGGGGGCTGGCCCTGAGGCTGAGGCCTTCTAGCCACAGTGGAATTCCACGTTGAGATTTTATCCTGTGGGGGTTACAGCCTGGAGCCCAAACCCTGCGCTACCAACAGCACATACACCTGATTCAGTCACTGGAGGACGCACGCTTTCATTTGTATTCTACAAATATGCACAAGCACACCTACACATACAGAGTCACGCTCTGTCACTGTGGTTAAATGCTGTCCTTTCTAAGTGACCCATAAATGTCATATGGAGGAGGTACTCCCCTCACAGGGCTGTCTCTTAATGCACAGGGATGCACAACAGACAACACGCATATCTATGTAAGTGCAAACAAACACTTCCCCTGGGGGATGTGTCCCATTGCAGAGGTCGCAGAAGTACACAGGCCCTTTACTTAGGGAAAAGTACTATGGTAAAAAATATACTCTTGTAAATGTTGAAGTGTGGTTTACATTCTTATTCAAGGTATAAAAGTACATGTTCTTGAATGTACCTAAAGTATAATTCCAGAAAAGTTGGGATGCTGTATAAAATGTAAATAAATGTAAATAAAAACAGAATGCAATGACTTGCAAATCTCATAGACCCATATTTTATTCACAATAGAACATAGAGCACATATCAGATGTTGAAAGTGACCATTTTACCATTTCATGAAAAATATTAACTCATTTAGAACTTGATGGACAGGGCCATGTCTACCATTGTGTAGCATTCCCTCTTCTTTTAACAACAGCCTGTAAATGCTGAAATTTTGGGAGCAGAATGTTGTCCCATTCTTGTTTGATGTAGGATTCTAGCTGCTCAACAGTCCTGGGTTTTCTTTATCAGATTTTTCGTTTCATGTTGTGACAAATGTTTTCTATTAGTGAAAACTCTGGACAGAAGGCAGGCCAGTTCAGCACCTGGACTCTTCTGAAAAGACATGTTGTTGTGATGGATGCAGTGCGTGATTTAGCATTATCTTGCTGAAATATGCAAGGCCTTCCCCAGAAGAGACATTGTCTGGATGGGGGCGTATGTTAATCTAACAACTCTATATACTGTTCAGCATTGATAGTGCCTTTCCAGATGTGTAAGCTGCCCATGCCATAGGCCCCAAAGCAATCCCATACCATCAGTGATCCAGACTTTTGAACTGTGCACCGATAACAAGCTGGATGGTTCCTCTCCTCTTCAGTCCACAGGACACGGTGTCTGATTTAGATTCATCTGACCACAGAACAGTTTTCCATTTTGCCTTAGTCCATTTTAAATGACCTTTTGCCCAGAGAAGACAGTGGTCTTTCTGGATCATGTTGACATATGGATTCTTCTTTGCATGATACAGCTTTAACTTGCATTTGTGGATTGCATGGTGAACTATGTTCACAGATAATGATTTCTGGAAATGTTCCTGAGCCCATGCAATGATTTCCAGTATAGAATCATGCCTGTTTTCAATGTTTTCTGAGGGCCTGAAAATCATGAGCATCCGATATCGACCATCAACTTTGTCCAGAGAATTCTCCAGATTCTCAGAATTTTTTGATGATGTTATACACTGTGTGCACAATTATTAGGCAAGTGAGTATTTTGACCATATTATCATTTTTAGGCATATTTTCTAACTCCAAGCTGGATAAACTTGAATGCTTAATGGATTTAAGCATAGCAGGTGATGTGTATCTGTGTAATGAGGGAGGGTGTGGCCTAAGGAGGTCAACACCCTATATCAAAGTATACATAATTATTAGGCAGCTTTTTTCTTTAGGCAAAATGGGCCAAAAAAGAAATTGAACTGACTCTGAAAAGTTAAAAATTCTCTCAGAGGGATGCAGCACTCTTGAAATTGCTAAGATATTGGGGCGTGATCACAGAACCATCAAACGTTTTGTTGCAAATAGTCAACAGGGTCGCAAGAAACATGCTGAGAAAAAAAGACGTAAATGAACTGCCAAGGATTTGAGAAGAATCAAGCGTGAAGCTACCAGGAACCGCTTATTTTCCAGTTCTGTCATATTCCAGAACTGCAACCTAGCTGGAGTATCAAGAAGTACAAGATGTTCAGTGCTCAGAGACATGGCCAAGGTAAGGAAGGCTGAAACCCGACCACCACTGAACAAGACACATAAGCTGAAGTGTCTAGACTGGTCCAAGGTGAGAGTGACTCTTGACGGACCAGATGGACGGGCCTGTGGCTGTATCAGTAACGGGACAGAGCTCCACTTAGAGTCAGACGCCAGCAAGGTGGAGATGGGGTACTGGTATGGGCTGGTATTATTAAAGATGAGCAGGTTGGACCTTTTTGGGTTAAAGATGGGCTCAAAATCAACTCCCAAGCCTACTGCCAGTTTTTAGAAGACACTTTCTTTAAGCAGTGGTACAGGAAGAATCTGCATCTTTCAAAAAGACAATGATGTTTATGCAGGACAATGCTCCATCACATGCATCCAAGTACTCCTCTGCATGGCTCGCCAGTAAAGGCTTTAAAGATGAAAAACTTATGCCATGGCCCCCTTCCTCACCTGACCTGAACCCAACTGAGAACTTGTGGGCAATTCTTAAACAGGAGATTTACAGTGAAGGAAAACAGGACACCTCTCTGAACAGTGTCTGGGAGGCTGTGGTTGCTGCTGCACAAAAAGTTGATCGTCAACAGATCAAGAAACTGACAGACTCCATGAATGGAAGGCTTATCACTGTTATTGAAAAGAAGGGTGGCTATATTGGTCACTATTTTTTTTTTTTATTTCTCAGAAATGTTCATTGGAAAGCTTTGAGTTGTTTTTTATAATTCTCACTTGAACAGATGAAAATAAAAAAGTGAGATGGTAAAATGTGTGTTTTTCATTTAGCTGCGTAATAATTCTGCACTATTGTAGTTGCCCAATAAATGTGCACATATAGATAATATTCTCCTAAGAAAGCCAAAACTTCACTTTATTTTTCTTAAACATTCATGTTTGAGGTTTATTAACATTTTGGATTAACCGAGAGCACTGAAGTTGGTCATTAATAAAAATAATCCTCAAAAATAAGACTTGCCTAATAATTGTGCCCACAGTGTATACTGTAGATGGTAGGATATCCAAAGTGTTCCACAATTTTTATATGTAGTTTTTGGCAGATTGGTGAACCTCTGCCCATCTTTGCTTCTGAGAGACTCTGCCTCTCTAAAATGTTCTTTTTATACCCAGTCATGTGAGTTAGTTGTAAATTGCTCTCCAGCTGTTTTTTTTTAGTACCACTTACTTTTCCAGCCTTTTGTTGCCCCGTCTCAACTTTTTTGAGATGCATTGCTACCATCAAGTTCTAAATGAGTTTATGCTTTTCATGAAATGGTAAAATGTCTCACTTTCAACATGTTATATTATATTATATGTGGTCTATGATCTATTGTGAATAAATATGAGATTGACAAATCATTACATTCTGCTTTTATTTACATGTATTTACATTTTACACAGCATCTCAACTTTTTCTAATTACATTTTTGAAACATAAAGTTCTTTACTGGGTGTTAATTAAATGAATGTAAACATGACATTAATAATAAATAAGGGCTTATTCTATATTGTTGAGATTTGATGGACAAAATATGTTTCACATTTTCATTGGCATCAGAAGGCTTAATTTGAACAGTCAGAAAGTGAGTGAAACCCAAACCATCTGCCAACCCCCATGTGCTGAAAAAAAATGATTGTGTGCCCTAATATAGAACTGGTAAGAAGATCTGCCCTGTTAGAGCAGATTCAGCCCTGAGTATATCTTCTTTCTTCTTCTTCTTCTTCTTCAATTTTTTTTTTATAATTCATGGTTATTTTGTTAAATTCATTGCTAGCATTTCTTGCCACAACTATATGCAAAGGCACACTGCTTCCATACTGTTTCTGGATTATGTTTTTCTATTTTTCTATTTGTCTAATCCCTCCAGCGCAGAGAAAGCTTCCATGTGAGCTTCAGGTAACAAGGAAATCACCTATAACATTAAATCCTCTGGTTCTAACAACAACCAGCCAGACATCTTCTGATTCCTATGTCTCCAGGCAATGACAGCATAATCAATGAAGACAAAGTTTTAATTGCTGTGTTCAATTTTTCAATTTTCTGCAGTCTAATTAACTTCTCTCAGATAATCAGCTCACATGCTCATGCAGACCACATAACCCAAAAATATTCCACTCTCCTCAAAAACCCCACAACAATAAACAGCAACACAGATGTTGACAAGCTTTATTAAGCAGCATAATAGTAAATTAATCAGACAATAAACTCATTCAAAACATTAGCTTATGTATGTGTGGTTGGGATATGTTTTTTGGTGCATTTTACAAAGTTCTGTGGATGAATGTTTTTACCTTTGAAATGTGCACATGCAGTGCTATGGCCTAAACCAGGTTTGCACAATTCCAGTCCAAGGTGGCTGGTGTCCAGCACAGTTTGGAGGTTTCTCTACTCAAACAAACGTAACCCACGTAACTTGGCAACTAACAGAGAAGTGTAATTAGGTGTGTTGGAGGAGGTAAATCACCAAACTGTGCAGATCACCAAACACCAGGCCTCCAGGATCAGGGTTGTGCACCCCTGGCCTAAATTCTCACAACTGTAAGCTTTGATTTGGTATCTGGCTTTATGACATCAATTTACCCTTTAAACCCTGAGGTTCCTCACTACAGTTCCTCACTTCCGTTCATGCTAACTTACATATTAATATCATAGCAGCTACTAAATAATGCCTTGTAGTTAAGATACACAAAGAATAGGGTTCAAATGGTTAGGACTGAGCGGGAACACTTGGCTCCTGAGGCCAGCTATTGTTGAGAAATATTCAGTATGTTGGATGGTCATTGTTTCATACCCCTAGCACTGTTACATGCCCTATTTCCACTTCAGTCCTGCGTGTTGTTTTTCTTTTATGTAGCGGCACTGGCTCGTGGTGATATTGCTGGACAACTTACAGAACTGCTTCTGCCATGGGAGCATTTTAGTGACGTCAGCACTGTTTGGCTTGTGTTATTCTCGGCTCTACTTTGCAGTGAGTGCCATTAGGATGCCAACCCAAGTGGAAACTTTAATAGAGTCCTGAACTTTATGCTTGCAATGCAATAATTTAATGAGAAGGCCTACTTATTTTGGAACGTGTTAAAAAATAAATTGCCAAACAGCCATTTCTACATTTTTGATTCAGCCTGTGTGATTTAAGTTTTTCTTTGCTGACTTAGCCAGCAAACCTGCATTCCAACACTTCTCATAAAAAGTGCAGTTCTAAGTACAACTCATGTCACTCACTAGATTACATTTTTGTAGATGTCACTCACTTCATACATGTTCTTTTAGCAGGTCCTGAAGGATACTTATCAGTCTGCCAAGGGTTCAGTGAAGAAGTCTATTCTCGTTTTGTTTTTATTTAACTACATCTTAATAAGGCAAGTCTGATCGTCTGAATATCTTAAATAAGACAAGAGGACCCTCATGGCCTTGTGCTATTGGCCACTATAAGGTCATTATGTAATTCCTAGCATTTAATAATTCTGGAGGATTGGAGCATAAGAGGCTAATTAATTCTGCCTTTCTCTGACTAATGTTCATTTAGCATTGTAAGCTGTTCTCTTAGGGGATGGAATAAATTTGTTAGCCACACATTTACTAACCTTGAATTGTGGTGGATTACATTATGCAGTGCTGTGAGTTTGGGCTTGCTGCGATATGAATTCATTCTGGCACTGTTGCTGCATCTCACCATGCAGACAGCCTCTTTCCTCCCTCTCCCCTATGCTGCCCACACTGTGGCCTAACTGCCAATTAACCTCTGAGTTCTTACATACCAGATTGCCTCGGTGTTTGATCCACGTTTATTTTGAATGTAAATTTAGATCTGAATTTGTCCAAAAATGCATTCTGGGATTTCATTCTGCTTTCAGTTCTGTTGACATAGGCTTATTATTTCAAAACCATGTAAATTGCATGCCTTTGTACGCTGTACATGCATGTTGTTCATAGCTGAGTCTAATCCAGGGAATGTAATCCTCCCGAAAATTACTCCATTTGGTTTAAGGGACTGGCAGGGAAACAGAAAAATAAACTGACCTGTCTGTTCTGTATTGTGCAAGGCAGAGAATGTTTTTTGCACATGTTATGAAAAATAAGATGTGCATGAGGAATGTGCAGAGGGTTTTTCAGGGGCAGGTGCTCAAGTGAAAAAATGTATAAAAGAGTCTATAGTATAACGCCTATGTAGCAATACAGTACAATACAGTGCAGAAATATTGTGTTGGTATCAATAATGGATAGTGTTATTTTTTTTCTACAGTGTGCATTGTGTATACCCAGTACAGCTCATTTACCCCCACTACCCACCACCATGTAACATTAATGTTTTAAAAATTATGCTTACAAACACAGCTGAAACACATGGTTGGTACTACCATGAGGACACTGAGATCCAAACTTCAGATGTTTCAGCAGAGTTTTATGAGTCACAATGTGGAAACAGTGAAGAGACTAATCAGCATTGACTGGTTCTCTGCTAACCTCAGAAAAGCAGTGGATTAACTGTAAATTTAACTGGCCATGCTGATCCTACGCTGAGTGACTTCTTGAGATGTTCAGGTATGTAGTACACACACTACAGCCTAACATTCAATACCACTATGATAAAACTGTCAAAGTTAAGAAGGTAATTAATAGATCATGCTTGTAAAATGCAACCCTACTAATTTGTTTTCAGTTGCACTACTCGAAGGTTGCTAGCTGCTAAATCAACATGTTACAGTCCAGTTCCAGAAGCAGCTCAGTTTAAGATAGAAGATCCATAGTCAGCTTATAGTAGCGATAGATTTTAAAATTGTTTTATTTTCTTGCCTTCTCATAACATACTAAAACGAGCACGAGAAAGCTCACTTTTAACCAGCATATTGATGGCATGGTGTCATGTGACATGAGTAAGAAATTAACAGCTATTAACAGTATAAGGCCTCATCAACTGTATGAATAGGGAAGCATTCCATTAGCTGGAGTTTAGAGACTGTCGTTTATAATGTATTTTTAATATATGCTTTTTAAGTAATCAGAGAGGACCGAAAAGCAAGACAGAAAAAGAGACAAGTGCAGAGACAGTGAGAGAGAGGAAAAAGAGAGAGAGATTATTTACCCACCCTCCCAAATGAATGTACATTATAAGTTCAAATCATTAACAGTATTTTTCATTATTCAACTGTGCTACAGTGTCTCCTTATTCACAAACAGTTCTGCTGCTGATCTGATCCATTGCTGCCTTAGTGATGCTACCAGAGATTACTAACATAACAACAGGAGGCGACAATCATCTGCTATTTTGCATTGGAGAAAAGTGTAACACTGGCTCAGCCAATCATAACAGACCTCGTAAATTGTAAGCCAGTATTATATGAGCTTTGGGCTACATTAGCTTTTTCCAAACTGTGGTCAGTATAGCTGGCTACCAAGTTTTTAGATCTGAAAGCACAAATGTTAGCTCAATGAAATGTCAATTATTTTAAGAATTTAAGAGACTTCAGATTATTTAATCACAGTAGTATCAGCTGTATATTGTTTTTACTCTATCTCGCTAATGCTGATGTTGTGCTGACCGTAACACTTTTATATCCATGAGTTTTTTTTTCAATCTGTAGACAATAAGTTGAGGGGTTGCAGCTCCATAGAAGGCCAGTCAGGTGAAAAGATTTTAGTTCAAAAGAAAAAAAAACAAATCAAGTGATTCTTGGGTTCTTGTCAAACCTGAGTTTAATAAATACATTTTTAAAAAGATGTTGTTAAGCACAGCCAAGGAAAGGGAGAGAAAGAGACTGGCTTAAAATGAATACTGAATTTGTAGAAATGTTATTCCCTTAATAAATCCTCATTTGTGAGAGTAAATGATGAATCATTGGGAAAATATAATTTTGTGCTGGTAAATGTTACTACAACCACATCACACTGAGCATGTAAGTGCAGAACAAAATCACACTCTAGCTGGTTGCACAAACTAAGACTGTACTAATCTATAATCTGTATATTTCGGAGCTGCAGCTGCAGCTTATCTAAGAGAGAGATTGCATTGCTTCACTGATCAGTGCTTAATACACTATTAAGAAACAGATCTTCTGTGTGCCAACTTGACCAAAAAGCCATTTCTTAAATAAATCCATCCATCCATCCATTTTCTAAGCCGCTTCTCCGTCAGGGTCGGAAGGGCGGAAGGCAGGATACACCCTGGACAGGTCGCCAGTCCATCGCAGGGACTAACTTCGTCCATTTTGCTTGTAGTGTTTTGCTTTTACTGTCATTTTAATTCATAATAGAATAAAAAATTAAACTATAAGGCATTTTTGATCAACTTGGACAGCAGCCAGTCCTGGACTAACACCTGTCCTGCCTGTTGTGGCCTACTATTTCTACAATAACCATCCCAGGAAAAAATTCTGTCAACTGATTTACCAAAATACCAAAATACAATGGCTAGTTCTCAAATTTCATTTAAAATAAAGAGTTGTGTATTATGTACCCATTCACACTGTTCAGTTATATGAGTTTGGTTTTTTTGAATGAGGCATAATGGAGAAGATTCAAGTTGGTTCAAACTGTGGCCCCACTGTAAAAAACTAAAAAGCTATTTTAAAAAATTATGAATGTAGACCTTTTATTTATAGATAGATTTCTAGATATTTACAAAGATAATGTGATGCCCAAGGCATTAGTAGAGATAGTAATAAGCTAAATAATAATAAAGAACTAAATGAATAAATGTTTTTTAACAGTATTTTACATTTATTTTAAAGTCACTTTGAAAGAACAAGGTTTATCATTAGTTTCATGTTTAAATAATAAAACATTAAAAATGCTGTCCTATGTTTTCATGTCACTGCCAAAAAAACAGGGTTTTACTCCATAAGCGGAGCCTTATGTTAGTCACACCCCTACATTTCAGATCAGGAAGTGAGCCTACATCTCTGTCCCTCATGTCCACATGGTGAGCAGTTAGATCCCACTGTTTTGAAGTAAATGTGTCCCAAAGTCTAAAAATCACAGTGTAACATGGAATGGAATGTTCATTCCTTTATTTTAATAAAATAAATATAATTAAGGCATAGAATCACTCAAAGCAAAAGGATTTAGTCTAAAGTCCAAGTTTACAACATGAAATGTGTTTTCAACTCTGATCCAGTTCAGTAAAATGATTCATATTAGCCTTAATGGCACAGTCACAGGTGCAGCCTGTTTAATTACGATGGATAAAGAGAGGTTGAAAAATGCTTATGTAAAAATGAGTTATAATTGTTTTGGTATATAAACCCACACAAAGGTCATAAGGGAACCTCAGAGGCAGAAATAAGAGACAAAGTGTCAGGTGTACGTTTAAATGTAGATTTAAACTCAAACAGCAGAAACTCTTAAACAACACAATTTCGTCACATTATGGGTGAAGCTTCCCAGAAGCTTTTTATGACTGATTTCTGATCCTTTGCCTCTATTTTTCCTATTTTTGTATCAGCTTCCCTCAGCAACTTCCTTCCAAATAAGCAATTCAGCAACCTAATTCACTTTTAATTAATATATTTTTATCAACACTTCACCTCTACTGAGACTCATCAATCATAAATCCGTATAACCTTGACATCAGGAGACAGATTTATCTGTCAGCTCCTGGTCCACATCTTTAGATCCACTGCCACAACACTGTTGACAACACAGATCTCCTCACATGCCTCTTCATACAGGGCTTCTCTTCAGACATCACCAGCACACTCCAACACACCTGCAAAAAAAGGCTGAGGCTGCGCTACTTTAGCTGTGCGCTCACGCTCACTCAGATGTGTTGTTTCATTGTACTGCTCAGTGAGTCATTACATCCAAATCTGCCCCTGTCGTCCGTGTGATTTCTGTGCTCAACACCTTTGTGCAATTACCACCACTCAGCCAAAAATGAAAAAAGAGCAGGCGATAAAGAAAAGGGGTGAAATGAACACTTGCAATTCATATAAAGTGAGGAAAAAAGACTGAGACCCTCCCCACTACCAGCACTCCACCTTCCCCTCCTACACACACACACACACACCCCAATCGCACCCCATGCGGACTGGGACGAGTGGATGTGATCGCTGGGGGAGGCAACAGAGACGCTCATTATGTTAACAGCCTGTCATTCTGACGTCTTTTGTTAAAGCGTGATTATACTGCTGGGACAATTACCATGAGGCGCAGTAAAAAGAAGCTGGCATTTCTGTGGTCCATATCCAGTGTGCAGACGGGGCAAATGAGAGGCTTGCATATTATCTGGAGCAATTTCATCTCTTTGGAAGGAAAGAAAGAAGAAGAGCCCTGCCACCTTGCAGGCAGGGAGTGTTCTTGTTAGGCAGGCGCGGGGCTGGTGGCGCAGTGGGAGAAGAAGGGGGCGGTCTCACGCTAAGCGGGCCTCAAACAGTCACACGAATACAAATGAACAGTGTGAGGTCCCGCAGCTGGGCCTTGTGTGCGTGTGTCTGTGTGTGCGTAGCAGTCGCAGGAATACAGATGAACAATGCAAGGTCTCCTGGCTTCTCAGGGTAGGTGTGCGTCAAAATGAGAGCGGAAGTATGCGTGTCAAGAGTAGGAGTGTGTGCATGTGCGGAATGGAGTTTCATCCTCTGAGGCTGCATCTCAAGGCTCTTGAGCAATTCACAACAGAAACTCTGGAGCTGACCACCTGTGGTGCTGACATGTACCTTTGGGGTGAGTGGAAATGGGTTTTTTGTGGGAGTGACTCTCACCCTGACCATTTAAATGACTCTCATTGATAAAGCATTTGGAGCACAGTGGCGCGAGTGCTGGGTTCTCAACTTCAGCTCTGGTTGAATGGCAATGCTATCCTGAACTACTGCTGAGCAAAGCTGGGGAAACAATTTAACAGACTACCCAGGACTCTTAGCTGGAGAAGGCCTTCAAGGGACTTAGAAGGCCTTCAAGGCCCCCCACGCTTCAGTAATAATGCATAATTTAAAAAAAGACATGAAATGAGATGAGTTTAAACATTTTAGGTTGTTTTAGTATCCATTTTGAGCATCACAGGAAATTACTTTTTGTTTTCGTTTCGAAAAATAGGCAAAATTAGCATGTGCAATATCATACTGTGCCTACAACATGTCAGCTTTTATGTGAAGATTTTTGAGTTTTCTCTTTTTTCTTTCAAGCCAAACTCTAACTAATATCCCATTTGAATGGCAACAACAACAACAACATCTCATGAATCAATAATAACAGGCCTTAAAAAAGAAAACATTTCTTCACTTATTTTCATTTAGTGATTTGTTCTCATCCAAAAGTTATTCATTCATCTAATGTTTACATCTGAAGTGGATTGTCCCAAGTATTTGCATTACAGCTTGGTTTGGCACCTATGGTCTGAGGCCCCTCCTGGCTGTCAGAGTCCCCTGTGCAGTGGCAATTGCCAAAACAAGACCACAGTGACTGGTGAAAGCATAATTATCACAAACAGGCAATTTTCTCAGTAGTCAAATATATTTGAAAACACCAAAGTGTACTTAGTTTCTGAGGCAGCATGGGGAGTTTATGTTCTTATTTTTGTGGTTGCCCCATTGCAGAATACTATGTAGTCTCTGTTAATCGAATAGTGTAAATGTTTCCATTTTATGTAGGTATCTGCAAAATCACAAATTTTGTAGCAGAAAATCTGTACTCAGTATAGACCCTGTGCCACCCCTCCTAGCTCCCCACCATGCTGGGGCCAAACTGGCATAACCCAGACCATCACTAAACTTTGACATCAGTGATTTTCTTAACTGCTGCTAATAGAATAATTCAGTATGGCTACATCCTTCTCATATATCATCCTCGTCAAATTATTTATTTAAGCTCAGGTTCACATTGAGGAGAATCCTTATTTTTAATACGACAGAGTGCCACAATGGGAAGTAAAAAGCAAAATGATAACAGATTAAGAAATAAGCTTCTATGACAGTAAAACCCAGTGATAAACAATGACAATAACATAAAATAATGAAAGAGGCCTTGAAATAATAAAAGAAGATAATAAAACACATAAAAATATTAAAACAAGCTACTAAGAACAATACATTAAAAAATCTTCTTCTAAGCCGCTTATCCTTCTGGGTTGCGGTGGGAGCTGGAGCCTATCGCAGAAATCATTGGTTGGAAGGCAAGATACACCCTGGACAGATCACCATCCCATCGCAGGGCAGACAGACAAACATATACATTCACACTTGGGGCAATTTAGTGTGTCCAATTAGCCTGACTGCATGTCGTTGGTCTTGTGGGAGGACACCCACACAGACATGGGGAGAACATACAAACTCCACACAGAAAGGAATCGAATCCAGACCCTTCTCTACCCACAGTGCCACCGTGCCTCCCCTACACTAAAATAATCATCTAAAATAATTACAAACAGAACAAAAATAATTAGATTGATGTCATTGGTTTTGGATGTGAGATGTGAAGGAGGCCCAGGGCTCATGACATTGTGCAGCACCCCTACTGTTGAGCAGAGTGTTGTAAATTAAACCTGGAAATGGATGGACAACTTCCTTCTCCACTGTCTGCCCTCTAGATGCCAAATTACCCCCCTGTCAATGTACAAGAACATGTTTGACTCTGTCAACGTAAAGAAAGGTGTTTGACCCCTCTGTCAATGTACAAGAATGCACAATGTACAAGATAGAGGACATCACTTTCATAGGCCTACAGACAAAGTCTAAAAGGCAAACGGCATCTTGCATTTTAGCCTAATAACAACAAAGTACAACTCCACACCACTAAAAGACTGGAAATGATTATTGATTGCTTCAGCACCACCTGCCTCGACATCAATGTCACAGCCTTCAAATTCCTGCAGAGAGGGATCTCTGACACTGAATTGAGATGCAAACAGTGTCTCTGTGACACTGAAGGGGCAGAAAATGTGTGTACTCTCTGCCCCAATTAAAGAACTCATCACCACTCCATCAGAAGACAGCTTGAAGTCACCACTGAAAGCGTATAGGATGCACACAGCATTATCATTCACTTTAGCTCTGCCTACAACTTCTCAGTGAGGCAAAATGAAGAGCTCCAAACAACCAGACAAAAAAGGAAGTGTCAAAAAGATCACATTAATCCCTCCTAGCCAGGTCATGACTTCCAAAATCCTCTCTCTGGAAAATGCTCCAAAAACATCCATCAAAACTACAACCAGTCTTTATTTGAAGAGCTTCTTCCTCAGTGTCGTGCTTCAGGTAAATCAGTAATGCATGGCAATCATACCCCCTTCTGCTCCCTCTTACCATGCACTGAACTCCTACTATCATGTCTTTTTTTCTTGCTCTCTTCATATCCCAATTACAGTCCACACTATATTCTGATATTGTGTACGTAATTACATCCCTGCACTGCAAATTATACTCCACATGGTGCATCACACTACGTAAATTGTACTGTAATGGAAAAAATATACGACACACTGCAGATCATTCTGCACTAATGTATGTTATTTGTCATTTTAATGTGTGTTATCCATCTCTATACCTATTTGTCTGCCATTGTATTCAGTGATAGGCGGCACCAAATGTGCCAAGACAAATTCTATGAATAGTACATGACAAATGTTGGTGAAAAGAAGCGATTCTGGTTAGGACTTAGATGATAAATAGTATGAGTAAGTCAAGACTCACACGCACAGTCCATATGTGTACACTTGCGTCATCACACAGACACAGCATGCTAGCATCACTGGAATTATTGTTTAAATTTGGGTGCAGTTTCATTTATGATTACTGCCAGGCATTGAAGTGCGCAGGTTTGGTATGTCACCATTCATAATTAGGTGAGGCTGCAGCTCCCCTTGCTTTTCTTATGTAAATGAGTGTGAGCTGCAGAGAGAGGCAGTGAGCACTAATCAGGGTGACATGCAGCAGAATCTGTGGGTGGCAAAGCTAAACTCATTGGGCTGATTGGCCTCTAATGAGCAGTTCAGCTAAACTGACTGAACTGATTGGTCCTTAATGAGCAGCTCAGCAAAATACACTGAGCTGATTGGCTCATAATCAGAAGCCTTGCTAAATACACTGAGCTGATTGGCTCATAATCAGAAGCCCTGCTAAATACACTGAGCTGATTGGCCAGTAATTAGCAGCTTGTCTAAATGCACATGGCTGGGCAAAGCCAAGGTTTAAGACTGTGCGCAGTACTTTGCATAGATGCATATTAGGCTATTATATCTAAAGCATTTAGTAGACATCTATGGCATTTAGCAGACACGTTTATCCAGAGCAATTTATGAAAGTGCTTTGTTCACTCTGAAATTGTATTCTAGCAATTAGGTTAGTCCAAACTACCTCTGAGCTCAGAAACACCTGTTAAAAACAAAAGCTAGTGCAGAGTCAAGCCATAGCAAACATGAATTAGTGCTTGCTTAAGTGCTTCATAAAGAGTTGGTTCTTCAGTTTGCTTTTGAAGACCCCATTCCACCATTCGTTCGACCACCTGGGTTCCAGGACAGAGAAAAGGCTTGATGCTTATCTTCCATGTGTGTTGAAGGATGACGGGTCAAGTCGAGCTGTGCTTAAAACTTGAAGGGCTCAAGGTACAGATGAAGTTGTGACCATTACTATAAGATAGTAACAATTAATGTAACATTAACATTATTAATTACACAATAGCCACAATAGCCATCCACAATAGCCATGATGCTGTTCTGTGACTGAATATTTCTGTTCTTGAAACCCTTAAAACCATCCACTGGAAGGTTCTTTATGGAACTGAAAGTGCTTATTCTGAGCTGATTGGCTTCTTTGGTGCTGATTGGCTCATACTGTGCTGACTGGCCAGTGATTAGCAATATGGCAAAATGTACAGAGCTAATTAAAATGTTTTAATTTTCATGCATAAGATTCATCGTTCTAGTCACCCTAAGAACCATCCACTGAAAGATTCTTTACGGAACCAAAATGGTTCCTTTGAGCTGATTGGCTCCTACTGATTAGTCTTGCCAAATACACAGAGACACATCATAATAACACTAGTTGACTTTTATATTAAAACATCACCTGTGTTTCATCTCTAACAATAGAGCATAATTGTCCTTTCTCAGTGTGTGTATAATTAAGAGTTTCTAGTGCATGAGCAGCATACAAAAAGGTTAAATATCTATTACCATGTTAATGAACAGATATATGAGGTATTCGTGGAAAAAAAGTCCATTGCAACTCTGGCATATCATTGCAAGGTACTGTATTACACAAATGAGCTCAGCTGGCATGTTAAATATCAAGCTCCAATTGAGACAATATTGTGTCTCTTTATTCACAACACCTACTCTCTATGCTCTTAAAAGTAAAGGTGCCAAAAAGGACTCTTTTATTGTCATGCATTTCAGTGCACAAACATTTCAATAGATGCTTCTTTAAAGAATTGCTTTTGTAAATAAAATGCATGAATGTGAAGATCCTTTTTGAGGTTTAAAGAATCTCTACATAAAGTTCAATACCAATTTTATTTTTCCTAGAAACATTCACCATATGACAAGATCCATTTAGAATTATTTTACTTTTAGGAGCATACAAAGCAAAAATCCATGAGCTGGATTATGATTTGTGAATTGATTTCTGTTTGCCCATGCTATGGCCATTATTTGATTCTGGTTTACTAACATCAATGAAGCTCATCTAATTAATATTATATTCTGAAAAAAGCTAGGCTGGGCACATCAGAATGAACAGCACAGAACGATGGACCTGTATCCCACCACTGATGACTTACCAGAGATTCTGCATACTGAATAATCCACACGACTCAAACTTCCTGTCAGAATGGGCAGAATGTGTTCAGAAGCCTCTGTTACATTGCTGTGGTCTCTTCACAATGTAGCCTATTCTATTTACGCTAGGCATTTGAAAGTTAGGAAAAATGCCTTACTTCATATTTGGGAAAATGATGAGAGACCATGTTGAAAGAAATTTGAAACAGGTCAGCTGGACAAGGACAGCCATGTGCAGGCCTGTACATTTCAGTGCACAGTACACAAAACCCACATTAGATGTAATGTGATATAAAGTAACATGTTACACTAATGTCATTTTAACTGTAACAATATAGTGTAGTGTATTATACTACTTTACATGTTTAACCTTGTCAACTCCTTGACACCACCAGTGGTTCCAAAACACACTTCGTCATATTCTTCAGAAGCTACATTCAAAAAGTGCCGTATGAGGCTGTCACTGTGTTCCTTCCAGGCAAATAGATTGGTGATGTAATTTTAAACCCTTATAATAAAAGAAGCTGAATTTATTCATTTTTCCACAAATCTGGGCTATAAACTATAAACAGATGGCATCTCTTCAGTGATCTGCTCTGTAAAAATGATTTTTATAAAATAATACAAAGAGCATCTAAGATTTTTTGGCTGTCACCAGTAAATTGTAAGCTGACAGCAGCATGTGTAGATCACAAAACACATGTTCTGTTAATTTGAGGGGAACTTTTAAAATAAATAAATAAATAAAATAAAAATGTATTTATTTCATGCAGTTACTGAATAATTTGCCTTATGATTTTGTCACATAAATTCAGATGGACAGGCCAAAATATACCCTGGAGAACAAGAGGTTAAATTCTTGTAATGATGTTAAAGTGACTGACATAATAAGAATTTTGCCTCTTGCGTTACTCATATGTCTCTGAGAGCAATATTGATTTTGTGCAGTGCATTTAAAAGCATGAACATTTCCTCTGCATATTATCTGTGGTTGTTCTTGTGCATAATTTGTTCTGTATGCCACAGCTGATGGTGCAACTTGAATATGTGAATATGAGCAGTGCGGTGCAGGAAACACTATAAACTCAACGAACAAATTTGTCGAAGCAAATGAAAATAAAAGTGATGGATAAACATCTCCATGTTGAAAGGAAGAGATACAAACTTTATTTAAACAAGGCAGACTTGCAAAGATTTTTGGTAAAGACTTTATTTTGCTTATACTGACTTCTCAGTTTTCAAAGAGCATCAGCTGTTCATAATTTTAATCACTATAAATGGCTGTGTTTTGCTTAAAAAGATTTAAAAAGAGGAAAAAGAGGAACAGGCTTTTCATGGGATGTTTACTGTGATTTGCTGATTCTTTCTAAAGAAAAGTACTAAAAGAACTGTTATATTTGTTGGGTTTTCCTTTATGTTTCCAGTTGGTACAGGTTTGTGGGTTTAGAGAGTAATGTAGAAGTAATGAGTACCTGCGATTACTTCTCCAAGATAAAGTTATATCAATTTTAGAGATGTAATAAGTAATTTGTAATTGATTACAATTTTAAGTACTTACCCCAACACTGATCAAAACTCCATTCATTATTCTTTTATTTCACACCATCAAGGCACCTACTCTAGCTTCTCTTAATAAGCACCACTCCCCAGGACAGAAAATACCCTTCATGTTTTCACAACTTGAAAATAAAGTTGCCTAAAATGATTCTTTGGATCAGTCCTTTTTTAGAGAACCAAAAGTGGACCACTTCAGTTCTCTAAAGAGCTTTTTGGTAAATTATTTAGTAACATTTGACTTGAACCCTGCTATGTAATACTGATATACATATTTCATGTCATGGAAGGTGTCATATGCTGAGTCTTCATGATAATATAATAGTGACATTTTACCATTTCAGATAACCGTCATGACAGATGCAATAATGTTTGAAGTCAGGACAGTTTATGTCACATACTAACTGTTCCCTAAGGCTAAGTGCATAGTTTGCCATCATGGCATCAAACATTATGGTATTTGTCATGACAACTGACAGTAATGGTAACATTACTGTTATGTGGCATCTGTCATGATATCTTTATGGCATGGTCATGTCAGTCTTGCAGAGCAGAGTTCAAGTTACTAATTATTCTTTAAGAATAATATTTGTAAATGTGAGGTGAATGATTTGGTGGTATCAGTTGCTTTTTTAGGGAAGCAAAGAAAGTTCTTCTATGACACCTTTATTTTTATGAGTGCATGCTGGAAGTGCAATGCAGTATTGTTTATCTTTGCAATTTCTCTTTAAAGGCTAGATGTTACAGAGAAAGCTTGGAAAGAATTCTGTGAGGCTGCGGTTTACAAATAAAGCCTGCTTAAAATATCATCTTAGCTTATGTCTGGCAAGCTGGGTATAGTCGCTGAAAAAAAATCAATGCCACAAGGGAAGGAGAGGGAGAAAGAGATAGATAGAGAGAGAGAGAGAGAGAGAGAGAGAGAGAGAGAGAGAGAGAGAGAGAGAGAGAGAGAGAAAGAAATAGAAAGAGAGCAAGAGAGAGAGAAAGAGAGGGAGGAAGCAATAGAGAGATAGTTTAATTGTGTCTAACAGAAAAGTCTGTGATTCTTTGGCCAAAAGTTTGCACTTTTCTGTGATGAAACCATTGCTAATTAGCCAGAATCAAACAGTTCCATCACACACACACACAAACACACACACACACACACACACACACACTCACACTCACCGACAGAGATTGTCGTGCTAACAGGGGTAACAGACAGAGGCAGTGTGTTGGCCTTGGCCAGAGTATGTGTGTGTATGTGTGTGTGTGTGATCTGGATAAACATTGCAGTTGTTTCATTTATCAGCTCCACGCTCCACAGCACCTCCTCACCACCGCAAACACCGTGTTTACAAGACAGCTCAGATCACCGTGATAACAAACACACACATACACACACACACACACGCACACACAAACACACACACATACACACACACACACGCACACACAAACACACACACTTACGTACGTACGTACAGGGGCAGTCAACTGTTGGTTAGTTTGCAATTACAAGGCAATTCAGTCCCCAGATCTCTCTATCTTCCTTCCCTTGCCCTGTTTCATTTTATTCAATAAAACCCATTTCCAGGCCGTCTTTGTGGAGGCCAAGAATTCACTGTATAGATTGTTCCGATTAGTGGTGGTTTGGCACAAAGTGAGTTAGTCGCCCTTCCTTGGCTTCAGCCTCTGCTTCAGACACGCTGAGCTATGGAGATGAATGTAGTCAATATTGAGATTGTGCACCACTGCGTTTATATATATATATATATATATATATATATATATATATACATATATATATATATATATACATATACACACACACACACACACACACACACAACAAGTAGCAATATTTGTAGAAATACTGGCTTTCCTATTACTGAAGGTTATAAAACTGTTACATTAAATCTCTGAACTGTGAGCAACCTTTGTCAGAGGCCCAAGGGCCAAACACTACAGACCGGCACACAGCAGACAGTAATAGATTCTTCATATATAAAGATCAGAGAGCAAATTTGGAATGCCACCAAACATGTGACTGAGCAGCCCAGTTCACAACCTGATGTGGTTGATACCTCCTTACATCACCCTACAGCACTAATTCCAAACCTCTGCACCTGCACATTCTGGTGTTCTGCATGCTCTGACACACGTCCTCCAGCTAGTCAGTTAATTAGTAAGTCCTTTCCGAGCTGAAGGGGGAAACACTAACATGTGCACAGCAGGGGTGCTTCTAGTCTTGGGGGACCAGATGTGATCTTGTCATGAGAATACATGTCTTGGGATGACTTGTTAAACTTTTGGTGCATGACAATGGGGCAATTCACCGCAAACAAGGGTACAGCCCCTCTAAAACCTGCCCCCAAATCCCTCTAGTCCATGCTTTTTTAACATCTAAGGCACAACTGGTAACACAAGAAAAACAGTCTAGCTAGTGAAAATCTGTCGTTAGCTAACATAACTGTATTTTCCCCTTGCAAGAGGCAACGTATTGTTGTGTACACAATGGGCTTTGCTGCTATGATGAGCTTAAGAGTTGTGGTCATGCAAAGCATCTCTTGGGAGATGCCCTGTGTTAAAAATGTGCTGCTGCTGTTATTCTGTTGTTTGGAGTAACTGTGTCTGAGGAAGGGGGGGTTTGCAGTGTGTTGAAGAGTCCACCCTCCACAGATGTTGTGTCCTCCTGCAGTACCTATCTCTTGTTTTCGTACTGAGTAAGCGCTAACTGGGCATGCTGTTGCTGTGTGTTGAAATGCCTGTTCAAAATAAAAGAATTTGCCTATGCATGCTATATTTTTCACATCTTCTTCTATGCCTACACTACAGGATATTTGCACTGCATGCTTAAACTTATATGTGCATACTTAATTGGGGTTTTTGGAGGAGTGTCCAGCCATGCCAATTATATCCATGTGGTAATGACAGGCTTGCTGTCTACTGGACAATGCTGATAAGCACACCATCAAATCCTTCTTTGAACTCCACTTTTACAAGGTGTTGGATTAAAAATGAGTTTAAAAATTTCACATTCAGTTTGCACCCACCCTAATAAGTCTACTTTCGCACACACGTTTACCCTAACATTTGTCATGTCCTCAGATTTTCTTGTTACCACATGCACAGTTAGACCAGGGACATGGCGGGGCCTTTGCCCTTAGACTATTCAAGTGTCATCTCGTTTTGTGTGCATAGCAACTGTATTTTATACAGATGTTAACTGTATTTTGTACAGTTGTTATACACACCAAAGAGGTGGCGCTTGTATAGTCTAACCCCCCCTGGTCTAACTGTGTGTATATTTTATACAGTTGTATTTTATACAGTTATTCCCTAAGATCTGCTTCAGCCTGATGAGGCTCAGTCTTGTCCTGGGAACAGAGCTCTTGATTTGGCTTGCGTTCTGTGAGATTCAGCATAGAAAGAAATGTTTGTATCTTTGGCTGCCTTTAGCGAATTGCTGAATGTTATGTTTCGTTTTATCCGATATATGATTTTGATGTGTAGATAAGTTAAATTACATGTTATTTGTTTTCATCTGGTCTTTTTTTCCCTTGAACCCCCAAAATGTCTATGTATGGGCCTGACATCTGGCTTTGCGGGATTAGGGTACTCCAGGAGCAGGGCTGAATCCGTTATTTTACCTAATGTCTCATTAGAGATACACCCAGAGACTTTGACAATGTCCCTCTTTTAACTCATTAAAATCTTCTGCCACAGTAGTGAAGATGCATTCATGTCTATGTTGGACATAGCAAAATGAAACAGGATGTTTAACTGGAGCTGTCAGTGTGCTATAAATATAATGACATAAACAGCCTCTGTTTTGACTTAAAGGGTTAATGTGGAACTGAAAGCTTTTGGTAAAGAGTAAAACATGAAATAATTGCATAATACTAATTGGTCCTTAACAGCAATCCTACATTATTAGAAATGTAAGCTTTACTCCTGTAACGTACAGTGGTGTAAAATTAAATAGTGCTTTGAAGAAGACGGTACAGCTGGGGTCTGTTCTTGCTTATTGCTTTATGGATGGATGGATGGATGGATGGATGGATGGATAGATGGATGGATAGATGGATAGATGGATAGATGGATGGATAGATGGATGGATGGATGGATGGATAGATGGATGGATAGATGGATAGATGGATGGATAGATGGATGGATGGATAGATAGATAGATAGATAGATAGATAGATAGATAGATAGATAGATAGATAGATAGATAGATCCCGAAGGAAATTTAGCAGCCAGTAGCAGACACACAACACTGTACAGTAACCGTAATAAGGGTGTAGACATATAAAAAGAATAAATATACCGGATCCTATCTACAGGCATATATACAAATAGAAAAAATACAACAATCTCTGATAATATCTATAACCTGAGATGAGAGATGCAGTGCAATAATGACTGTACAAGAATTTACAGGTAACGGCATATAATGACCACACTGAATGAATAAGTAAATATCTGCATATATTGTACCAAATAAAGTGTCTAGTGTCCAGATGTGCAAGATGCGCAATGAGGTATGCAGAAAATGCAAAATGGGCAGCATGCTGTCTAAATGTGCAGATGAATAGAGAAACACAAGATAAGCATGAGATTCAGATTCAGTCCTCCTGTCTCTCCACCCTTCTCTGCTGGCCCCCCTGGGAAGAGTTAAAGAGCCTGATGGCTCTGGGGACAAAAGATCTCCTGAATCTGTCGGTTGAGCAGCTCTGTGACAGCAACCTGCCACTAAACATGCTCCTCCTGTCCATGATGATGGTGTGCAGTGGGTGGCCATCATCCTCCATAATGGAGAGCACAGTCCAGTTCCACACCGACCACTGACCCCGCTTGCCTGACCAGCTTGTCCAGTCGCATCTCGTCACTCCTTTTTATGCTTCCTCCCCAGCACACCACAGCGTAAAAAAGACAGCTGGCAACCATGGTCTGATAGAACATCTGCAGGAACTTCCTACAGATGTTAAAGGACCTCAGCCTCCTCAGGAAGTAGAGCCTGCTTTGACTCTTCCTGTATAGGATGTCTGTGTTGGCTGACCAGTCCAACCTATCATTCAGTTGCATCCCAAGATTTACATTTACGGCATTTGACTGACGCTCTTATCCAGTGCAACTTACAGTTGATCATTTTACACAAGTAGGCGAAGGCGGTGTTAGGAATCTTGCCCAAGGACTCTTATTGGTATTGTGTAGGGCGCTTACCCAGGTGGGGGATTGAACCCTAGTCTACAGCGTAGAAGGCGGAGGTGTTAACCACTACACTACACCAACAATCCAACCATACCTGTAGGTCATTACCCTCTCCACTTCAACCCCCTCAATAGAGAAGATAGACTTCTTTATAGATTGTTATACTTCGGGCGGGTTGTTGGCAAAGTCAGTTAAGGTCCCATCCTGGGAACAGTTTAGTATCAACTTCTCTAGAGAGGTGAATGGAGTCAATATTGAGATGGAGTCAACACTGAGAACTAATCAGTGTTTGAAAAAAGTCAATTTTTTGTGGGGAAGGGACAGTTGTTTGCCCAGGTTTTACCTTTAGTGAAGGGTACACAGTGGTTTAATTAAATTTAGGTGGTGTGCCTGTGGCCCACAGCCCACACGAATACACACACAGCTTTAAATTACTTCTACAATTCATTAAACATAGAGTATGCTTGGTCACATCGGAAAAGGGGAAAAGGAGAGAAGGCTCTGTGTGGGCTGCTGGATTGACCAAATGGTCATCAGCATTAGCGGCTGGAGAGATGGACAGTTATTAAGCAGCATCTATCGATTTCTGTCTCCCCAACATGCTCCAGGGATTACCCACTGTCCTCCTGGAAGGCTATCAATGTTCATTAGTCACCAAGACAGAGTGATGTTCCTGCTGGCCAAGAGGTCTGCAGAGATAGATGAACAAGAAGGAGGCCAGGATATTGATACCCTTAGAGTGGGAAGCTGAACTTGATTTGGGGTCTTATCTAAATATCAGAAGGTTAACTGCATAACTGCAGTGATGAAGATGATGTCTGCATATTTTCAGACATAACTGAATTTAATTTACAACCATTTGTCACTGTGTTTGCACACTGTGAAATTAGACCTCTGCATTTAACCCATCCGTGCAGTGAAACACCCACATACATGCATGCTAGTGAACACACACATTAGGGGGCAGTGAGCACACTTGCCCGGAGCAGCGGGCAGCCCTATCCACGGCGCCCGGGGAGCAATTGGGGGTTAGGTGCTTTGCTCAAGGGCACTTCAGTCATGGACTGTCAGCCAAGGGGATCGAACCAGCAATCTTTCGGTCACGGGGCTGGTTCCCTAACCTCCAGCCCACGACTGCCCCCTTTTTTTTTCTTTTTTTTCTTGAGTGAGATACATTCATGTTTTCACATTTTCAGTCCTCATGTGGAGCCAAACATAAATATGTAAAAGGGCAAAATTAGTCCACTCAAAAAGTGTCTCTCTTGGCCACTTATTGTAGTTCCTATAAAAGAACATCAAGTCACTTCACACACAAGCTCCAGCAGTGTTTAGGCACTCTTCTATGTGAACTAACTAGCAACTTTTCCTTGTGATGCTTCTATTTCTCCATAATGTGCTGTATTTTAATCAGCTCCCTGTTAGATTTCTATACACATCCCAATACTCCACTCTGTATAGGCAGTGTTGCTGGTTTAATCTGCTGTTTTGGGCATTTAACGAGCCTCAGCTCAGACAGAGCACCTGTTTTCTAGCCCTCACCATGAATTAATCTCAGCCATGAAAGCATCCAAGCATTTTACTGGACCTGACTCTGCAGAGCTCATGTCCTCTCTCATGCATTCACACACACACCAACACATCCCTTCAGAGAGAGAACGTCTAGGAGATGGTAAATAGCAGCTTATAGGCAAAAAGGACACGAAAACAAAAAGGGGACACTGCCATGGCACTGCTCCTGGGAATAAGGCCAACGTATTGGGTTCATTGTATACTAGTTATTTGGGTAAAGTTACTGCTGTGGAGGCACTCAGTTACATAGTATTAAGCAGGGCTATTGCTTTCTAAAAGCATTTTAAGGAGAGGCTTAGGGCCCTGCAAACATTGTGTTTACTTGTTCAATCAAATTTTAATTTTAAAAATTATTTTAAAAATTTAGTGTATTCATTTAATATTTTATATTAGTAATGGACTGAAATAAAACTTTTGGCTGAAACCAAAACCGAAAGTTGCAAAGCCGAAAAACTGCATAAAGCTGACAATACATAAAACAGGCATGCTAAAATTATTAGAGTATGAAGGCTACAGTGTGCACCATGAAATCCAACGTCCTTGAGAATGGTTGGTTGTTATTTTCAAGTTACATGCACTTTGGTGTTGTCATAGTTTATTTTTATTTCAATAATTGTGGTAACAGCAGCTTACTGGAACTTTTCTTTCTGCTTCTGCCATTTTGTTGTGTTTTGCATGTCAAGCGGAATATTGTGTTTAAAGCCTGTAGTGGAGAAGACCTTATTTGTACCCCCTCTTAACATTTAGCATGAACAGTGATTACATTTCGCCTGTCTGATGTCCCTGATAGATTCCCATGATTGACATTTTAACTGTTGAGCCACTGCTGCTCTGTGCTAACTAGTACAGGAGAGGAAAATAACATGGTTTTTAAATCAATTTCTAGCATTCATTACCATTAAATTAATTGCAGCCTTACATTTTGACATCATGTTTGTTTGTTAAAGTTAACCCAAAGCACCATTTGTCAGGAAGTGCTTACACAATGGTAAGGAGTCAAGTGCAAGTTTAATATCAGGTTCAGAGTAGATAACAACAAGAAGAGGGTCAGAAATCCAGAAAAGCAGGCCACAACTAGCAAACAAATCCAAAGGGGGCAAATCCAAATGACTAGTCAAGAATAAACAAAGTAAAAGGTCAAAATACCAGAAAAACCAAATCAGAAATACAAACGCTCAGAATTGCAGGTAGACCAAACAAGACTTCGCAAGTACATGTGCAAACACAGGGTATATATACACAATTTGGCTGACTAAAAATGGTCAAAGGGTCAAGAGACCATCTAATATTCTGGTGACAGTGACATCCAGTGGCGGGGAGAGGAATGGTCGGTGGCAGAAGTGACACCATTTTTAACCATTTCATATCTAAGGTCATATGAAAATGTTTGAATACCCCCGTCAAATCACATTTGTTGATTTTCTAAGTGAAAATGAACTGGAAATGAAAACGTCCTCTACAGCAACATCTTAAATCTTAAATGTGCCATTTTTTTTAGCAAATTTGTATTTGTTGAGTTTAATATTTTGGATATTTTTTCTAATATACTAAATCCAGCAAGTAAAAAGTGATTACACATTAAAATTTGCAGAAAAATGACATTCAGGTGCATTCCCTGTACAGGATGTGCTAACTAGATTTCAATTAGAAATTCAACAAAAACATGCAATTTGACCAGGGCTGGCAAAACTTTAGCATATGGCTGCATACACTGTTTTATTATCTTAACTTTATGATTTAGCATTAGCATGAGCACCTTAGCTGTTAATATTGTCAAAACGTAATGTTTGTTGTAAACAAAAATAAGCTGTCTTGTAAATAAACGTATATGCATTATGTGACTCACACAGGGTAAGGACGGCAGGGATGTCAGGTAGTCTAAAGTTTGGAGATCACTCAGGATTCAGGTTTGAATCTCAGCTCTGCCTTGTGGCATCTCCGGTCGGAGAGGTTGTAAAGACGCAGTTGATTTCGTTCTCCCTGGAAAAGAAAGACGTCAGGGTCTCTCTCGCTCTCTCCTGTCGCTATGCAACGTAGCAGCCAGTCTGGCATCTGCATTGTCGTGTGCCAGAGTGGAGTGCTTAGCATTCTCCTCAGTCCTCCAGTAGATTGAAAACATGCAGTGGCAAGTTTCATATGCTCTCAAGGAGGCGTCTGCTGGTATTCGTCCTCGCAGATTGGCTGTACAGTTTGGATGATGGAGAGAGGCTGGTTCCTACAATTCCAGCCATCATGAGTTCCGCAATGATGTCTGGCTTTGGCACAATTTCCCTGGAGGAATTGTGAGTCGATCATATTGCAGAATTTCTGCGGCAATTATTTCAAGAAATATATTCACTGCTGAAAACTGAAAGATGATGATGTTATTCACACTATAACAATACAATAAAAAGCCTTTTGAGCACATAAATTGCTTGATCATCAACTGGAACATCATACTGGATGTATCACTCTTCATGCTTTTCTCTGAGCACTTTATCTGACAAAGGTTGGAGGCAAAATGTCTGGTGTAAAATCTTAAACACTTTCATTAAACATCTACTCACCTAGACTTGTTCTAAGTGAAAAGGAACTGCAACAACTCAGTACTCAGCATTTCTGTAGGATTGCTGAATTATTCTCCACTTTGAAAACCCAGGAGCAGATACAGAGGAAGGCAGATCATTAGCTACACTTCAGAGATGATGTCTAGAAGCCTGCAATTGCTTTTCTCTGCCTTTCTGAAGCCTTTAAAACCTGTACTGTTCTGTACTGGATATTTATTATTATCTGTACTGGGTATTTATGAGCTGCATGTTTAATATTTGTATCTGATATTTTCAAATTGTGCAAAAGAATAAAAAACAAGCAAATACAAGGAGTTATGAAGTCTTTTTAAGATATATACACTGCTCAAAAAATAAAGGGAACACTCAAATAACGCATCCTAGATCTGAATGAATGAAATATTCTCATTGAATACTTTGTTCTGTACAAAGTTGAATGTGCTGACAAAAAAAAAATCACACAAAAATCATCAATGGAAATCAAATGTATTAACCAATGGAGGCCTGGATTTGGAGTCACACACAAAAATAAAGTGGAAAAACACACTACAGGCTGATCCAACTTTGATGTAATGTCCTTAAAACAAGTCAAAATGAGGCTCAGTATTGTGTGTGGCCTCCACGTGCCTGTATGACCTCCCTACAACGCCTGGGCATGCTCCTGATGAGGTGGCGGATGGTGTCCTGAGGGATCTCCTCCCAGACTTGGACTAAAGCATCCGCCAACTCCTGGACAGTCTGTGGTGCAACATGGCGTTGGTGGATGAAGCGAGACATGATGTCCCAGATGTGCTCAATCAGATTCGGTTCTGGGGAACGGGCGGGCCAGTCCATAGCTTCAATGCCTTCATCTTGTAGGAACTGCTGACACACTCCAGCCAGATGAGGTCTAGCATTGTCCTGCATTAGGAGGAACCCAGGGCCAACTGCGCCAGCATATGGTCTCACAAGGGGTCTGAGGATCTCATCTCGGTACCTAATGGCAGTTAGGCTACATCTGGCGAGCACATGGAGGGCTGTGCGGCCCTCCAAAGAAATGCCACCCCACACCATTACTGACCCACTGCCAAACCGGTCATGCTGAAGGATGTTGCAGGCAGCAGATCGCTCTCCACGGCGTCTCCAGACTCTGTCACGTCTGTCACCTGTGCTCAGTGTGAACCTGCTTTCATCTGTGAAGAGCACAGGGCGCCAGTGGCGAATTTGTCAATCCTGGTGTTCTCTGGCAAATACCAAGCGTCCTGCACGGTGTTGGGCAGTGAGCACAAGCCCCATCTGTGGATGTCGGGCCCTCATACCATCCTCATGGAGTCGGTTTCTAACCGTTTGTGCAGACACATGCACATTTGTGGCCTGCTGTAGGTCATTTTGCTGGGCTCTGGCAGTGCTCCTCCTGTTCCTCCTTGCACAAAGGCGGAGGTAGCGGTCCTGCTGCTGGGTTGTTGCCCTCCTACGGCCTCCTCCACGTTTCCTGGTGTACTGGCCTGTCTCCTGGTAGCGCCTCCAGTCTCTGGACACTACGCTGACAGACACAGCAAACCTTCTTGCCACAGCTCACATTGATGTGCCATCCCGGATGAGCTGCACTACCTGAGCCACTTGTGTGGGTTGTAGAGTCCGTCTCATGCTACCACGAGTGTGAAAGCACCACCAACATTCAAAAGTGACCAAAACATCAGCCAGAAAGCAGAAAGGTACTGAGAAGTGGTCTGTGGTCCCCACCTGCAGAACCACTCCTTTATTGAGTGTGTCTTGCTAATTGCCAATGATTTCCACCCGTTGTCTATTCCATTTGCACAACAGGATGTGAGATTGATTGTCAATCAGTGTTGCTTCCTAAGTGGACAGTTTGATTTCACAGAAGTTTGATTTACTTGGAGTTATATTGTGTTGTTTAAGTGTTCCCTTTATTTTTTTGAGCAGTATATATATATATACTTTTAAAATGCACAAACATTTTTTTATTTTCTTCACCAAGAGGACTTGGAAATGTTGAGGATCCACTATAATATTCTATGCATATTTATCACCCCTGCTTTTTTCTTATGCCAAATATGTAAAGTAGCTGTGCATGTGTTTTTATATAAATAATTATGTCAGGGGCGTAATCTTGGTCTGACAAGTGGGGGGGGGGGGGGGGCGGGGCAACATCAGGTGGCTAAAAGCTGCATACAGCAATGCAAATGCAAAACTGTGTTGTAAGTAAAGTACACCTACAATTACAATTAATTAATTAAGCTAATTAATAGCTAATGCTTTACCTGCCCATTTTAAAACAAGAAACAAATTATATTAGTAACAGGAATACTAATCTCATAGTATGGAGATTACATTTTGTTGCCTATTACAGTGGTATTTTTTATCTGCATGTGGCTATAAATATGTTAGGTGTGATAAATGTGATGATAACTAAGAAGAAAACGGAAAGACTAATGATGGTATGAGTCAATAATCACAGTGCAGTAAAAACATTTTGATAAACATACCAGAAGAGGTGCTCCTTTCTTTTTTGACTATATATGACCATAAATAAACAAAACAATAATCTATTTTGAGTTTAATTTGAGGATTAAACTGTTATTAACATATATATAATACCTGATATCCAACAGCTTTTTTGCAATGCAGCTAAACATCCTATGACCTCCAAAATTATCTTACATAAAAACAGAATTTGCAACATGATTTTGTGCAGATTGATAATGATATTTCTGATGTATTCAGTTGTTTGGCTTATTATTAGCTGCAATATAATCCCTATGGTATAAAATCTCTATTAGCAGAGCTGTAAGCATATTCATACAATTGAACCACCTACAAACACAGTATTTAAAGCTTTTGTATTCAGAGAAAGTAATGAAAATCTGAATCCAGCTTAGCGTATGAATTAGAGAGGAGAATGAGGAACAGGTCAAATGAATCTGAAGAATGAGGTGGAGAGAAAAAAAAGACAGAGGATGGTCCAAGCAGAAGTCATTATAGCCAACGCCAGCTTCAATTAGGATTAAATTATTCTCTGTCTGTCTCTCCCTTCCTCTCTAATCCTCTCTCTCTCTGATGTCTAAACTGGACGTCTGTCATTGATCTGAGGTCAGTGGGTTGTTATGAAGATGACCTTTCCGCTGTCTCATGGTTTGATTTCTTTATTAATCATTGCTCCCACTATATCAGACCAGGTGACCTCTGTGTGTGTTCACTGACATGGTTGTTAGGCAGCAGGACCAGTAAACCACAATGTCTGGTTTAGTACATTAGTAGAACCAAACAGTAAATCTAATGACGCTTTTGGAAAAAAACGTCTGAAATACATGATTGCTAAGCTTAGTGGGATCTTGCTTCCATGGTAGGGCTGCTGCCTGCAGGGCAGGCAGTTGCATACATTGCTGCAGTCAGTGCAAGTCGAACAGTTAAAATGAGAAGCATCTGCACTCTTCTGGCACACTCTACTCTACACTCGTCCACGGCTTTACTGTGGAAGTGCCAGTGGAAACATCTAAGCTGGGCTAAGCTCTGTGTGTCTAAAACAAGCCAAAATGGGATTGTGTCCGTTCGCTCCAAATGAATAAGCCTAAAGTTCCTGTAGCTATAGACTGTGGAGCTTTAGCCTGCTAGAGGGCCCTGGGGCTACAGGTGATCGTGGGCTCTATGTCTCTAGTTACCACAGCAGCAAGAACTCAAACTTTTGTTTTTAATGAAAGTCCACACACTGTCAGCAACTTCCAGTACTACCATTTATCATCTTTCCATTACTGCACACACTTTAGAAGACGTGTATTAGCATCTTATCCAACAGGTTATTTTTCTAATTTTCTTTCCACCCTAAATGGTGCCTCAGGTGCATTCTGGTGCCTGTAATTGCTGCACCATTTAAAGTGGAATGGAAATTTTTAATAAGGAGCTTGCACATAAGATGCCAGTTTCAGCCCCAACAAACTAAACTCAGAACCAAAACACTAAAAGCAATAGCAGATAAAGGTTTGAAATTTGCACTTAACATGAAATGAACTTCAACTTAATTTCGATCTCACATGTGTGAGCTGTGTGAGTGTTACAGTTTACTTGGTATAATCATCTATATCACCAAAGCAGCCGAGGTCTACAGCAAGCTAGAGTCTATCGTTTGATGCAGTGGCCTAGACAGAAATCACCTAGGCCAATTTGGCAGACACCATGTTAAAATGCACAGACTCAAAGAAAATGTGATAGATAAAATAAGACAAAAAAACAACATAGTAAACTTTAATAATCATCATAGCTAATCATCATAGCTAACGCATATTGCAACCGACAATGGTATAGAAATCCCCATCATCCATAGGATGAAATCTCACTTTTAAACAAATTCAGTTTTCACACAAATTCAATATGACTGTTCATAATACAAAGACAACACTTACAGAACACAAATCAAATTTCATCTTTAAATGTTAGCTTAATAAATTCCATTTAGTAGGCCTGTCATCAGTCTGGGTAGAAGGAATATATACATCTAAAAAATATACAAATAAATAAATAAACAACAGCTAATCAGAGACCCAGAATTAATCAGGGCCCTTGGCTTCAGCCCAGGTAAGCCTGTGCATTAAATCGCCCCTAGCTAGAGGAATGTGTGCACCAAAAGTGTTAGGTTGGAGTTTTTCAGACCTGCTGCTGTTTACTGAAGGATTACATATAAAGGTGCTGATGAGGGTGAACTAGACAGTCCTGATCTTGTGACCCAGAACTAGATTTACTAATCCTGTGTTTTAACAGCTAAGTAAGAACCCAGTTTATACTAACACTGCCCTCAAGCCATGTCAGAAATCTCCCATTTATAGGATGAAAACATGTGAATGCCACCACAACTTCGTAACTAGTGGGAGACTAGGACTTTTCTTTGAGCCCCAGCTTTCCAAGCTTTCCAATACTTCAGTGGTGGACAGTAACTAAGTAAATGTAATTCGTTACTGTACTTAAGTAGTTTTCTAGTGTATCTGTACTTTACTTAAGTATTTGCATTTTGGGCGACTTTTTACTTTCACTCCACTACATTTCAAAGTCAAATATCTTACTATTTACTCCACTACATTTTGAGAAATCTGTCGTTCCTTTTGGTTTTTGTATGTATAAAAATGTAACATGTCAAAACAAAATAACCACAAAGCAAGAACATCCAATCAGGGCACAGCGGTCACTTAGTTCCTAGGTTGTTTTGACCTGTTGGTCATACTGACCCAGTGCAGCACACGGTTCAACATCAGCGCAGCAGCGTAAACATTTGGGAGTACATACGTCCCTAAATGATGAACTAACCTAACTTTACATAAATAGACCACAGTATAGAAATATGTACACATATGCAGTCGTGACTTTTTTCTGAATTCAACACTTTCATTTTATAGTAATTTAGTTTGGGTTAGTTTATGTTTATGAACAGAGACCTACAGATCAATACAGTAAAGGAAAACTTATTTGTGATCCTGAGTTTAAAGCAAGTTTTTAATTCAACTTGTAACTAATTTACAAAGTAATGTTAAACTGAAATTTTGCTTGTTTGTAAAAGTGATTTCAGAGCCACTCGGTTCTCCCTGATGGAAACTGTTTACCTTCTGTTTTTTGTGCTTATGATCATTTTAAAAGACTTCAGCGTCACTAATTAATGACGTTCTATTAAAAGACTGGTTTACCAAGAGAGTCACTGGAGTATTTTCATCTAAAATGAGTTCATGAAGCGAGTCTTGTTATAAAAATGGTAACAGGACATCAAAGTCATAATTAATCTTTTAGCACCTTTACTTTCGATAATTAAGTACATTTGAAGGCAAATACTTCTGTACTTTTACTCAAGTTGAGGTCTAGAGTAACGACTTCTACTTTTACTGGAGTAGCATTTTACCTTGGGTATCTCTACTTGTGTCCTTCGTCCACCTCTGGTATACTTAGTTATTCGATACACTGTTAGAAATAAACATACTATGCAGGTACATGATTCATTCATCAAGGAACAAACAATGTAAGTGTACCCTCAAAGCTACAACAGTGGTTTTAAGGTTCAATGGTGTACCTTACATGAGTTTTTCCTAGTGGAAAAGCAGGTATTTGTACCTTTACATAAGCTAATATTTTAAATCAGAACAATAAAATAAAAAGCCTAGAGATGAGACAGAGTGTGTGGAGTCAGTACAGTTTAGAAAATATCATTTCAATGTACTCTGGTACAGTTATGTTCACTGACTAAAGGTACTGGCGTGTACCCCTGAGGGTACCACCACAGTGACAAGAGGGATACTGCTGCAGCGACAGTGTTGTTCCTTTTGTTCTGAGAGTGTAGCCATATTTGAGCACTGAAGGGTAAAACCTTTATTTATGCCTCCTACACATGGAAAAACAGATATTCAATGATTCTATTTCATCTAATCAGCATCCTCTGCTCTTCATTTTGTAGCAATAATACAAAACATACTGAAAAACAAAAGTAGACACAAAAGCATTATTCCACTGTAAAAAGCATTGTTCCACTGTAAAAAGCATTGTTCCACTGTAGAAAAGTCAGCTTAAGTTAAAAATGTATGTCAGCTTTATGTCAGCACATGTTCTAGAGTTCACTTGGCTCAAATATAGTTCAGTTAAGTTTTCCTAGTTTACATTTCAGTACTGCATTACAGTTATGTAAACAATATAAATACTTACATATTTATAAGACTTCTGTGTCCAGGAATATTTAATACACTGTGATGACAATAATACATTTACACAGCAGAATGTAAAAGACAGAAAAGGTTATATTGCAAAACTTGAATATTTGAGTTTTTCTAAGGTATTTTATGTGAATCTATAATTAAGGCAGATTTTGTCAGACTAACTAAAATTTACATTCAAAGCCATTTTTTGTTTAGATAACAAAAAAGTCAACACATTTAATTAAGGTGGATTGTTTACAGTGCTTCCCCGGCTGGAGCGACTAGGGTCCTGTCTGTGTGGAGTTTGCATGTTCTCCCTGTGTCTGTGTGTGTTTCCTCTGGGTTTTCCGATTTCCTATGAAAGACCAAATTGGAGATGCTAAATTGCCCCTAGGTGCAACTGTGTTTGTGAATGTATATGTCTGTCTATCTGTCTGTCCTGCAATGGACCGGTGACTTGTCCTGAGTGTATCCTGGCTTCCACCCAATGACTGCTGGAATAGGCTCCAGCTTCCTCCACAGCCCATAAGGATAAGTGACTTGTGAAATGTGTGTGTGTGTCTGTGTTTACAGTGCAATATTTCCATCTTTTTTCCTATCAAAACAACTTGAACACAAATCTAGTCATACTTATGATCTTCATACTAATGAACTTGTAAATAGGAACATCTGAGAAGGACCTGAAGGCAGCATAAACCCCTTTACACTAAAGTATAAGGAGCACTGAACATGGCCTTTAACATGGTTCTGTGTGATGGAAGTTGTGGTGAAAAAAAGTACACACCCTGCACTTGAATGATATTAGATATCCTTGGTAAAAAATATTACTAAAATAAAAAAGTAACTCTCTATTTATTTTTCTACTCAAGCTAAAGTACATATGTTCTTGTACAAAAGTATCAAAATGAAAAGTACTGCGAGTTAATACAGTAAGTTAATAATATAATTTAATAATATAATATAAGTTAATAATATAATTTCAGTTATATCAACTGAGCAATAGCAAACTAAAAAGATTCACCTTCCTTTAAAACAAATGTTTTGTAAGTGTAAATGTCCCCAGTCTAAATGAATACACATTCAAGCCTCCAATGTACCACCCAACGGGCCAGACTCTACACTTCATTAACCTTACAAAAGATAGAGAAAGTTAGAAAACTAAGAAAACTTGAAGACTGAATTGAATTATACTGAAGTTTTGTCTCTTGGTAATAAAATGTTTGTAAGAAAGATTAAATTCCAAAATCAAACCTGAAAGAACTGACGTTGTAGAAAGAGACAGGACATGTTCAGAACCTGATGTTCTGACCATCTGAAAGGAACCATCCCAAAAGCCTGACCATGCACTCTCTGACTTAAAGGATTCAAGCTGTCATCCAAAAGAGCTATGTAACAAAACAGTGATCTAGAACAAAATACTAAACACTAACACGCACAAAGGAAATGGACACTACTGTTTGTCCTGCTAATGTTTCAATTATATATCTTGTATAAATAAATTAAAAATATATAAATTGTATGTGTCCTAAGACTTTTCTTGAGGACTGTAACTAGCTTCTATCTGGTGCAACCAGGGATGCGGGAAGAGTCTAGTAAAGATCCATATGTGGAGTGGATTTTGTATAATATTTTTTATATTTTCAAAACTGTGGGCATGACACAATCTCAACAATCTGACTGCTCACCACTCTGCTCATTTGCATAAAGTTCATACAGACTGAGAGAGCAGAGAGAGGATGTAAGCCAGTGGTCTGATGTGTCAGTTATATGTGTATATTGTCATCTCTATCCTCATTATAGCACTGTATGACATGTTCTGTTAGACGTAAACTAGAAAAAAATCAAATAAAGAAGGAAATCATTTTGCATGACGTCATAGCTCATGTCACGTACATGCTGCCTAAAATTTCAGCACCCCAACTCAAAACACCATCCCTGGGTGTAACTGATAAGAAAGCCAATTAAAAGGTGCACTGCACTATTGGTTGTGGTTCAGGTTAGGTATCTTTCCTCAGGTAGTGTGGTACAGTATGGTACAGTCACTAATCAAAATCTAGGACTATCCGTATTCTGGTTGTGTCTGTGTCTGTTTCACATTGCACAGCAGTACTTTGAGTGTAGGTAGGGTTATCTGGAGGTTATGTCATGGTCACATTATTGTCCACAATACACTACTATTAACAGTTAACACAAACAGACAATTTTAGTTCTGAAGTACCTTTTACTCAGCATTCAAAGACAGTGATTCTGATTAGCTAGGTTTTTTCTAACATTAGCTAACTGATGATAAGCCCTGTTTCAATTGTCACTATATGGACATCACATTGGTCATGAACTGATGACCTCTACACATGAATAATGCATGCAAGTATTTAGAGAAAGCTGTGTACCCAATGGCTGACGTAAATGGTTTTACATTTGCAAAATCATTTGCTTCATGGTACATGGTTTTTCCTATGTAATGCACTACTTAGGTAGTTTGAGGCCTAATATCACTATCAGTATCATGTTTTTCAGCCCCCGGACTGATAATGACACCAACTTTGAAGCCATGCTGTCACTTCTGACACTGCTACATCCATACGGATAACAGAAAAATAATGTTGTTTTTAGACATGCCCAGTCACACTTTGACATGTACGTCACAAATTGCTTAGGCCCGCTGGGGTACTTTGCACTCTTTGGAAATGCATAGTAGACTGACCAAATAAATCATTATAAAATATGCCCTCTGCATTTTGTATAGCTTGCATATAGAAAGAAGCATCAGTGTATTTAGATATTTTTGGCCTTTCATTTTTCTCCCAATTCAGAAAGCAGTGGAGTGAAAAGTGAGATGTTTTGCTTTTAAAATGTACTGTAGTAAAAGTAAAAGGTGTCTAAGAATGGTCATACTTTCATAAAGTAGACACTTCAGAAATGCACTTAAGTACTGTGATAAATAACATGTTACTGGCCATCACTGGATTAAAGCGAACACTTTTATTCCATCTAGTGCCTGACATCTGTTGTTTCCCTTAAAGTAACTTTCACTTTATAAAAACATCAGTGAAGACCCCCATAAGAGCAGATCCTTCTGTTCTCTCTCAGGGTTAAGTACTGATTGTTCCAGACTGATAATACAATCACAAGGCAAAGTGCAGAGTCAAGCACAGTGCACGACAGCAGTGCCCCTATTACCCGGGTCATGTGACCTGGATATCCCATCAGGGCCAGTTAGAGGCCTCGTGGACATCTTGCTGAGCTAGAGCAATGTCTCAGAGAGAGCACAGTTCTGAGGGTGCAATCCCATAATAATCCATGCAGGCCGGCCTTGGAGACAGTGCCAGGAAAAGGCAGTCGGCGGGGTGGTGATGGATGATGTCGGCACACTTGGGTTTTATTGAGGCTTTATTGAGGTTGTAGGAGAACGCGCACCGCGGCCGCCATGAATAAACGATTCTCTATTACCATCTGTCACTGCACTAAACTCATCTGTCATTATTACTTATTCACACAAGCCATAATGCAGGTTACTGAGACACACATACCCCAGTGCACAAGACCCGTGAATATGCAACACTCAACAGGCAGATAAAATATCACCCCATCAGTAGTAGCAGGACAGGCCCATTCAGAAAGCCAACCACTGCCTCCAGCTCTCAGCCTTGGAATATAACTCAGCCATTATGAATTACATCTACTTAACATCTGACTCACCGAGGTTACGTTCTGTTGCATATTTAGAGTGTCCCTCTGTATCACAGTGATTTAGCAATATTGTAGTGTTTATATGCTTTATTACTAACCTTAATAGCCTAAGGACCATGATGGGCCCCCAGCAGTGTTTTGGTGAGAAGGAAAGTATATTGATTTAACTGCGCCTGCAGGCATTCGGTATGAAGAATTACTGCAGCCACCAAAGCTGCCCATACGTTCTCTGGTTCTGCCTGTTTTGTGTGTTTGTGTGGGGGTTATGCTCTCGTCTTCTCTCTCTCTGATCTCTGTTGCACTTTACCACTGGTAAATCCTCGCACACACAGTCTGCTCACATTCGGTTTCTCTGTTTCATACCAACATAACTGTATGTGAGGAGGCTAAGTAGTCGTGATGGCTGACCATGAGATGCCAGTCGTAGCATGCCTGTGTTGCTATTCTGCATAGCTTAATGGACTACCAGGTCCTACATTCCTAAAATAATGCTATTTGCTTCCTTTTGCTCACAGGAAAACAGTGCTTAATTCAGTCACCTACAGTTATTAGCATGCTCCACTAAACGCTCTCCCTTTCGTTGGACCCTACTACAGCTAGCCCATTAATGTAAGCCTGTTAATGCACAGACACCGGACAAATTCAGTTCTGCTTTATGCGATAAACTGGTCATTACCTCCTGATGGACTAGCCTTGCCTCCCTCTCCGCCTGTAAGGCTCGGCGGGTGAGTGGTTGGGGAATGCGATGGGGTTTTGTAACTAGCGATTATCTCTGATTGGTGCAGCGAGGTCATGCTGTTCGCACTGATTGCCCAGGGCCGGAGAAGGCGTCACTGCTGGTGCTTCACCACCACTTATGATCCTGTTAAGAAAGAAAATACAGAGGCTGGAAACTCGCTAGTAACTGACCATTGTGATTCTTCAGCAGGCTAATACGATGCCACAATAAGCTGAAAGTCACTTTCCCATGCCCAGTGAGAATACTGCATTTCTCAAGGTTTGGTATCATGATTTGGAGGTCAGTATCCAATTTCTCCCCGACATATCAATGGAAAGTAACCACAACAGGATAATTACCAGTGCTACTGTAAAATTGGTTATAAAAGCTTTACACCAAAACTCTCACACTCAAATACCTGGGGGCTACTAATAATTTTAATTAGACAACATATACACTCTAATCCAATGTTTACTAGTGACTGTTCTGTCACCATGGACCACCACTACCACTACTACCACTACTACTACTACTACTACTGCTACTGCTACTGCTACTACTACTACTAAACTAAAAGTAATAATAAATGGAAAACAACTGCAATAATAATAGTAGCAGCAATAGTAATAATAATAATTATTATTATTATTATTATTATTATTATTTGTAGTAGTAGTAGTATAAATAAACAATATTTAATAAATATTTAAGTGTTTTACATTTAAGTTTTATGTACATGTAACAATATATTTAAATTATTAGGACTCTTATTGTGATAGTGTTGGTAAAATTGGGTAGAATTCTGTGTTCTCGGTGGATTTGTTTGATAATTGCATTCATTTCTAAAGTATGACATGCTGTATCTACCACTATGTCATGAATGCATGGAACACTCTTTTTTATAATTTAAACAATGGAAACATCAGTCTAAACTGGTTTTATATAGCTTATATTAACCAACCACCCACAATTTCTGGTGGGTGAAACAAATATACACATCAGTTGTAAATGTTTAGTTGCAAAAAACAAGCCACATGTTGGGATAAATTGTAAAAATGTGACTAATTATATGAAGGTATCTTGAAGACTGGATGTGGTCTCTGGGTCAATGGCTTTAGACCCCTGCTTTAGAGGCTTTAAGCTTGGCAGTGTGTGCAAATGGTACCTCCACAGTTGGAGGTAATTGTAACAGACTAAGGGGCTAGTTAAAACGGTATGGTAAATTTCTGCAAAACAAAAAATAGCTCAGTAAAATTCTATGCTGTATTAACCACACAAGCCTTCCAACCTGAGTACATAAAAAAATATTATCATCAAAATAAACAGGAAAAGTGACTGTGTCAAACATGGCAAATTTGTTTGTGACCACAAAGTGCAATAAAAGCACAATTAAATTGAAATATACTTTATTTACAACATCTATACTTTGTTTCTGAATGGGGTAGAGGGTTTGAGTGGGGTAGACTGTGGCTTTGTTTAGCAGCAGATGGGCTACAGTTAGCAATTGTAAACCTACAAAGTGCAGAATAGCAGACATTTCTGATAAAATGGCCTATGAGTGCAGATTACAGGGTACCTAATAAACTGGCCATCCCTAGTATAAAGAAGCTAAGAAGTGCCACTCCAGCAGTGGTCAGTGGTTCTAAATGTTTATTTTAGCCACCGGTCCTAACATTCCTTCAAGAAGCAGAGAAATGTGGTGCCTGAGGGAATGCACTCGAACACTGTTCTTTCCCCTGAGGACACTAAATCTCATCCTCTCCACATTACTGACGCTAAAATGTTTATCCAGAGCTTTGTGAGCCTGATTTATTGGGTATACATAATGAAATCAGACACATAAACTATCTATGTCTTTGGTAATTATTACTGCAAATCCACAGTGATATATTCGCAGCTGTTTGCTCACCCATAATAACTCCTCCCACACATACACAAAACACACACACACACACACACACACACACCCTCTCCTGCAGCATGCAGAATGAGAACTAAAGCCATTTGATCAAAGCCACCCCCTCTAATTAACCTGGATATCCTTCTGTGTGCACGTGTGTGTGTGTCTGTCTATGTGTCTGTGTGTGTACCCACATCTGTGAAAGCATTTGATCTGGTAGGATTTGATATACATGGCCTTTGAAAAATCAAACACCTTTTGAACCATATGCAGTCACAGGGTTTGCTTGCCTCACCTGGATTTTCAATTTAGTTTAATTTTATGTTGTTCACTTACATTTTTTTTTAAACAATATACACCATCACAATGCTGCTGAATGCAGAGAACTGTCCTGTCTACGGTGGCAAACCATTACTATTAGTGCCAGGCTTTCCATTTGGGATATAAATGTCTAAACCCGGTTGAAAATGAGGAAAAAAAAACATCTTTATGATAGTGCTAACTGCTGGTAGCTGCCCCTAAGGGATTCTAATAGAATGAAGCTTATAAAACACATTCCATTTTTATTTGGGGCTTGTAACAGACAAACTAACACTTATTTTGTTTTGTAGTAGTTTTACAGCGACTCAGTAAAGAGCCCCGGTGTATATTCACCTTTATTTTCCATTTGAAATATGTGATTAAATCAAACTGGTCAAGTTCCTATTCGTGCAATCGGTGATGTATCTAGGACTTCTAGAATGCCTAAAGTGCCATTTTCTCACAAAACTGGCCCCATCCATGGGATACTGAACAAATGATTGGGTAATTCCACGATCAGTTGTGTTTAATTTAATGTGTCTAATTGTGGTTAATCTGGTGTGTTAGGCCTAATCCTGATTGGATAATTTTCCATTGGGCATTTCAAGAATTCACCCTTTACATGGCCAGAGCCTGCCGGCTGGCCCAAAGTTTTATTACCCACTTCTATAACCTAAGAATAGTTCAACCAGTTTGCAAAGAAGTTCCTGCAGTTACTGAATAATAACACTTAGTGTCATGCATCCTTCTGGAAATGACTCCTCGGAGAACTCCAATTCCCAGAACTTCCTTGGTAATTACATAACTGTCACATCACCATCCACAGCCAATTGTTATTCCCCATCACCTGAATACTAATCTTACACATCTGTCTTGTTTGTCAAATGACTTGTGATAGATAATATTTAAAGCTCAGACTTTAGTTAGTCATTTGTGAGGTATTGCTTCTTTCATTTGAGCTATCGAGAGTTTCTCCCTGTGTATATTTGCCTACATGTGCATCAGACTGTATTTGTAGACTTTTGGCTTTGCCCTTTTGGATGATTGCCTTGTTTTGGATGTGACCTGTCCCTGTTTACTGACTACAAATTTGGATCAAGTTCTAAATAGTAAATAGTAGTACTTTCCTCATTTTATTGACGAGTGCCTTGTCAGTTGTCTCGGTACATTTAGTACGTAATAAGCCTGGAATTTTATGGGGGTAGCAAGAATATTACTTTAAGAATTTAAAATAAGAATGATGATCTCTTAAAGCTGCACTATGTAAGGTTTTTTTGTTTTGTTAAAATTTAAAGAAATAGTATTAGTCAGGAGAAAAAGCACATCCACTTCAAGTCATCCTGAATAGCAGTAGATATTTATCTACTTTAAATAATAACATTTAAGTCAATGGCGTCAAGTCAGCTTTTGCATGAGATTTTCAGACCACGTCATATATCTTTACATTTTTACATCATACACACACAGGCTCAAAAAGAACATCTGCCTCTATGTCTAGATGGTGATGAAGATATAATGACCATAGAGAGATAACAGATAAAGATAGTATGTAGACATATTGTTCACTGAGTTCTCTAAGGCTCTTTCAATGTGCTAGAAATTTTCAGGTTTATATACGTGAGGAAGGGGCACGAAGCACAACCAATGTTTTAAAATGTTACTGCATGTTTCCTAGAGAGATCTTCAAATCACCAATTCTTATTCAGCGCAGCATTAAATAAAAATTACTGGCATATACTATTCTATTTTGTAGAAATCATTCAGCTTCTCCTCTTGTATTTACCTTACAGTACTTGTGACTTTAGCAAACAAACAATCCGGCTCTGTGATACAGAGCACAAGTGCAGGCAATTAAGGTGTTTAGAAAGACACACAAACATAGGCACACACACTCTATCAGTAGTGACAGACCTCAATAAAGACTTTTATGAGCACAAACACTGTTATTATACAACTTCATTAAGGCAACTATGAGAAGGCTCCACTAAAGCTCTGCCAGTGTAAACAGATGGCTACTGTCTGTCTGGCTTATTTATTTACTTGTTTACTTGTGTATTTGCTTTGACAGATTGCACCTGATGTTTGTGTGTGTGCGTGTGCGTGTGTGTGTGTGCTAATGTTTTGCTAATCAGACTGAGGTGAATTTATTGCCATTTTTGCTTTTTTAAAATCCAGTATATATTTATATATATATATATATATATATATATATATATATATATATATATATATATATATATATATATATATATATAGCTTTATTCAGATATGACCAGTAGAAGAACCCAAAAAGGGTTCTACTGTTACAATCCTGAAATCATCCCAATAGTAGAACCCTTTTTGGAGCTACAGAGACCCCTTCTTTAAAAAGGTTTTACATAGATCCTCCTACACTCTGAAGAGCCCCTTCACAATGCAAAGAACCCTTTAATCATGCAAAGGGTTCTTCGGGTGTTCATGGTTCTGTATAGAACAATTTTCTTTGTGAAAAAACCCTTGAAGAACCATCTTTTTGATATTGTGTAGACACAATATCAACCGTATGGTATCCCAACATTCTCAGCAGTTCAATGTCACAGACTCACTTCATTGCTTTTTTATTAAACTGCACATGGATTTTTGAATACCCAGTTGATTACATTAATACTGAGTTGGGATATCAGTATATTTGAATAATGGTGGCTGTGCTTAACCTGAACCAGGCTAAATATACTATATTGGGTTTGACGGTTGCCAGGAGAGCGGCACTTGTCTGATTACATTGTGCCAAATGTAAAGTTTGGTGGAGGGGGGATTATGGTGTGGGGTTGTTTCTCAGGAGTTGGACTCGGCCCCTTAGTTCCAGTGAAAGCAGCTCTTAATGCTTTACCAAACCCAGAGATTGTGAACAATTTCAAGCTCCCCACTTTGTGGGAACAATTTGGGGATGGCCACTTCCTGTTCCAACATGACTGCACACCAGTGCACAAGGTCCATATAGACAAGGATGAGTGAGTTTGGTGTGGAAGAACTTGACTGGATTTAAAGCTGTTATAGCTGCAAAGGGTGGACCAACATCATATTAAACCCTATGGATTAAGAATTGGATGTCACTCAAATGCAAATGCATGTGTAGGCAGATGAGCAAATACTTATATACACTATATAGGCAATATAGTGTATTTCACCAGGGTGTAATTAGGTGCCTACACTATTAAAAATTGGTTTCCTAAAAGGTTATTGGCTTGCTTATATCATTTTAATTACTTGGTATAGTACCTTATCTTTAAGTGGAGGGTCTTTCCTTAAAGGTCCATCTACTGTAAATTTCTATAGGGAACCAAATATGTTCGTCTATGGCATCACTCTCATCATTTGTGGCACCTTTAATTTTAAGTAGTAGTGGTTGCTGAAAGCCTGAAACACTCTTTATATCTCCTTATGTCCACCACTGATTTGCCTTAGTTTGAATGGTCACCTCAGTAGTCAGGACAGTCACCACCTGCTCATCAGCCACACTAGCTGCAGGGTGCTGTGTGTTGTCTGCAGTCTCCCAGGGCTGTACAGGTTTTACTAAGGTGGAGCAGGACCAGAGTGCAAAGTGAATTCAGAGGCAGAGCAGACAGGAGCCAAACCCTGGCCTACTTTACCCTGTTGTTAAAGACCATGCTGCTGAGAGAACATGGCTAAAATGGGAGCAAATCAGCAGGCTTCAGATTTATCTGAACCAAAATATTGTATGTCATTCCACCACTCTTCCACATCATCTCTTCATGTAGATTATAGATTATCCCACATGGATCTTTCCACCAGCTGAGCAGGTAAACCTAAGGGTACTACATCTCTCTATCTAGCCTCCACTCAGAAATAAGGGTGCGATATTACTTTATTGAGTCTTTAAAGCCTGTGTGAGCCTGCTTTGATCTCACCCCTTCATATGAGTGTTTTATTGCATCTGTCAGCATCATCAAAGCAGAGCACAATAGAGCCGTAGGCTGAGCTCTCCTTCCCCCCTCCACTTATTTACCATTTGTTCATTTTATCTCCTCTTTATTGTTCCTCGTGTCAACTCTTTAAAGACATCTCAGGGTTTGATCCTTTGACAACAAACCAGGCCTGACGGTATGTTTGCTAGGCCGATCGTACTGTCTCTGCCACAGCTTCAGAGAGATGGGCATGCAGGATTTGGTGACTGCAGAGAAGGGGTTAGTTGAAATGACATCTCACTCAGTTCATTTGAGGTAAATCTTGATGGGCAGCACCTAGACTCTCAAATCTGACTTCTAGCCTATTGTCAGAGAGTGTGGTGTGTTTCATCATTAAATGTATCCAAAAGTTGTTTGACTGACATTCAAAATAGTCATTAATGGATCACTGTATCTTGTTGTGTAGGAGCAGGTGGTTTTTCAAACCGGAGCTGCAACCAAAACACACCCGCAAGAAACAAATGTACCAGCAAACAAAACCTCACAAGAATATTTCATTTAAAAGCAAGGTGGGAGAGAGTACTGAAGAAAGATTACTGTTACTGTACTGATAATTTACAAATAAAATGAATAATAAAATGAAATTTCTCAACTAATAAAAAAAAAAAAAGTTGGTTATTGAAAAAATACTCAAATTGTAACACTAGGCTGACAAATCAGACACTTGTGGATAAAAGACAAACTGTAAGGTTTATCAAAAGGAGAAAGACCAGGTCAGAAACCAGATTAACAAAACACAATACATGGGCGAAGACGATAACAAAGCGAGGGTTGTAACTGAAGGGCAAACACCCAAACAGACTTAGCCAAAGGGACAAATCCAAGAATCAGTAACGAGAAACAAGGGCATACACAGGATAGCTGTCAAACAAGAGAACGGACAGAACAGAGGTAATACGCAAAGTCAGGGTGCAAAAAGACAGGCTTATTTACACAGGAACATATGCCATGATGATCAATACTCAGGTGACTGAGATCTGCTGGTTGGCTTGTGATTGGTTGGTGGAGTCACATGACAAACTGATGGATTCTGGAAGGTGGAATAACGAAAAAAAAAATGCCCGTTGCTGGTAAAGAAGGAAATTTTGAATCCTGAGACTGATCATGGTTTGTAAAAAAAAAATGATAACGCTTCATATTTTATTGTTTTTGCCTTAAAAAAAGGTAAGTTTAATCACCAGAATAATGAGAGCTTGAATTTTGAACTTTACATTCAATTCACAATAGTACATAAAGCAATAAATGCCCAGCCAATTAGATTTTCCTCTGTAACAGCTATTAAAAACTAAAGTAGTGAAGTGAAAGTATGTTAATACAAATCAACTCAAGTAAATCACTAATTCTACTATAAATGTACTATTACACGGAAAAATGTACTCAAGTACTGTAACAAGTTTAGTTAGAACTCTGTTAGCTGCATGAAAGCTACTAACCGCTTCAAAGAAAACTCATAACTTTTAAAGATGTAATGCCATGAACTTTTTTTCAATTCAGCAACTACAACTTGCTCTGAAAGGCTCGGTTACAGTGCATAGAGCAGGGAACTACTTCCAGTTGTGTGTTTCTGATAAAACCTGACAAAACCCGCTGCACTGAAGTGCATATATGTGGAGGTGTGAATAGCCAATCAGAGTACAGCTGACGAAATCCCAGGACTTGTGGCCAGTTTAGCATGTAAAAGATATCAGACACTCCATTTATGAGTAGGCAGAGCACCTGAGGTAGAGACAACCAGTGCCTGGTGAGATGAGTTTAGAGCTCATCTAGCTTAATGAGAACCATATCCCAGCTTATTGTACACGCTTAATAATAAAGGAACCAAAACGTGTTCTTGGAGTGGTGCCATAAGAACCACTTTTTGGTCCCTGAGGAACCTTTCAATTGAGTGATTTCAAGAACTATCCACAGAAATGTTCTTTAGGTAAATAAAGGTTGTTCTCCTACAGCTTTGCTATTATTTATGAAGGTGTTTTTAAAAATGAAGGCACAGTGGAGTGGACTGAAGACTGGTGCGGATGGATGGCCATGCTGGAAACAAAAGGCGTAAGAAAGTGAGAGAGAGAGAGAGAGAGAGAGAGAGAGAGAGAGAGAGAGAGAGAGAGAGAGAGAGAGAGAGAGACATTAGAAGGTCCATCTACCGTTAAACAGCTGTTAAATGGATTATACACTAAAGTCTTCAACAATTTCACTTGCATATGCACCCAAGCATAGAAGGGCAAAGACATACACAAAATACAGAACAAATAAGTACCTTAAATTGCCACAGGTTGAGTAATGACCGCCTGAGTGCTTTTTAATTTTACCTCTAAAACAGGCTGTGCTCAATCAGCGTTGTCCTTTGAGGACAAGCACATATACATATACACATATATATAGAGAGACTGAAAAGGCTCAGTAATAGGATATTCCATCTGGAGGTGCTTGTCCTTGAAGAAAGCATCATCCTTCACAAGAGAAGGGAAAAGAGTGTTTATATTAGGATGAACAACAGTCAATAATTAAATTCATACTCTGGTTAATCTTATGATTGATGTGAAAGAGGTCACTTGTAGGACACACGTTTGCTGTCTTCTCCCATTATTAACCTTAATGTATACATAACTTGGGGGTTATAAGCTGGAATGTTTACAGGCTTAGACATTCAGTCACTTAAGATTACTTTGTACTTAACCTTCATCTCTCTGCTCTGTTCACCCAAAATGACCCCACTCTGGAGTCCACTGCCTGGACTGGTCCTGGAATCAGAACATGTGTCCAAATGGAGCTGCGTCATTTTTCAGTACACACATCCACAACATGACCTTTGCTACCAATTTCAAGGTGTGTTCATTTGACCTTGTAGTGAGTTAATTTCCCTTCATATCTATCAGCATGTTGACATGACTGTTAATAAATGCTACTTATACATCATTCACTGGAACATAAAAAGCACATGCAATGCTAGTCAGCACATTTCACTTGAGATGATTTAATTTTCACAAAATAAATCCTGAAGACATCATTATGCGAGCCCACCACTGGGAATAAGGGATTTAGAGTAAATATTCCAACCCAAAGTAATTCTCTTAATTCTGTTTTGGTGCATAAATACAAGCCTCTGTCTTCAGGCCAACTGGAACACACACACACACTGAGACACACAAACATTGCTTGTGACAGCAGTCTGGTTAGACTGGCAGTAAGTATGAAAGACCCATTTTTTGAGCATTGCTGCTCAATATGATGGCATATGGTATGAGCAAAGGCGTAAAAGGATGGGTTTTTACAAGCTACATGAGGGCCAGGGTCTCATTTCTATTTAGTGTTTCATTTTTTTTTTCAGTTCAGTTTCAGGTAATTTTAGAGATGTATGAATAGTTTTAGTTTTTAGTATTATGACGGATGTTGTTAAAGCAGGTATTTGATAAAGGTAGAGTAAAATTAACACAACAGTAGACTAAGCTTGGCTCATCTCCAGCGTTCCTTAAAGACAGCCTAGGGCTGGATCCACTTCTAAACTTTCATTCATGCTCTGAACAAACAACAATTAAAGGTTTTGTTTCTGTTTGTTTGTTTGTCTCTATTTCTGTTTTGTAATTCTGTTTTGTTTTAGTTAATGTTGCAGTGAACATTGTAGTTTTGATTAGGTTTTTTTTTTAATCTGTTTTTGAAATTTATATTTTTATTAGGTTTTAATTAACTATTATAGTTGTGGTCAGTCCATTGTTCTGAGAACACCAGCAGCTTCTATGTTTGGTTTTCAAATGTTTATCTTTTTTTCTCAGTAAGAGCTTCTTGACAGTTTCACATACATTAAACTCATAGTGCTAAGTTGTGCTCTCGCAGTGGAAGGATGGACAGAAAGACCTGTGGGTTTTTTCAGATCTGTAGTAAGAGTGGAGCTCGATTTTCTCCCCTCTCTCTCACTCAAATGGAAATTTTCACGTTTTATGCATAATTTAGCAGTTGAGATGTAAACAGCATGAGTCAGCGCAGGATGATGTGAAATTGTTCACTTTTCTTTATATCTTTACCAGGGGCCACAACATCTACAGCACAAATGCACACAATTTACTTACTATCCAGAACCATCAGTGAACCTTCAGGATACTCCTGAGTTTTTATATGTAATTCTGATGATGGTAAAAAAGCTAAACCTAAGTACTTTTTATTGCACAACTATCATCAAACAATGTCTCAGAATATCAGGCAGCATATTCATATTCCTGAGTAATTTTGTGTGAAGTTGCTTTTAAATTCCTTGGATGTCTGGTTCCTATCACCACCACTGTAAACACTGACTTTTTCTAGAACAGATCATTACATATCAAACCTCTCAGAATGACATAATTTACATCTTAACCGTTTCATTATACCTGACTGAAAATTTGTGGAATCCTACTTTAAGTATTGATTTGATCTGATGGTGACAGTCTTGGTGGTCTTCCTGGTCTTGCATGGGTGTTGAACTCCAGGTTTGGTGTAACGTGGAGCGATGAGGAGGCGGACACATGTGCGAAGACAAGCAAGATTAATTAAGGACAAATCCAAACTCAGGGTCAACACAGACCAGGGTCAAATGTCTGGAAACAAGGGGGCAGGACCGAGAAGGAATTAAAAACAAAGAAGCACATGGACATGTAAACAGATGCACATGGAAGACTGGGAGGGGCCATCATGACATTTGGAAACTACTGTTTTCTTTCACCTATTTTCATCATGAAAAAGCAATACACTTTACTTAATGGCCATTTTAATTGCAAATTAAATGAAAAAGTATGAAAGGACTTTTGCACAGTACTGTATATACATGAACATGTTGTCAATGGGTTTGGGGGGCAGTCATTACAAAAAACACCTTTTTTTCCTGCTTTAATTCATAAACAATTTTACACCATTTTAATATGATAAAATTATATCACAGTGTTTCATCATACAAAATTTCTTGGAATAAAACAGGTTTACACCTCCAAGTGAAGGTGCAGCTTCTTAAATAATGGTAGAAAATAATAATAAAATAGAAAAATATAATGTGATAGAAATTTCTCAAATGTATGCATCATCTACAACGGATGTTAAGAGCATTAATTTCTTCTCCTATAATGTATCGTTATCATTTCAGAAATGCAAGGTTTTGTTACGAATGTAAGCTTTTCTCAACCTACTTTCTCACCGTGCTACGTTTAAAGTTTTGTCTTCCTCCCACACTAATCTAATCTTCCTCCTCTCATCGCGTCACACCATGTCTGATGAGCTACTTGAGTAATCAAACAGGGGTCCTGTTCGGTGGCCTGACCCAGGACACCACACACTAAGCCATCCTCATCACACCCTCCAGCGCTGCTCCTAGGGCACAGATCTGGTTGCCAGATATGGCAGTGAAATCAGGGTAAGTCAGGAGACAGGCACAAACACTTTCTAAGCCAGCATTTCTCTAGAGAGAGAGAGAGGAGTGTGTCACAACTCACACACTACCAAAGAACTTTCCTCCTCTCTCTCTCTCTCAAAGTAAGAGAATTTCTACACTTGAAGTCAACACCTTGGGCTTTACAAAGAATAAAAGAAAAGCTCCACTGATTGTAGTCTTAAAAAAATGTATGTGCACAGATTTCTGTGCCACTATGTAAGATTAGTATCTGTATTTCACTGCTAGAAATATTTTATAGATTCACATCCTGGAGTGCCTTTTGATAATACATGCTTGTTTGAGAAGTCATCTCACTGTTTACTAAAACTGCTTCCACAGGCAATGCAGTCTCTTTAGCCTATTTAAGCAAAAATACATTTTTCTCTCATTGCGCCAGGGTGCCCAGAAAATGCTGAGAACTGTTTATTTCTCCTCAAAAAGATTGAAGCCTCTGCTTGCTAGAATGTGTTTGTGAGGAACTTTGCAGTAAAGGAAACATTACCACTGCACTAGCCTCTCAGGCCTCTCAGGGACTTCAGTCTCAGGCTCGAATGCTCCACCCACAAAGGTGTACAGAACATCTGAGGTGTATGCTAAGAAGGCCACAAATCTGACTGGCTGTGTGCCTTGTCATGTGTACGCACTTCTGTGGATCGGTTTTTATCAGCTGAAAACATTCATGGCATCTTATTTGAAAAGGTTTTTTGAAGCAATTAGCAAATAAACAAGATGTTCTCAAGATGTCCAAAACTACACTGTTTCCTATAGTTCTGTTTATATTGTAGCACCAATTGTAAACGTCATGAAAACCTACATATTCGGTTTGATCGTTTTGGGTGTCAGTCAAATGGCCTCTTCCTGTCAAAAGTAGGTGTTTCTTGGTGCTATTGAGCAGTGGAACACAACAGACTGTCTGGCAATAAGTAGCAATATTAGGCTTATGAGGATTCAACCCCTCACAGAAAAGCTATACATGAAAGTATGGGTACTACATATATTTTTTTTTACTCAAGTAAAATTGAAAGCATTGAGCCAAAAATGTCTTAATAAATATATTGTCTTTGTTTGATCAGTAGTCCTAACACAAAGATAAAATAGCAGTTGTGGGTCATTTTACACTGATATGAATTTGATTGGATGTTTTAACTCCAGGCTTATTACATACTAAGGCTTATCATTCAGTAAATCCAGGGACTGGTCCATTCTTAAGTTTTAGAAGAGTGTAATAAAACTTTTGGCCCACCGGCAGGCCCGGGTCATATATTAAAAAAAAAACAGTCCATTTAAATGTGCAGCCACTCAAGTGATTGGCTGGAGCAGGGGTCAGAAACCCAAACGTTAAGAGCCATTCTGTCCTTTCAACAAAAATCAAACCACCTTGGGAGCCACAACATCTTATATCCATTTTACCATCTTGACTGTAAATTCGACTATTTATGAAGCAGAAGTCAGCACCTCATTCAAATGATTTGATTGTTCAAATTTTTGTGTTCCACTGTAAATGGTGCCTGAAATGCCAGAATGTAACTGGAAAATTTGAGCAAGAAGCTGGCGAATGAGAAGCTGACTTCAGCTCCGTGACTTTCTAGCGTTTGACAGCTTCTTGTTGCAGATTAAGCACATCAGTAAACCAGCTGAGTAATTATAAATGCAAATAAGTCCATTCATCTCAAAATGATCAATGTTGATCTTAAATTTTTCTCTTTGCTGTTTTGTTAGCTACTAGCAAGATGAGATTGTTGTCTGCATTGTCTGCGTTGCTATATGAGCAACAGTCTGCGTGCCAACCTTCAGAGTCAAAAGTCGATGAATTAGCAGATAAAGGTTACATTAAATTCAACGTGTATGACCACTGGTTCCCAGAACTGTGTTAGAATGATCATCAGAGCTTTGTTTTACTGCAAAGAAGGATTATTTTATTTAATTCTGCTCTGGAGCTGCAACAGGGCAGTAAAAGAGCTGCATGCGCCTCCAGATCCGTATGTTGCTGACCCCTGAGCTAGAGAAAAACAGAAATATCTCCAGGCCTTTGAAACTTCTACATTGTGTTGTGAAAATATAAGGAGTGAAACTATTTACTTACTTATTTATTATTTATTAATTTTTTTCTTCAATTTCAATAACACTTAAGTAAAGCAGAAAGAGTAGAATCATTACAGTGACCTCAGGACAGCTGGAAGTAAGGCTGTGTAGCACATGTACAGGACATTTACAGATAAAGGATCATTCAGAGCTGATTTTATCAGGCAATAGAAGGAGCTAAATGATCTAGCAGTAACAGCTGGGTAGCCCCTGGACAGTCCATTCTGCTCTGTAGCGGTGATGGTTGGAGTAGTTTGTAACATTTTCTCTGTATTGGTCCCATGGTCGGCTTGGCCTCTGGTCTGACAGCCCAAATAAAGATGATGTCGCTTCAGCTCATTTCTGCTGCACCAGGCAAAAGACCACTTGGATCGGCATTACATTTCACGTCCAAGCTGACACACACACACACTAGCCTGTGGACCCTACGAGGGGCAGGCACTCGCACCCCTCGTCAGCCTGGGTCAGTCCATCACAGAGCCTGTTTGAAAGATTAAAGAACCATTAAAGTTTCAGTGGAACTCAGGCCATGGGCCATCAGCTGAGTGATGTGAGCTAGTTCTGTAAGGGTGGGACACTGCTCACAAGGAATCTTGATGGAAACGAGCACGGAGGTGTGGAGTATCCCAAGTGCCTTAAGAAATGGTACAGAGACATGAAAGCTGCTGATGAATGGGGTTCCTTATGGGTGTTCAAGTAAGTCAGAAGAGTGTCCTTTGGAAGCTTCCAGAGCCACAGCATGAAAGTCCAAAGCAGAGAGCTTGAGGAAAGAGCCTGTTTGTGTGTACAGTGGGGGCAGCTCTGTCCCACTTTCTATCAGACTTCCCATGGTCAGGATCACAGTTATACAGGTTAAGCCATAGCAGATCACCGCTGGGCTGGAGATCACTGCCAGCGTAAGTGTTAGAATCACTCTGCAGATTTCAGCCATACACTTTAAAGATGCATGTGTTCTGGTTTCATCCCTGTGCAGTGTTTTGATCAAAAACGGCATACTGAGAGAGAAACGACACTCATCCGTAAATCTCAATGGAAGAATTTGGATATTCTTTTGGTACAATTTTATAATTTTCCAACCTCTAATTACCCCTTATAATTAAACAGGCTGTTTTTGTTATGGTGGCATTACGATTGATATATGTAAATAACATCTAATTGGCTGCCCTTTGTGAATCATTCAAAAAAGCAGTCCAAGCAGAAACACTCCTAACAATTTTAGTGTTAAGGGGAGGGGGGAGTTAAAGTGCTGCAGGCTGTATAAGTAGAAAAAATGTAAATGTGTTGGTTTTTGTAACATCACACAAACAGTATAAACAGCCTCTTTTTTTCCACTTTTTTCCATTAATCAGATTAAATGTAGAAGCAGCGCCCTTATGATGACCTGGTAAGGTTGGTCTACTCAGGGCCGCAGCCACGTTATCACTGACCTACCCAAAAGCGGACCAAATATTTATTATGCCGAATTTTTCATGATAATGAAATTTGATTCAGCGGCTATAATGTTCATAACTAGCATTAGGACACTGAGAACCTTGGAAGTTTCTGATGGGTTTTATAGGCTTCAGTGTGGAAAAAAGCAATGTATCTACCCAATGAGCTGTGACTGGTTCTCATCTGACCTCAGAACAGCTGTGGCTCGGCCATAGACTTTACTTCCCACTCCGTTCATCTCTGTATGAAATGCTACTGAGATCCAGAGTGGCGGACTTATGGAGATATTCATATATGCAGCACACATGCTATACGCTAATAAATAACATTACTATGGTAAAAATTTGCTTATGAGCACAGTTCACACGTTAAGATTGAAAATTGCAAACCCTGTATTTCATGTTTTTTGTTTGGACTGCTCATAATGTTGCTGGCTAAATCAGCAAGCTTTAGTTTTTAGTTTTAGTCCAGCCCCAGTAGCTGCTCAGCTTAGGCTACAGGCTCTGCAGTCAGCAATATCAGCAAGTAGATAAGAAATTAAAGTTGTACCTTTTTTACCTACACAACATACTACAACTAGCATGTTCAAGTTCACTTTTGACCAGCATATTGATGGTGTAGTGTCATGTAGCCGACAGTATTAAAAAATCAGCAGGTACATTCAGATGTATTTTGTCTTATTAACCGTAGGAGTAACGTTAGCAGCCTTTCCCGTTGTCTGGGGTTTGGTACAGACAGCCTTTTGTTTGTTAAATGTGTGCTTTTACAGTAATCAGTGAGGACAGAGAACCAGGAGAGTGAGAGAGGTAAATGAAATAAAATCAATTTGAACCCTTCAACACATATTTTCAGCTATTTTTTTTTTCAAAATAAACAGTTACATGATTAATTAAATACAATCAAACAGGATAACCGTAGTCAAATCAGTTTACACTATATTGCCAAATGTATTCAGTCACCCATCCAAATCATTGAATTCAGGTGTTCCAATCACTTCCTTGGCCACAGGTGTACAAATCCAAGCACCTAGGCCTGCAGACTGCTTCTATAAACATTTGTGAAAGAATGGGTCGCTCTGAGGAGCTCAGTGAATTCCAGCATGTGTACTGTGATAGGATGCCACCTGTGCAACAAGTCCAGTCATGAAATTTCCTCGCTACTAAATATTCCACAGTCAACTGTCAGTAGTATTATAATAAAGTGGAAATGATTGGGAATGACAGCAACTCAGCAACAAAGTGGTAGGCCACGTAAAATGACAGAGTCAGTGGATGCTGAGGCGCATAGTGAGCAGAGGTCGCTAATTTTCTGCAGAGTCCATCGCTACAAACCTCCAAACTTCATGTGGCCTTCAGATTAGCTCAAAAACAGAGTAGAGAGTTTCATGGAATGGGTTTCCAAGACCGAGCAGCTGCATCCAAGCCTTACATCACCAAGTGCAATGCAAAAGCGTTGAATGCAGTGGTGTAAAGCGCTGCCACTGGACTCTAGAGCAGTGGAGACTGGAGTGACAAATCACGTTTCTTTGTCTGGCAATCTGATGGACAAGTCTGGGTTTGGCGGTTGCCAGGAGAACATTACTTGACTGACTGCATTGTGCCAAGTGTAAAGTTTGGCGGAGGGGGGATTATGGTGTGGGGTTGTTTTTCAGGAGTTGTGTTAGGACCCTTAGTTCCAGTGAAAGGAGCTCTTAATGCTTCAGCAGACCAAGGGATTTTGGACAATTTCACGCTCCCAACTTTGTGGGAACAGTTTGGGAATAGCTCCTTCCTGTTCCAACATGACTGCGCACCAGTGCACAAAGCAAGGTCCATAAAGATATGGATGAGCAAGTTTGGTGTGGAAGAATTTGACTGGCCTGCACCTCCTGACCTCAACCCGATAGAACACCTTTGGGATTAATTAGAGCGGAGACTGTGAGCTAGGGCTTCTCATCCAGAGAAGTGTCTGACCTCACAAATATGCTTCTGGGAGAATGGTAAAAAAAATCCCATAAATACACTACTTAACCTTGTGGAAAGCCTTCCCAGAAGAGTTGAAGCTGTTATAGCTGCAAAGGATGGGCCGACGTCATATTAAAACCTATGGATTAAGAATGGGATGTCACTTAAGTTCAAATGCGTGTGACGGCACATGAGTGAATACTTTTGTCAATGTAGTGTATGTAAGAAGATTGATCTGAGAAGAAAAAGCATTGAGAAAAATGCAATGGAAAAAAATGCAAATATGGGAAGTTTCAGCTTGATTTATTTTGCTTGATTTATATTATAAGAGATGATCCATAGCCATTCATTTAGTTGATTTAATGATTACACTTTTGTCATTTTGTGTCTGAAAAACATCTATAAATGTCCACTTACGCATCGCTAGTTACCTAATGTGAGGCAGTGTCAGCTGTCTGTGTCCCATTCTGTGTGGTTTTACACACTCAGTGAAGATATTTTAACTAGACATGTCTTATTCAACTACCTGACTAAGTAAATAAACACTAAAATGAGACTGGATATCCCTTTATGCCAAAACCTAAGACCTTCTCCAGCTTACACAGGAAACAATCTATAACAGTACACAGAATTATCCGCTTGACATAACATGTCCACCACACTCCATCAGATTTTCTTATTTATACATAAATCATACAATTGATGTATGAGAGAGGACAGAGAGAGAGAGAGCGAGAGAGAGAGAGAGAGAGAAATTGAGTGTGTATTGAGGAGCATGCCATGCCTTGTTTGGACTGGTGCTTTGATATTTAAATTTGTCCATGGGCAGAAACTGATGTGAACCCTCTAGATAGTTATGGCGATGAAGAAATGACATGCTGAAAGCTAAAGCTAGAAGAATCATGCAACTAGGCAACAGGGGAGAGATGATTGACAGTTAGAAAAAATGATAGCTAGATAGATAGCTAGCTAGCTAGCTAGCTAGCTAGATAGATAGATAGATAGATAGATAGATAGATAGATAGATAGATAGATAGATTTAAATGCAAGAGTAGGCCTTGCTGTCTTTTAATACACACAATCTTTTTAAGACTAATGCCTGTGTATTTGTTAGATCTTACATCAAATGTTTGATTAAATTTGCCAATCTGACTTTTGATTAGAGATCTGAGCATTAAATGGATTGGAATCTGATTAAGTTGGTTGTTGGTGTGTATGAAAATTATCTGGCAGTGTACAGTATTAGTACTTCAGTGTGCTGATCCATTCCCCCAACTCTCTCTCTCTCTCTCTCTCTGTGAGGAGTGTTGCAATGTTAATAGTCCCTCGGCAGGTCCCACTGGCTGTGTTTACATGCAAAGATTTTTGCCAATCCGAATGAATAAAAACGGATTACGGATTCAGACTGAGGTGTTTATATGTACACTCTATTCGACAGTCTCATGTAAAATCTTTGTTTACATGCTCGCTACAAGTAATCCGATGCAAAATGACGCGCACGCGTGGAGTAGCGCTTAGAGTGAACGTTACCATGGCAGCGAACATCACGTGAGGTCCAGTCGGCGTGAGATTAGTTTCCAGTTGGCGCGCTTGTGGTTTAAACCTCGTCTCCTCTGCAGACCAGCTTCTGCTCCGCCATGTTGAACGTTACAAACGTTTCGCTATGACCTGACGCGCATGCGCAGAACGTACTTACACGGTCCGATTGGAGTGTAATCGGATTCAGGCGTAACGGATTATTTACAGGTTTACCCACCTCGTTCAATCGGATAGAAATTCTATTCCGAATGGCCTTAATCGGACTAGGCTATTCCGATTGAGGTGTTTACGTGGCCGTATTCTATTCCGATTGAGCTATTAGTCGAATTATTAACGGATTATTAGGGTGCATGTGCAGGCGACCTGTACAGGGTGTATCCTGCCTTCCGCCCGAAGACTGGGATAGGCTCCAGCATATCCCCCCACCCCCTCCCCCCGGACCCTGACGGAGAAGCAGCTTAGAAAATGAATGGATGGATAGGGTGCATGTAAACGTGGCTACTGAGAGAGAGAGAGAGAGAGAGAGAGAGAGAGAGAGAGAAAGAGAGAGAGAGAGAGAGAGAGAGCGCGCGCGCAGCGATGGGAAAGAATGTATCAGAAAGAGAGAACATACAAAGGGAGACGGGTAAGAAAGAGAGGGGGAAACAAAAAAAGAGGGAATCAGAGAGAGAAACAGAAAACACAGAAGATAGAAAGAGAGGGGGCAAACCATGAAAAAGAGAGGGAGGGAGGGAGGGAGGGAGAAAAAGAAGAGAAAAAGAAGTCAAAAGAAAGAAAAGATGTGGAGAGGGGTAGCAATGAAATGTAAGAGGGAGAGACAGAAAATGAGACAAACAGAAAGCGATACAAGAGATTGAGAGAGAATCAAAGAGAGAGGAGACAAAGAGAGGGATAGACTATAAAAGAGTGAGAAAAAGGAGAAGAGATAAAGAGGGAAACAGAAGAGAGCAAGAGAAACAGGAGAGACAATGAAAGAGTGAGAGAGAGAGAAATAAAAAAGAAAAGACAGGGAGGGAGGAAGCAATGAAAAGCAAGTTGGAAGGGGATATAGAAAATAAAAACAGTAAGAGATGGAAGAGAGATGGACACAGTAACAAGAGGCAGCTGGAGAGGTAGAAGGAGAGGAGAGACGGAAAGAGGGGGAGACTAAAAGTGAGAAAAAGAGAAGAGATAGAGGGATTAAGAGAAGAGAGCAAGAGAGAAACAGGAGAGACAATGAAAGAGAGGAAGCAGGAGAGAGAGAGAGAGAGAGAGAGAGAGATGTCCTCTCTGTAATGAGGAATTCTCTGAAGTGCAGCTGTACTGGGCTGCTCTGCTCTGAGCTCTGGCCCAATTACGGTATGTGCTGTGGGGCCTCAGCATGGGCCAAAACCCTCCTGCACCATGCAACAGAAAACACCACAAACACTCACACACTTTGCTTTTCACCAGCCTGAGCACTCTCGTTGTCTGTCTCTCACTTTTCCTCTTTTCCTTTCTCTGTCTGTCAACTTGCTGCTCTAACATGAGCACATCCTACTGCACTGCTATTCAAGCCTTGACTGTGGCTCTGGGGAACACTGTGCATATGTGTGTATGTGTGTGTGTGTTGCAGGACACATAGACACTTATCTACAGATTCACAATACAGAGTTACCATAACAATTTCAGGACATGTTGTGTAATCAACAGATCTAACTCTGCAGAAATGTACACAACACCCCCTGTCTAAATAATACTAGTTTAAGCTTTTTACTGCAACCATGCTAGGCAGAGAAGCAGCCTACGTGTGAGTAAAGGATAACTGTACTCTACTTCAGCTAAAAGCAGGGGTTTTGATGCATATGTATCAGCCCCTGGTGTTTTACAACTAGCGGATCAATTGTTTCGTTCTGAGTCTGATCTTGTCATCCAGTGCAGTTAATCAGCATGTTGTATTCTAACTGGTCACACAAAAACAGAATTAGAGGGTTAAAACTTTTTGATCTGAGATTAGAGGATTAACTGGATTGATCTTGGAAAGTTGATGTTCTTTAAATGTCTATATAATTATGCACACATTTTTTGGTCAAAGTACATTTTTAAAATGTCATTTTTCTACATATTCTGGACACAGGAGGTGCCCTTAATGGCTTGTGAAAATTTCCTTTTTGAATGATCAATAGAAATGCTCAAAAATGACCTGGAATCAAAGATCACCATGTTGCAGCAGAAATCTAGAATCACCAGAGCAGATGATGTTTTTCTGATCTTCAAAAGTCTGTTTTCAGTTAATCTGTGTCCACTCTAACCCCAGATTCCTCTCCTTGGCTGACAAGAGTGGGATTCAATGTGGACTTCTGCTGCTGTAGCCCATCCACCTCATGTTGTGTGTTCATGCCTTTCTGATCACCACTGTTGTAGAGACTGGTTAGTCAAGTTGCTGTAGCCTTTTTGTCAATTCAAACAAATCTTGCCTCAAGGTTCGATGTGCTGCCCATTCATCATTGTATTGTGCGAGTGATTATTCGTGCTACTGTAGCCTTCCTGCCAGCTCGAACAAGCCTGACCATTCTGCTCTTTCCTCCCTCATCAACATGGCATTTCCTCCCATAGAACTGCTGCTTACTGAATGTTTTTGTTTGTTTGTTTGTTTTTTGAATTATTTTGTGTAAACTCGAGACTATTGTACAAATATTAAATATTAAAACCAATAACCATGGCACCAGTTACCATGCTACAATTAAAGTCATTTAGATCGCATTTTTCCCCATTCTGATGCTTGAGCTGCCTCATACACATGCTCACAGGAGGTGCCGCAGCTGTGGTAGAAGAGGCTTTAAACCTGTAAATAAGTCATTGATGTTGTTACAAATGCACTACATTGCAAAAAGTATTCGCTTATGTGCCGTCACACACATATGAACTTGAGTGACTTCTCATTCTTAATCCGTAGGGTTCAACATGATGGTGTCCCACACTTTGCAGCTAGAACAGCTTCAACTCTTCTGGGAAAGCTTTCCACAAGGTTTAGTGTGTTTTTGGGAGTTTTTGACCATTCTCCTAGAAGCACATTTGTGAGGTCAGACACTGATGTTGGATGAGAAAGCCTGACTCAGAGTCTCTGTTCTCATTCATCCCAAAGGTGTTCTGTTGGGTTGAGATCAGGACACTGTACAGGCCAGTCAAGTTCTTCCACACCAAACTTGCTCATCCATGTCTTTATGGACCTTGCGTTGTGCACTAATGCACAGTCATGTTGGAAAGAATTGGGCGTCCCCAAATTGTTCCCACAAAGTTGGGAGTGTGAAATTGTCCAAAATCTCTTGGTCTGCTGAAGCATTAAGAGTTCCTTTCACTGGAACTAAGGGACCGAGCCCAATTCCTGAAAAACAACCCCACACCATAATCCCCCTCCACCAAACTTGTCACTTGGCACAGTGCAGTCAGACAAGTACCGTTCTCCTGGCAACTGCCAAATTCAGACTTGTCCGTCGGCTTGCCAGACGGAGAAGCCTAATTCATCACTCCAGAGAACACTTCTCCACTGTTCTAGAGTCCAGTGGTGGCACTTTACACCACTGCAATCGATGCTTTGCATTGCCCTTGGTGATGTTTGGCTTGGATGCAGCTGCTCGGTCTTGGAAACCCATTCCATTAAGCTCTCTAAGCTGTTGTTGAACTAATCTGAAGGCCACATGAAGTTTGGAGGTCTGTAGTGTTTAACTCTGCAGAAAGTTTGCGACCTCTGTGCACTATGTGCTTCAGCATCCACTGACTCTGTCATTTTACATGGCCTACCACTTCGTGGCTGAGTAGCTGTCATTCCCAATCGCTTCCACTTTGTTATAGTACCACTGAGAGTTGACTGTGGAATATTTAGTAGCAAGGAAAATTTCACGACTGAACTTGTTGCACAGGTGGCATCCTATCACAGTACACATGCTGGAATTCTCTGAGCTCCTGAGATCGACCCATTCTTTCACAAATATTTGAAGAAGCAGTCTGCATGACTAGTTGCTTAGTTTTATACACCTGTGGTGAAGGAAGTGATTGGAACAGCTGAATTCCTTTCAGTGGGACTAAGAAATTTCTCCTCTGCAGCTGGATTGAACACAAATGGCATTCGCTTAAAGTATTATGTTTTCCATATCATCTTCTCCGCTAACACCACAACAAAATACATTAAGAGGATTTCTTTTTAATTGTATGGAATTTAAGGTGATGTATTGAATTGTTTCCTAAATACCTTTAATTGATACTTAATGAATTAAATCTATTGTTGACAAGTCTTGATAGAAAATACCTTTTTTGGTGTTCAGTTCAATAACAAAGCACACAATATCTAATTGCATTTAAACTCCTACAATGAGATTATCTGAACATGTGCACTCAACAAAATACAATTACATCACAATTTCATTTAAATGTAAATGTAGGCACTTTCGGCCTACTCTATTCCCTCGTCATTTTTTTGTGTGCACTGCCCAGGCAGCCTACATAACCAACGAACAGCTATAAACAGAGTCTGAGCTTTCTGGTCTAAAGTACTGCTGACGTAGGAGGTACAGTACGTTTACCTGCTACTGAAAGGCAGCTAGAGTGCTGCCTGCCGTCTTGCACTCCTCCATTTGTTTCACTTCAAAGGTGGAGATGAACATTAGAACTGGAGTTGATTACAGTGCATTACTCCAGCTATGCACACTTCTTCAGTGAGTCTAAAACCACTACAGATGACAGAATTTCCTTCTACCTACTTCCAAAGTACTGCTGAATTATCAGGTAAGCAGACATATCATTTCCTCTTTCCACCAGCAAATGAAATCTTGGCTTCTGTGTTCACTGTTGAATTTCTCCAAATGTGCACACTATACCTGCCTAATTATTGTCATTATTTTAGATGAAGATGTCAAGAAAATCAAAATCTACACCATAGTCATTTTGTGGTATAATTTACATATGAGACAGCCTCTCATTAATTTGCACACAAACACACACTATGAGAGTGCACATGTAATTGAATCCACCCAGATGTCTTGGCTTCTGGGTGGTTGGCTTGGATGGTAAGAAAAAATTTGACCTGGTACAGAAACTGTACATTATGTGGAGGTGCTTAAAACTAAAAATCCACTAGAGAAAATACATACATATGTACATATATATTGCTGCTGTCAGAAGAAAACCTTAAATCTCCATTATTGTTTTTCAGTTTTTGACATAATTTGAAAATGTCTGTTGCCCTGCCATTTTGTGTACATTTCATGAAGAATGGCCCAAAATGACTTGGAGAAAAGTCTGGTTCCACTGACTTGCATTAAAAGTAAGGCATGTTTTTTCCATCTCCTGTAAAGTTATCATTTTGGAGATACAAGGATTCTTTTCCAACAAAAGCGATATATTAAGCCATCCAACAGGAGTTATACATAGTAAAAATAGTTTTTTACTCACTGAAGAAGTGTGCATAGCTGGAGTAATGCACTGTAATCAACTCCAGTTCTTTTTTTAATAGTTGCTACTGTGCAGAGGTCACATTTATCATTGAAGGCACAGGCTTTCTCAGTGCATCAGAAGTAAAGTGACTCTTCACACACTACATAGCAGCTCTGTCTGAACTGTCCAGTATTCTAAAATATGTTATGCTGACTGGAAAGTTACAGACCGCAAGCACTAATGTAGCTAACTTAAAGTTTGAGATATAGTTAACAGTCAGCTAAAATAAAGTATGTGTAAAGTAATATTTAAAATTACGGCAGTGTCAAATTTATATTGTCAATCTTAGAAAGTTTTAAATATGGTGTGTTGAACTGTCCTAGCAGCTGTAGCTTAGCATATTGTAGCTTGAATACCCTTGCTTGTAGCAAAGGCTAACGTTAGCTTAGCAAGCAGGGCAAAAAATATCTTCACAACACAGGTTTAATTCTGGCTTACTGAGCCTTAATTGACAGAACAGTTAAGGATTAAACATGAGTAACATTTTTTGTGTGTTGAGCCATTAGCTACACAAATCCCATTCCACTATACGGTTCTTGGTAGCATCAGATGCTATCATTTGCTTAGTAAGTAGAATAAAATATACACCACAGCACAGGCCCAATATCGAGTTTAGATTAAGATTCAAAGTAAGAATGAAGTCAAGCCACTGCCATTGCTAGAGAATCGAACCTGTTCTGTTGTGATTTAATGTTACATAGATGATGATTTGAAGATGTTACTGTTTTATTTTGTAATTATTAATGTTTCAGTGGGAGCTTATATGTTTTTATTGCACTCCACCTTATCTGCTAAATCTGTTTGAACATATAGAGTTGTATTATCCATTTCTCTAAGGTAAAATGCAGAGCTTCTCAGGGAATTGGGAGGCAAGGGGATGTTTAAAATTTGCATTGTCATAGATATCGCTAAATCTTACCATTCTTAGTGACTATTGAGGTTTAGGGACATTCTTATGCTAATTTTAGTAATTTCCTGGGCATAACAATAATATGTAAACATATAAAACACATTTCCTCTCCTTGGATCACCACCTTATCGTGGTGGAGGGGTTTGCGTGCTTGAATGATCTTAGGAGCTATGTTGTCTGGAGCAAAAGCTCCTGGTAGGGTCTCCCATGGCAAACTGGTCCTAGGTGACAGGTCAGACAAAGTGTGATCCATAATAACCCCTATGAAGACACAAAAGCAGGACTTGTGTACCCTGCCCGGAACAGGGTTACCGGGGCCCCACCCTGGAGCCAGGCCTGGGGGAGGGGCTCGCCAGCGAGCGTCTGGTGGCCGGGCATTTACTCATGGTGCCCGGCCGGGCCCAGCCCGAAGGAGTTACATGAGTCCCCCCTCCCATCGACCCACCACCAATGGGAGGGGCAGTAGTAGGGGTTCGGTGCGTTGTGGATCGGGCAGTGTCCAAAGGCGTGGGCCTTGGCGTTCTGATCCTCGGTTGCTGAAATTGGCTTTTGGAACTTGGAACGTTACCTCACTGGCGGGGAAAGAGCCTGAGTTGGTGCGCGAGGTTGAGAGATACCGGCTAGATATAGTCGGGCTCACCTCAACACACAGCTTGGGATCTGGGTCCAATCTCCTTGAGAGGGGCTGGACTTTATTCTTTTCTGGAGTTGCCCATGGTGAGAGGCGGCGGGCAGGTGTGGGCTTTCTCATAGCCCCTCGACTCGGTGCCTGTATGTTGGGGTTTTCTCCGGTGGACGAGAGGGTAGCTTCCCTACGCCTTCGGGTTGGGGAACGGGTCCTGACTGTTGTCTGTGCTTATGCACCGAACAGCAGTTCAGAGTACCCAGCCTTCTTAGAGTCCTTGGGAAGGGTGCTTGAAGGTGCTCCTCCTGGAGACTCTATTGTCCTACTGGGGGACTTCAATGCTCACGTGGGCAATGACAGTGAGACCTGGAGGGGTGTGATTGGGAGGAATGGCCTCTCTGATCTGAACCCGAGTGGTGTTCAGTTTTTGGACTTCTGCGCAAACCACAGTTTGTCCATCACGAACACCATGTTTGAACACAAGGATGTCCATAAGTGCACATGGCACCAGGACACCCTAGGCCGCAGTTCAATGATTGACTTTGTAGTCGTGTCATCGGACTTGCGGCCATGTGTTTTGGACACTCGGGTAAAGAGAGGAGCTGAGCTGTCAACTGATCACCACCTGGTGGTGAGTTGGATCAGGTGGTGGGGGAAGATGCCGGTCAGACCAGGCAAGCCCAAACGTATAGTGAGGGTTTGCTGGGAACGTCTAGCAGAAGAACCTGTCAGATTGATCTTCAACTCACACCTCCGTCAGAACTTTGACCAGATATCGGGGGAGGTGGGGGACATTGACTCAGAATGGGCCATGTTCCGTTCCTCCATTGCTGAAGCGGCTGACTGTAGCTGTGGCCGTAAGGTAGTTGGTGCCTGTCGGGGCGGTAATCCTCGAACCCGGTGGTGGACACCCCAGGTGAGAGATGCCATCAAGCTGAAGAAGGAGTCCTACCGGGCATGGTTGGCCTGTGGGACACCAGAGGCAGCTGGCAGGTATCGACAGGCCAAGCGATCTGCGGCTTCAGTTGTCGCCAAGGCAAAAACCCGTGTATGGGAGGAGTTTGGTGAGGCCTTGGAAAGTGACTTTAAGTCGGCTCCGAAAAGATTCTGGCAAACCGTCAGGCGACTCAGAAGGGGAAAGCAGTGTGCCACTAGCACTGTATATAGTGGAGATGGTGTGCTGCTGACTTCGACTGAAGACGTCATTGGGCGGTGGAAGGAGTACTTTGAGGACCTTCTCAATCCCACCAACACGTTCTCCAGTGAGGAGGCTGAGTCTGGGGACATGGGAATAGGCTTGTCCATTACTGAGGCCGAAGTCGCTAAGGTAGTTAAGAAGCTCCTTGGTGGCAAGGCTCCAGGGGTGGATGAGATCCGCCCTGAGTTCCTCAAGGCTCTGGATGTTGTGGGGCTGTCTTGGCTGACACGCCTTTTCAACATTGCGTGGACATCGGGGGCGGTGCCACTGGATTGGCAGACTGGGGTGGTGGTGCCTCTTTTTAAAAAAGGGGACCGGAGGGTGTGTTCCAACTACAGGGGAATCACACTCCTCAGCCTCCCTGGCAAGGTCTATGCAGGGGTACTGGAGAAGAGAGTCCGGCTTATAGTCGAACCTCGGATCCAGGAGGAACAGTGCGGGTTCCGCCCTAGTCGTGGAACACTGGACCAACTCTTCACCCTCTCCAGGATTCTGGAGGGTTCATGGGAGTTTGCCCAACCAGTCCACATGTGCTTTGTGGATCTGGAGAAGGCATTCGACTGTGTTCCCCGGGGTATTCTGTGGGAGGTGCTTCGGGAGTACGGGGTACATGGCTCTTTGCTACGAGCCATTCAGGCCCCGTACAAACAAAGCAGGAGTTTGGTTCGCATGGCCGGCAGTAAGTCAGACTCGTTCCCAGTGAGAGTTGGACTCCGTCAGGGCTGCCCTTTGTCACCGATTCTATTCATAATTTTTATGGATAGAATTTCTAGGCGCAGTCAAGGGATGGAGGGTGTCTGGTTTGGTGACCTCAGGGTCACATCGCTGCTGTTTGCAGATGATGTGGTCCTATTGGGGACATCAGGCCGCGAACTTCAGCTTTCGCTGGATCGGTTTGCAGCCGAGTGTGAAGCGGCTGGGATGAGAATCAGTACCTCTAAATCCGAGACCATGGTTCTCAGGCGGAAAAGGGTGGAGAGCCCTCTCTGGGTCGGGGATAGGCTCTTGCCTCAAGTGGAGGAGTTCGAGTATCTCGGGGTCTTGTTCACGAGTGATGGTACAAGGGAGCGGGAGATTGACAGGCGGATTGGTGCTGGGTCAGCAGTGATGCGGGCTCTTTACCGGTCTGTTGTGGTAAAGAAAGAGCTGAGCCATAAGGCAAGGCTCTCGATTTACCGGTCGATCTACGTTCCCACCCTCACCTATGGTCATGAGCTTTGGGTAATGACCGAAAGAATAAGATCGCGAATACAAGCGGCCGAAATGAGTTTCCTCCGCAGGGTGTCTGGACTCTCCCTTAGAGATAGGGTGAGAAGTTCAGTCATCCGGGAGGGACTCGGAGTAGAGCCGCTGCTTCTTCACGTCGAGAGGAGCCAGCTGAGGTGGTTCGGGCATCTGGTTAGGATGCCTCCTGGACGCCTCCCTCGGGAGGTGTCACAGGCGAGTCCACCCGGGAGGAGACCCCGGGGAAGACCCAGGACACGCTGGCGCGACTATATCGCCCAGCTGGCCTGGGAGCGCCTCGGAATCCCCCTTGGAGAGCTTGTGGAAGTGGCTGGGGAAAGGGAGGTCTGGGCTTCATTGCTTAGGATGCTGCCCCCGCGACCCGAACCCCGGAGAAGCGGAAGATAATGGATGGATGGATGGATGGATAAAACACATTTTTATCACAAGTTTCTGGGGTAACAATTCATAACACCATCTCAATAGAAAAATTCTTAATTTAATTAATTTTAAAAAATCTTTAAAAGGTTCTCTATAGAACTAAATATGGTTCCTCTGCGACATTACTCTAAAGATTTGGAAGTGTATCTTTAAAGTCAAATTATGAAGCATTTTTCTTTTCTACTGTGTGTGAAATGTGGTATCAAAGAGGGTCTCTGAGCTAGCAGAGCATTTTCTCATGATGATAGGTAGGGGTGGTGGAAGGAGGAGGTAAATAATATTTTGGTAAATATGAATTTGCCCCACTTGGGCATTGGTGATGAAGTCAAACTTAGAAGACATTTTCAAGGTGGGAAAACAAGATTTAGTCTTTTTAATAATGTAGTATGATGAATAATGCATCAAATGCATATGCTTGATGAATTATGCATCAAATATATAGCATCAAATGCAACTCAGACCAAACTGAAAATCCAGAACTAAACACAAAAATAACAGCACCTTCGCCATTCAGTTTTGAAGAAATACCTTGTGGTTATCCATGTATCCATTCATTTTAATAATATTTTAATTATAAGGTTTCATTATACATAATATTTGTCATTGTTCATGTTCATGATATAGATTCTTGAATATCAAAACTTGTAATAATGCACATCCTGAACTCATACACAATTAACAATTTTACATTTTAACAATTACCTTCAGGGGTCAGCACACTACTCTAACCTAGCTTTGTTACCAAAGCAAGGAGCCCAGCAGAGAGCAGGTGCGCTGGGTGCTCATGTACATTAATAAGCACTCTATGGCCTTCGGCCAATCCCATTACCTTCCAAACCACTGCTGGCCTATCAGATATCACCCCACCCTGCCCAATTACACCTTCTCTCACAGTATTTACAGTGCTAAAGACTTTGACTTTCATCAGAGGTTTAAAACTGTCTCACCTCTGTTTATCTAACAATTGGCAGAAAACCTGCTAACAATTTCTTCTGTAAGGCCAACACCTCATCCAGACTTCACACTGATAGAGAAGATTCTCTAAAAATACAATAAAAGACGTAGCACATTATCATAAAAAGAAATGTGGACTCTCAGTATCAGGTCAATGTCAAAAAATAGCAAAAAACATCTCCACCATATGAATCATAAACATGTTGACTCTGTAATATCACAGAATTGCTTGTAACTCAACATCACGTAAAATGAAACACAGCGTGTCACATAATAAACATTGGTTACATGGTAAATATTGTTTCATGTAGCTTAAGCTACCATAAGAAAATGAAAATATTGTGAATGCAGTTTCTAGTTTGTCCAGTGAGAGCAACAGTGGCTGCATGTTTCAAGTCCTCTGTGAATGAACCTCTCAGTCTTGTACCGCATTGTTACGTCACACATGAAAACTTTCCGGCATAGTCTCCTGAGCACCAAAGGACCAATGTTACCTATATTACTGATCTCACTTGCCTGCATCAACACTGTTTTTTTACTACCATGAAGACACTTCAGTTAAGATTCTACGTTCTTCAGTTATAAACACAGTCATGGCCGGGCAGTAGCTGGAAATAACTTTTTTAACATAGCCTCAGTGTAGCTTGTCGTTTAAAAGCTATACTTGAACAAGAGGGATAAAGAGGCAGCATCACAGCAACAGCACAGCAACTGTGCTTCACTGGATCTATGAAATGATTCATAGGGTCAAGCTAGAAAATGTGTTAACACTGTAAAAAAATGAGCAATGTTAATGATTTCTCACTTTAAATGTGTTATTATGTCAAAGTTGACATAGTTGACACTACAAGTTATTTGCTATATATTTTGTCCTGTATGTGTATTGATGCATGGTGCTTTTAGCTGGCCATTTTAAGTTGCCATGCCATGAAAAAATATCTGCACTTGATTTCCTCTATTTTTGCAAATTTGTCACACTAAATGATTTCAGGAATTTTTGCTGACTCTTCTATGCAGAATTCAGTCACACTGGGGGAGCTTTCATGCATGACCTGTCCATTTAAGGTCCTGCCACAGCATCTTATCACAGACATGTTCCTGTCTATTATGGAAAGCTGCCTGAAGCAGCAAACCAACCCCACACCATCATACTACCACCACCATGTTTGACTGCTGGTGTGATGTTCTCATTGGTCTTAATGTGGAATGTTCTTATAGTGTTAGCTTTACTCTAGATGTAATGGGTCTCCTGTCTTCCAAAAAAATCAACTTTTGACACAGAATATTCCACCATTTCAAAGGGCTTAGGGGTCATCACATTGTTTTTGGCAAATATGAGATGAGCCTTTAGTTTCTTCTTGGTTAGCAGTGATTTTTGCCTTGCAGCTTTTCAACTGAATATCATTTTTGTCCAGTCTCTTTTGTTAGGAAAAGTCTGTTTTTACTGTAGGCTCAGTCAGAAGGACCAAACATGGAAAACCCATCCTCTCAACTGATAAAGCCTGAATGACAACCTGAAGACAGCTTAAGCTGGTTGACCATGGATTCATGGCTTGAGCTGGCCTTCAGTTAATTTCAATAGAAATTGGCAGATGAGTTTGCCTTTTGGTGGTTTTCCAACTAGATTTAGGCACACAGATTAATTTAGGCATATGTCTTACATTAAACTGCCACATGTAGGGACAGTGTACCTCAAAATCAAAAGAAATACATTAGACCCTAGAGAACTTGGTGTTTCTTCATTTGTATCGGTGTTTTCTGCACTTGTAACACTTTCTTATAGCGGTATCATGAACGCTGGCCTTTTGTGAGGCAAGCTATGCATACAGTTTCTTAGATGTTTGTCTGGGGTCCTTTATGACTTTGTGTATGAGTCATTGCTGTACTGTTAGAGGAATTTTGGTAGAATGGCCACTTTTGAGAAGATCCACCATTTTCTTTCTCCTTTTGAAGGTAATGGCCTCAAGTGTGGTTCACTGGTGTCCCACCGCCTTACAAATGGTTTCGTATCTCTTTAGCTTTGTTATCCAGCCTTGAACTGCACTGTCTTTTTGGTGTCTTTGTAAAATAAGACCAAAATGGCAAGTCCAACACTAAATGTATTCTGTGATTATTTATCCATTGCTCCAGGTTGAGTTGTTGTTGTTATCATGGCTGTTAGCTGTCCACTGACACTTTGGGTTGAGTCTGTTGACCAATCAGAGGCTGCTTCTGACTTGTTGACCAATCAGAGGTTTTTGATGGAACAACACTACCCTTGTGGGCTAGTAAGTAAAAGTAGGTCTCTGGCCGGGATTCCATTAAGCAATTTTGCCATTTACGAAATTTGGCAAAAGAAAAAACAATTACGTCATGTTTCCACCCACTACAGTTATGTGAAGAAACTTTAGATGACGTAGGCTACCATGATTAGGGTCTGCATTGAAACAAGCAAGATGGACAGATTTAATTTGGTTTTTGCTTGGAATTATCTGTACAGCCATTTGCCATCTTTTATGGCCATGTTTTTTGCAGCTCAGAGATGGAAATGGCCCCCTAGTGAAGGCTGAAATTTCTGTGCCACCCCAACAACATCCAACGTGCAAGTGAGAATACAAAAACAAAGAAGTTTTAGATTAGGCATTTCAGAAAAAGGCAACCTTCAAAAAGCTGTACACCATGATTGGACCATCTGATATGTCATCCTTTCCATCACCATTTTTCATATTTCTGGTGTAGTGATATTCAACTATTTACCTTTACATTTGATGTGGAATATGACATCAACCTGAGAGGGTTAAAACTCAATAGAGTTTAAAGGAAATACTGGATCAGTATCAGCCAATAGCCAAAATTTTGGTATAAGAGTCATAAAAAGGAAAAGTGGCATAAAAAGGAAAAATGCACCCATACAAAATCACACTCATTCTTAAACTGAAGGTGGCTGTGCAGTGTCGGGCCTACTGTGTCATCGTTCTTTTCAGGGTCAGGAAGCAGTAGCCATCACGCTGCATCATCATTACAAGATTAGCACGTGACATCATCAGTAGAAGATGGTCACCTCTACTGTCCCCCTCTACCTCATCAGAGGGGTCCTGCTGCTGTCACAGCCGGAATGAGCCGGGTGGATATATTACTCACAGCGTGCATGAAGGACATTGCAGTTGTTATTCACCTCTTAGTGGGACACAGCATTGAGGAGAACTTCACAGCACTTGTTAATTGACAGAGATGTAACTGATGCTTCAAAGTCACCACACTGTTTAGATGTAGCACCTTTAGATGTAGCAGCAGACACTGAGGAACACTTTTAGATGTAGCAGAAGACACTTAGGGACACTTTCCTCACAAACCTTCACACTTTTAACAAGACCCAGATTGGATCCAGGTTAGTATAGAGTGAGGAAGACAAGGAAGGATGGAAGGTGGCAGTGGGGGACAGAACAGAAAGGGAAATTAACAGAGCTAGGAATGGATTGAAGCAGGTGTCTGAATCCAAGAGACTGTGTAAGAGAGAAAGAGAGTTAAATAGATTAGGTAAGAGATAGTCTGTGAAATTCACATTTAGAAAGCAATGGAAAGGAGGAAGATACAGATAGATAGCTTGATGGATAGCCTGATGAATATATATAGAAGCTGCATGTGTATCTGCCGGCCTCTCTACTAACGGCCTTGCTGGTAAGTGAGACCTAACTCTAATTGATATGTAAGGGAAGTATTGATTTGCCTTATGGAGATATCAGCTCTCAAGAGACCTGGATCATTAATGTTTAAATGGAAATCCATTCGCAACAACATCATTCACAGCCGTGTCTGAAAACACACACACACACACACACACGCACGCACACACACACACACACACACACACACACACACACACACACACACCACTAATTAGTTTGTCACAATTGATCGTTTTTGGTGTCTAACTATTCTCCTCACGAATAACATAAAAGAGGAACACAGGCACTTAAAAAGCTTGCTAATTAACAACTATTTATCAAGCTCATGCACCCACATTTGTGAACATGTACCCACAATGTCATAAATCATTTAACTGTTAAACATAAGAGAATAAACGCAGTAGCAATTACCCACATATCAGGAAGTGTAGCAATACCATTCACACACACACACATTACTCTGCAAAGTCAGAGACCAACCTTCATTTGTTTTATTTCCAGCCAAAATTGCTATTAAGTGTAAGTCATTAACTTTTCAGGAGACATTTTGATGAGATTAGATGTAAAATCAGATACTTCACTTACATAATGATGGGGAAAGTTAAAGAAAAAATGAGTTATCAAAGTTATAGTTTTAAATAATTATGAAAACATACAGAGAAAATGGAATTCCTACCAACATTGCAAGATCTTTTAGACCATTGACAGAAGCATAAAATGTAGGCAGCATCTAAAACTGAACGTTGGAGGTGTGAAAAAAATCCTTGCAGATTTTTGCAGTAACACTTGACATTGTTTTGCAAATCAAAGCTTAATTACATCATTGACTCATTATTTTTACATTTATTAGGTGTTTGATGAAAAACTATAAGATAATTACTGATTAAGTACTTGGCTATTAGCAATTAGCTACAATATTAACTAATAAATTAGTTTGTCATTGGTTTATAAATTATTCCCTCATAAACTCTGTACTAATTGAACTGATGAATGTCTTTACTCGTTACTTTAGATTACTGAACCATTAATTACTACTTTATGTTCCTCCAAGTAAAATGACAGTCTTCACTGCTAGACATTATATGTATATAGACATATGGTAATTATGCTACAAATTCATGATTTAGAGCAGCCTATACACACTATACACACACTTCTACTACTTTGTTGTAGAAACTTTGCTGACCCTCTCAGTGGAGAGCATACCCAGAACTGAATCTGCATGGGACATACATATCAGCCAGATATGGAGATACCAGATGTGATACTCTCCTACAATAGCTTCCCATCTTCATTACGTAGACATACTGGTTGGTTCTAAAACACATTTTAGGGGTTGGTTCCTTAAGACCCTTAATTGGATGAGATTTAATAAAAAAATGAATTGGTCATCACTTCTGTTTGGTTTATTGCATAAAATCATTTTGAAAAAAAAAATTGATAATGTATATTTTCCACTATACTTTAGGACACAAAAACAAGAAAAGAGAAATGAAGATATCAGAAACGGGTCAAGTCTTAATCGTGTGTTTGAAGTGTAATTAGTAGTAAAATGGTCACAAAGTAATACTTAACATTATATGAATAACACTAAACCAGTTGATTAATCAACAGATGATTAACAGCACTAGTTAGTTCTAATTTTACTTTATTATACAGGGAGATTCACTCGAAAGAGGCCCCAAATATTCTCCAATAACCCATACTAGGATGGAGCAATCTGAATGAAACAATGTGCGATGTGTTCCTCAGTATATGGAGCTTTGAACAGTCCAGGATCTTTAATGCTTGCTGATACGTTCAGGAACATGGAGCACCATGTCGAAATGTGTCTGGCAGAAAACAGAGATCACCTTCAGCATCGCATGCAAGGCAGTCTATTACACATACGACAAGGTATGTAGTGTCTTTTTTCGGATCAGATTGCTTCATTCTAACAGGACTTACAACAGAATATTTCATGGCCTCTTTCGATAGAATCTCCCTGTATATGAGTAAACACACTTCATCAGCTCATTAGCACTCAATGAGCTAAGCAGCAGTCAATGAGTAAATGATAGGAAATGAAACTAACAGTGCAGTCAGTTACTAATTAATCAGTAACTGTAAATATATATCTATATATTATTGTATAGATCATATATATTAGAACTAATTTTATAAAAATGAGTATTTACTAACTTAATAGCATATAACTATCAATTAGTTTATAACAGAATGCTTCTGCTTTTTGTCTTGACGGTGAAAAAATGAAAAACTTGTACTTCATGCCCGTTTTGACTGGAAAAGAAAAAAAAACACAGTACTATACAGAGAAAGAGAGAGAGAGAGAGAGAGAGAGATTTGAAAGTGAATACTCATTATTCATTACATTTATTTATTTATTATATTTTATTACTTTTATTTCAAGAGAATGCCCATTATTTTTTCACATGGCCTGTATAAAAAAGACTGTCTTTACTGGTCCCATTGAAACAAATTATAGAATAACCCCTATCTGCTTTTTCATGTGTAGCATAGTTGTGGTGTGTGTGTATGTGTGTGTCTATGTGTGTGTGTGTGTGTGTGTGTGTTAGTGTACACATGTGTGTAGTTCCTTTAAATCACGGTTTTCCAACTCGTCGTTTTTCCTCCACCGAGTCGTATCATTAGCTAATGATCCAGTCCTTCTTGAAGTGGATCATGTGTGTTAGAGCAGTGAGAACACTACACTGTGCAGTGCAGGAGGGTCTCCATCACTCTATTTGGAACACACTGCTCTAAAATATGAGATAATGACTCTCTTATGGTTCTGCAACACAAAATCTTCCAAATCCCACATCCAACACACCATATGCCGCAAAAGAGTTGACAAAAACAGTCTGTGTGTGTGTGTGTGTGTGTGTGTGTGTGTGTGTGTGTGTGTGGTTTCTCCAGCTGCCTTATTCATGCTAGTTTCTCTCTACTAAACTACTAAACCATTATAGTTGTGTAGCTCTGAATCCCAGCAGCTCCAGGAAATGCATCCATTTTTCATGTGTCAGTCTGTAAATGTGTGCATCTGTTGTGTAGTCCCCGGGGAAGACATATGAATAAACTTTAGTTCCACTACAGGAGAGCGTCACTCTGGACACTTATTTACACTCTATAGTGTAAAATATCAACACTGGAGAATACAGGAAATGGCAACACTGCAAAAATGTGTACAAACACAAAGTAAAGTAAAAAAGATGAAACATAATCATCTTTTTTCACATTTTTCTTTCATTCATCATAAAGCTGCTTCCCTGTTCTCTCATCTGTCTTTCGTCCTCGGCCTCCACCTCCTCTCTGGTTTTGTGTGAAAGGAATCGATAGTCAGGAACACACTGAAGGAAATGAAATGTGACCCTCCACATTTGGCACACAGCGCTCCCTCACACCCAGCATTACAATCAGCCTCTCAGCAGGACAACGCACACACACACAGGTTTGTTTTTGTACAACATCAGGACACAGAGTCATACTTATGCCTCACATGTATTATATAAAAAAATAAATGACCATTTTTAAAGACTAATCCTAAAACATCCCCAAACCATAACCAGTAACAATCAATCAATAACCAAAAAGAAATGGTTCTGTCCTTTTAGATGTGTGTTGACCAAAGTGCAAAATATAACAAAGGATAACTATTGAGCAGGTATCATATATGCAGTGGACAGGGACAGATCATAGTCTTGCGAAGCCCAAGGTACATGGCATCTAATAATACACATAAATTAAATAATTCTAAATATAAGGAAATAAATAAATAGTTTTTTTTTCTGAATATCAGCAAAAATAGCCTTATTAACCTGCAATATCCTACCCACATTTTTAAAACCTGGTGGTTCTGTGGGGGTCCTGACCAGTGATGAAAGGGGGAAAAAAAAAAAAGGCAAATAAATTATAGAGAGAAGCAGATGGACTACATACAATCTGTAATTGTAGAACTACAAAATACACCTTTATGTATGGTACATATAGCTGATAAAATGGACCACGAGTGAAAATAAAAGCTAGGTGCACTAAAAAGTAACCAGTGAGTTTTCAGTACATGCCTACCTGCATAGAAAAATCCACCCTCTCTCATAATGCATTCAAATGTTCCAAAAAAAAATCTAGCTCCCTCATAACACACAACTCTCCCCCTCACACAAGCACACACATCCACAGTATAATAGAAATAAAAAGGAGTGTAAGAATGAGGAGAAAGGAGTGGCAGCACAAGGATATCATATGTTTGTCCTTTGATGTGTGTGTTTCTAACTCTCTAGAGATTAACTACAGTTCAGTGCTCAGTCTCTCTCTCAGCCACTCCTGCAGGCGGTAAGTCAGGCAGCCAATGAGCTTGAAGTGCAAATGAAGAGATCAGAGAGCGCAGTGTGCTCAAGTGTACACTCTTCAACTCTGTCTCAGTGTCTCTCTCTCTGTCTCTCTCTGCCTCTCTCCCCCAGTTGTCTCCTAACGAGGACTTGCTTGGTCACTGACTTCCTGACCTGAACTGTGTATGCAAATGTATGGTTGCCTGCATTGTTTCTCTGGGCAACACATCAATACAATATATTCTAATATTCTGTGCTCCACACTTACTGTGTTCGCTGTGACTGACCTGCTGAGGTTATAAAACACTAGCCTGTGGAAATCTGTGTGGGCAGACATATGGAATTGTCTTGGGCATTATTCGTAGCATCCAATATCATTTTTTAAATGTATCATATCGGATGATATTAAGTTTGCATTAAGAAATTAAAGTTAATTCCCAGGTGTAGTACATGCAAGTACTCATTACTCAGTAGCTACATTAAAAACCAGCTCATTCCAAGTTAAAGAAGTGGTTATAGATAGAAATTTGGCCATTTAAGGGGTTAATCCATCTCTTCCTGACTGAGTACTGGTCCTTTGTGCTAAAAGATTATCTCACCTAACACAGCTTGTCTTGGCTGTCTTGTTCTGTTATGTTTCTCTTAAAACATCTCTTAAGATGTTTGAGAATGTTTGTTCTCAGACCAGGAGTTGCATGATGCAAATCAGCCCACCACAAACTCTAATTGTATTTCTCTTGCTTGTCTTCATGCAAAGGTAACCTTTTCCAAAAGCCCATTTTAATCTTCTTCATTTCTTACTCTTATTTATTACGTATGTGCCGCACAATCAACATGGTTAGCTAGTGTGAAAATGAAAATTGCCAAAAGCTTCCATATTAAATGTGACACAATCATGACAGTCTATATTTTACAAACTGTTCTAGGGTAGCTAAGTAATCTACAGTTAGTATTCCTACTTAAGTAGCCCTTTCAGTCTTCTCAAAGCTACATTGTTTGTTTTTTGCAGTTCTTGATGCTGCTGTCCATTTCAACATTTCACATTTCAACGTTTCACATTTCTACATCAGGACCATTGTACTGACTTTGATGCACTAACCTTGCAAGACTGACGTTACCTTATCGAGTTCCATTCATTCCACCTTAAATAGTGTGTATAATGTAATATATAACCACAAATAATGTAACCACTACAACATATAAAGTGGGATAGAAATGAGATTATGAAGCTAAGTTTAGCTTCATTACTGCATGAGACAAATCCACAAACCAGGGCTGAACCACTTGAGGTGACGGGCTGCAGGTTTGACTCCTAAATTACTACAGGTACACACTCAGACGACACATGTATAGGTTCTCCCAGCATTTTTGTTCTTATATGCTTAGGCTTCTATATTAGCTCACAAATGGCCCAAAATGCCACTGTCCCACCAGGATATCCATATTTCCCTTAGTTATGTTTTGCATCATGTTTTTACATGTCACAAAAGATGAAATGGTAAATGCAGTACGTATACATCAGCATCTTTCATGTTCTTTTACTGCAGTGGTCTTCTGTTCCTGGAGATCTACTTTCCTGCAGAGCCTAGTCCAAATCTGCCACACCCACTCCCACACCTGTCCCAGGTAATCAACCTTTTCCCAAATCCCTGATTGGCTGGATCAGATGCATTCAAGTTAAGGAAGAGGTGGGGCAGCTATTTGGAGACAGTTTGGAATGAAACTCTGCAGGAAGGACGTTCTCCAGGACCAGGACTGGAGACCACGGCTTTACTGCAACAGATTAAGCCAGCTCCAATTTTTAAATTAATAGTCAAGTCTGCCAAGGATATTTAAAAGTGCGGTAAGTCTTAAGAGATGGAGTCTCACTTTAAGGCTGGTTTTACACAGTGAGTGTGTATCTATCTCGTATCTGTTTGTTTAGAATTCTTTAGGCAAGGAATGGTAAGTTTATTTGTGTAACAACTTTCATAGACTATGGTCATTCAAAATGCTTTACAAATTATGAAATACAAAGATAATAAAAATTATAATTTTTTTATTATACTTGTGTGAATTTTAAGCCTTTGGAAATGAATGCTGAAGTAGCCAGGCTGTATTCGATGTCTTATTCATATTTTCCTGGAAGCAAAAACAGTTAATCGTTTTAGTCTTTTCTCCTGTATTAATTTTCATCTTTTGGATTCCAAAGGAATCTGAGCTTTGTATAAAATTAAGGAACAAGAAAATTAATCTAGCTGCATTGATCACAATAACAAGAGGCTAATGAAGAATAAACAGCAGCATTAGTGGCAGCTGGTTACAGATATATTAGCTTTGAAAAACTCATGCTTGTTGTTATGGCTCAGGAAACTGACAAAATGAAAAAAAAATACCAACCTTAAGACGTTTTTTTGAGGAGGACTGTCCTTTTCATGCCCCAAACTACTGTTCTTTTATGTTATCCATTGATCTGGTGATATCAGTTGTTTTAAAATATGTCACTTGACATTATGTGTTATTAGGTGTTCCAACTGTTGCGGATTAAAGTGTCAAGTGAGTTGCAGGATACTTTACATTATGCAAGTCAAGTGCAATGTAGTTTTAAGTAGGTTTCCAGCAACTAAGTTTCACTGTTTAAAGCCAGTCTAAAGATTTGTTACAGTACATAAAGTGCCATTCTAGGCTTGTTATTGTAGTTCTCTCCTTCTGGTTTCTGTCTAATGGCTACACTGGTCTGTGTTTGGGAGGTCAGAGATCTGTTTGTGTAAACAGAAAAACATGCCTGATATTACAGATACACATTAGTTTTAGTATTATGCTTTGTTGAGCAACAAAGTATCAGGTATGCCTAAAGTGGTAATGAAACCTGGGGCACTGAACACCAAATTGTCCTTGTTTGTGGTGTTTTTCTCAGTGCTGTCAGAAATGCACACTCCAGTGTTGAGGACTATAGTAGGGGACATTAAGAGTCATACAGCAGTCGGATGGGGGGGGTGGAGTTGTGGGAGATATCAGAGCTGTCGATGTCATGTTGCAACACAGGAGCCTTCAGAAACTGCATTAGGAGACAGAGCTGTCACACAGCTTTAGTCCGTCTCTCTCTCACAACACTGATGATGCATGATCCAGCCAGCAGAGAGCTGTTCTTCACTGTCCTTCAGCTCTCACTTCTCTCTCTCTCTCTCTCCGTCTCAGACACACTCATACATACAATACTACAAACAGAGACAAGCTGCATGTTCAGCACTTCCTCCTGTGTCTTTTGACACCCGAGACACAGTGCCTCATAAACGTCATGTTTCATCCCGGACCCATGCTCCTGAACTGGCCCCCAAAGCTATGCAGAGACATAATCATCTCAGACCAACACCGCTGCTGGTGCTGATGCTGGTGTACAGAGACAGACAGAGAGGAGACACGTTCTTTGTAATAAGGAAGCAATGAAATGCTCCAGCACAAGGCTGGAGGGAGAGAGACATAGAGCATATATGGTGTTTCATAATTTCCATCTAGCCTCATTTCAATTCTTAGGTAAGCCATGTAGCAATAGATTAAAGATGGATAAAATAAACGCTTTGCAGAATCAAGGTAGGATTTCAAAGGGCTCCAGAAATTGTTGCATGCCGTCGGGAAGGTTCTTAAATAAGTAATCTGAGGTGAGGAGGAGCGAGGGATGAGGGGAGGGGGGTCCTTGGGGGGGGGGGGGGGGCGATAGATCTGTTTGTTTTGGGATTAGGGGATTAGGCTGCAATTCCCACTCTTTTCTGGGTTGGCTAATTGAAAAGTGTTCATGACTCCTCGGTGAACAGAGAATGGGTGAGAGAGGGTGAGAAAAAGAGAGAGAGAGGGAGAAAGAGAGAGAGAGGGAGAGATTAGTCCAACACAAAATCTGTGTGTTGTATTGTGCACAGGCAGAGGGACAGTATGAGAATGGCACAGTGGTGGTGTGGAGGAGGAGGAGGTAGACGGGGGTGATATCCTCAAAATTAAAAAAGACACCGACATGCAAAAACAATAACAATCATGGTTTTGCATTCGTTTACTCTGCTCATCAAGCTATACAAACACGATATGACAGAAGAAAGGGCCTCTAGCTAGCTTTACATGATGCAGCTCATAGAACCCTGGACTGCTCTCCTGTAAACAATACGATGAATCTTTTTTTATCTTTGGAACACTCATCCATTGAGTGTTGTTTGTCTTAAACTGGCATTGCAATAATCCACTATGATAGACTGAGATAAACTGTGATATTCATAGCTACTATTGATTTCTGCAAAGCTTATTGGACTATATTCACTGTATTGCTTCCATATAGAGCTGGTAATGTATAGTCATATGCAAACATTTGAGCACCACTGGTCAAAATGTTTTGCTGATCTTCTAATTGAAAATAAGTTAACATGCCCTTTACAGAGAACACGTGAACATTTGTACTGCAAAAATGTTGTTTATGTGCTGAGCTTAACATATTGGGGAAAAACATAAAACATGGCCCGTGCAAAAGATTTTTTTGGAGTGAATCCTAACATCAGGAGATTGTGAGTTTGATCCCTGGTGATGCAACACTCATGTGTGGCCAAGAGTCCAAGAAAGCACACTCTCTGGGTAGATAGGGTGGCCCTGCCTCTCCCCCATCATTCAGCGCAGGTGTCTGTTAGCTGATGTAACAGATGTTTGGTGCTTTCCAATGACACTGTGAGAGGGGCAGTTCAAAAAGATGCAGTGGTGCTTCACAGGACTCTGAGGAACCCTTGAATTAGCCTTGCCCTCCTAGCTCTGGTGGTATTGTGTGACTGGGGGTCCTATCTAGTGGGTGGAATTGGATATGACTAAATTAGGGATAAAATTGGGGGAAAAAAAGATTGTGGGTGTCGCTGTTGCCTCACAGCAAGAAGGGCCCAGGTTCAATTCCCCGGCCGGGCGACCAAGGTCTTTTCTGTGTGGAGTCTACATGTTCTCCTTGTGTCTGGGTAGGTTTCTTCTGGGTACCCTGGTTTCCCACCACAGTCCAAAGACATACAACAAGGCCAGGTGCGAATGTACGAAGGACTGGCGACCTGTCCAGGGTATTTCCTGCCTTCTGTCCAATGACCTCTGGGATAGGCTTCCACATCACCCGTGACCCAAAAGGATAGCTTAGACTTGTGTATTAAACTCATCACAAATTTTTATTATATATAACTTTGATATTTAAGTGAGTTCCCTGTAGAGGATGTGTTACTTCACTTAGAAAATCAACAGAAGAAGATGTAATTTGCCTGAAGGGATAACCAACGACTGTAGAGGTGCCAAGCTTCTTTCCACCACCTCACATACAACAAGGCCTGTTCCTGGGGCATCTTAATTTTCCTCTCACTGTTTTGTAATTATCCAAGCTACTCCAAGAGTGTTTCAACAGATATCTTTCCATCAATCCAAATAGCTACAGATATATGTGATATCACATTCAGCCTGGGTTCATGTAAATTCAATCAGCAATGGCTGCATCTAGAGAATAGCATATGTTTCTGTTCTGCCTCATTTGGTGCTAAGCTATGTTCAAATGCATTTATTCACAAATATATGAGTTATACTTTTTGGAGGTGAGGGTCTATTATGTTGCCAACTTACAGAGGGTGGCTATTATATCAAGAAACATCAGACATTTACTGTACAGTAGGCTGTTTAAAAAAAGCACAGCAAGACGTCTTTGTTGTTTCGCAGGAATCTCGGCGTTGCTGTGATGAAAGAGGCAACTGGCTGAGATAAAATCACAGTTAAAAGCATCTCCAAAGTCCCTTTCTTCACTAATTGGAGCACATTTTAATACAATTTGCTGGGGTGAAGGAGAAGGGCAAATGGCTAATGATTAAACATTTTAGCAGAAATTGATAGAATTGATGCTGTCTGGGGAAAAAATCATAACTATGTGCCTCATCACTTTTAAACATTTCTTTACAATCTTGTGATCCGTTTCCAGTAAAACCTGATATGTTCTTGACATTGCCAAAAACAGAGGCTGCTCTTTTCTTGACCATTATGTTGGTTAAACATAGGTCAGAAGTATTCCGGGGACAGTTCAGGGAACAGCCTGAGAGAAACACTCATGTCACTTTCATTCAAGTCATGTAGAAAATCCGCTTGGTGAACATTCTAACGTTCTTCTCTGAGATAACCTCAAGATCTCAATGAGCTTGTGCTTCTATGTGTCTCGGAGGGAGAATCATCTCTGAACCCTCAGGCGAAATGTGCTGCAGATGTGTATGATCTATTTTGTTTGACTAATTCATTGTATGCTTATATGATAACAACAAGTGTTTAAAGCTTAAGAGAGATTTGTCTAATGCAAGAGATAGAAAACAGTATCCTTCTCAGTTTTTGCAATGGGGTCAGATGCCTTTCAGAAGCAAGAAGCATTAACTGCTTTCTTTTCAATAAGCTATTAAAGAAAAATATGCAGCATTCAGAACTGAGCAAAGGTCATTTCATGAGTCACTGTCTATTAGGATACATATAATGGGTGTGTTAAAGTAAATGTCTCCTTAGCCTTCTCAGTACATTATTGAAGACAGTTAACAAAAGCTCTCAAGGACAGATCGGAAGATGTGTAATGAGACAGGGCAGATAACAAAATGGAGCTCCTACTGCGGAGCCACTGAAAGGTGCATGCTGCATGGTTTGTTAAGGCTCATAATAAAAGAACTACAGAACTACCCACTCTAGAAATTAAGCATTAACCTGCCCTGAATGTAGGATAGAAATGAAGCTGATCTCTTAAATGTATTTTTGTAAATATATACAAAGGTTTACAATGTGTACAACTGCGTTTATACTTATGCATGAAAATGTATGCGTATATGTGAAATCAGACTTCAGCTGGTAGCACAGTAATAATTAGCTGAGCTCATATTCACATACACATAATGAGTGTGCAGGTCTATGTTAAGGCCTCTATGCAATAGAGAGCTTACCTGGTATTAAAACCATGAATACAGTTTCACAATACAAATAAAAATCACAGTTACGTATGTAGAATAAAGATATGTTATGTACTGTATCCATGCAGACAATGGAAAGCCCAGGTAATGGGCAAGAATTTGATTCTCTATTGTGGATATGTATTAGACAAACTGGGCCTCATACACCAATATCTTCCAAAGTGTTTTCTTAAATTTCTTCTTGAGAAAGGTCCTAAGAAAAAGTCTACGTCAGATACATGACGTGCTCTTAAACCACAGAACTGTTGCACCTTTGTGCTCTTGAGTGTGTGTCAATTCTATCTAGGAACAAATCACAAATAAGAAAACACTGATGAGTGTCAGAATCATTGTAAAAACGGTGTAAATGAGTTTTAAGAAGAAATTTCATATAGATTTCATTAATCATATAGAATGATAATAGCTGTAAATGTAGGAACATGTTGCTCACCTAGTTTTATATTCCGATTTCTTTATGTAGCCTTTAGCTTCCAATCCAAATGGTGCCCTCCACTTATCACACCATATTTGCAACCCTGTAGATATAGCAGAGCTAGTCATTTTACACTAAGCACTGAGGCTGGTGGGCAAAATATCATAGTGAATAAACTAGGTGGACTCACTATTAAAAGGTTTCAAAAAGGAGTCTTTTTGAAGATTCTGACCTGAAAGCAAAATCATCTCAGGACTTTTCACTCCCTCATTAACGTCTGCACCCAAAGCTGGTTTCAGAAGTCCAGAGTGTTACATCATGATGTGATTTACTTCAGGATAGCTTGAGGCAGTGGTCAGCACCCCTTCTCCTGGAGATCTACTGTCCTGCAGAGTTTATATCCTACCTGCCTCTAATGTGCCCCTTACCTAACACTAATGCATCTGATTCAGCCAATTAAGGACTTCTGAAGAAGTTAATTGGAAGGTGTTAGTGGTGACCTCTGGCTTAAGCACAAAGGTGTCCACAGTTAACAAGAGTGACTTACAAGAAGTCTTGTAATGAATCACTGAGGCTTAAGTGTCTTAAGTGATCTGTCGACAGGAAGATGTATAGCCATTTACATCCGGCATTTTCATGTGTCTCAAATGCGTCTACAGTGATCACACGTGATCGGATTATGTGACTGGATGAAGGGCACTGGTCTCTCATTTACTGCATCAGTCTCTCATTTACTGCATCTGTCTCTCATCAGACAAAAATGTCCTTGTTCTGTATATGTATGGGCTGTTATGAACTTTTAGATTGCTAATGCAACAAACAAGCAATTACATGAAAAATTAAGCCTGGCAGTTGCTCTAGTCTCTGCTGTGATGGTCCTGCTGATGGTCCTCCATTGCTTTTGAGGACACATTGAGATGCTTTAGCACTCACACTACAAATAGTGTTTGGTCATTAGCGTTCCTGACCACTTCCGAAAGTGGTGGTTTGATTAATCAGATCACAAAGTGTCTCCAAGTCTCACTGAAGTCTCCTCACCTGTCCTTAGTGCTGTCCATTATCAGATCACCAATGGACCAATATGTGAAGGTGATTAGCTAGTTACATTTTTCATTGTTCATAGCAGAACAAAAGTTTCTAAACATATTAAAAGTTTATAGTTTGTTACTCTTTGACATATAGTAAAAGGACAAAATCTCATCTGCTTTTCCCCCCATTATTTGTCAAATACATAAACAATTGCTGGAGGTGGAATCAAAAGAGCTGAAGGCTAAATGTTGCATCCTTTACAGACAGCTGGTTCTTGCTACTTATGCAGGGTGATTATACAGAGTCTGCCTTTTATATGCCTTTTATAATATCCCAGCTGGCATAAGAACAAAGAGACGGCCTTTTATTGCCCATTATGTGGTCTAGGAGTTATTAACTCTGGTTACCCAGATGTTTGCATGTATGTGTACAGTTGTGCGCAAAACTGTGTGTACACCTGATCATATGACATTTCAAGTATCTCCTAAAAATGGGTAAAAAATTAAACATGAAAGATAGTCTGTGCAAAAGTTATGGCCCCTTTTATATTTTATGTTTTTCCATTATATCACATTTCGTAAGTTGTATCCTAAGGGAAATGGCATAGTTAAATGTGATCTCTAAAGAATGTATACACTTATTTTCACTAAGAAAATCAACAAAGGATAAGCAGGAGTTGTATAAATCAAAACAAAACTAACAAAATTTTGCGCTTGCTCATAAATGCAATAAAAAAACCTAATAATGTAATAAGGTATTGAATAAAAAAAACATGAAAATGTACTAAATTCCCAAAAATGTAATAAGGTAGTACATTATCAGGAAAATTATTAGTATATTATTAGTTAATGCATATTATTTTATCAGTTAATGCAGTGTTATTAAATTATTGGTAAATTATTACAGGATGTTCAAACTTTTGCATATGACTGTATGTATATATTTATGGATACGAGAGGTGTGTATACATGCAGTCACTGTGCATCAAAGTGACTTTGTGTGTGTGTGTGTGTGTGTGTTTTGTGTGTGTGTGTGAGAGCGAGAGAGAGAGAGAGAGAGAGAGAGAGAGAGTATTACAAGAATACTGTAGGTTCTCCAGCAGTCTCTTTGTTCTGTCACCAGCTGGGAGAAAATAGTCTCCTGTAGTTTGAGACTCACTCTGCCTGCTTTTCCCCTCTTTCCATTGCTCTCAACACCTCTCCATCCTGGATCATGTTCTTTGGCTGACAGTGGCATTCTGATTGCACTGCAAACATTCTCAAATACTGTTAATTGCAAACGAGAGCTTATTAGAGCTTATTCTCAGCCATACACAGGGGTCTAAAACCACTTCCAGCCCTCCGAAGCATTTTCACTGTCAAACTTTTTCACTACCTCTCACAGAAGAATCAGCAGGCGGCTGAGCCCCAGCATACTCTGACTGCAAACACTGTTTCATCACTCCTGCCATATACACCTATGTGTGTATGTGTGGGGGCAGGGGGGGTTGGGGGGGGCGGTTTGAGAAGGTAAGTTTCTCATTGACAGGAACTCTGAGACCATTTCCATCGTCAGATCCTCAGACATGATGTCGTAAGTTAAAGCGGCTCATGCAAGGTCGGCTCCAGTCCTCGGAGGAAGCCTCGTCCACCTCATTACAGCCCATCTCGTCCACAGACTGGCAGTGTGACAGCAGTGTAGCTCAAGCCGCTCAGGTCCAGCTCGCAGCCATGCATGAGAAAGACCACAACAGTGGTGGAACAGAAGCCCTTTGTATGTTCACTCTGTCCTCTCCCTTTGGCTGATGGAGCTGCTACTGCATTCAGCTGTATTGCTGGGAGTGAGCGCAGGCTAGGTAATGAGTAAGGGTGGCATGATACAATATGCATTGTGGTTTTTGCATCATAAGATATGATAGATTTTTTATACAGACATCAAAAAGAAATACCACCATTCAGCCTGTGCTTTTATTTTTTTGGTTCACTTGACAAAGTAAGTCTACAGGTAGATTGAAAATTGAATTGAATGACTCAAATGTGAACATCAGTTTCACATAAATTTGGCCTATATTAAGTTAATATAATTAAGTACTTACATCATAGTAATTATGTTAATGTAGCATATTTCATTTCTGTGGAACTAACATATGTATTTGAATCAAGTAAGTTAGAGACCAAGTAAACAAACATGCATTCCTTGCCAGTTCTCATATGCATTACTTGTCACCTAATGGTCCGATCAAGAAACTATGAAACGTGCAGTGTCTGATGTTTTGGCATATTTGGCATGTTTGCATCCCTGTTGCGATTAAACAGGTCAACTTTTGGCTAAAATAATAAAATAATGCAATTACTAGGCTACATTGATGACATGTCAACTCAGAATACTGAGTTTTCTGATCTTAATCAGGCTAGTGATACAAAACTGATTAGGTTGAGGAGAAGCAAGCAAGCAAGCAAAATGTATTTATATAGCGCTTTTTACAACAGGTGTTGTCACAAAGCAGCTTTACAGAACAATCAGTATTACAGAGAGAAGAGAAAAGAAGAAAGAAAATCTGGGTCCGAGCCCCCATGAGCAAGCCAGCGGCGACAGTGGCAAGGAAAAACTCCCTAAAAGAGGAAGAAACCTTGAGAGGAACCAAGACTCAGAAGGGGAACCCATCCTCCTATGGTCGACACCGGATAGCAAACATTATTAGTATGAAGTATTATAGTAAAGTGGGAAAAGAAAGATCTGAGGGTGAGGACTGCACAGCGCTGTACAGCAAGAAGCTCAGTGGTGGTCAAACCGGTCCAGAAGGCTGGTGAGCAGCGGCACCAATCAAGGCAGTAGAGGCAACAGCATCAGGCGCACAGGATGGGCAGCTGATCAGCTCAGCAGAGAAAGGAAAGAAAAAAACAGAGTTAGTACTGTAAAGAGTGGCTGACCACAGATTACAGTAAAACAGAGCAGTGTAGACTCCAGCAGGTCTAGACCTGACAGGGAAGACTAGTCACCAAATGCTTGACTGTACAAATAAGTTTTTAGCCTAGACTTAAAGATTGAGGCTGTGTCTGATTCCCGAACATTAGCAGGAAGATTATTCCAGAGCTGGGGGGCTTTGTATGAGAAAGCTCTCCCCCCTGATGTAACTTTATTAATTCTAGGTACCAGTAGTAAGCCAGCACCTTGTGATCTAAGTAGGCGTGATGGTTCATAGTGGGAGAGGAGCTCACTCAGGTACTGAGGGGCGAGCCCGTTTAGAGCTTTATATGTCAGTAATATAGTTTTATAATCAATGCGAAATTTAACTGGTAACCAGTGCAGGGCTGATAAAACTGGACTAATATGGTCAAACTTCCTAGTTCTTGTGAGGACTCTGGCTGCAGCGTTCTGGACTAGCTGAAGCTTGCTAAGGCTTTTGCTGGGACATCCAGACAGCAGGGCATTACAATAATCTAGCCTTGAAGTGATAAATGCATGAAGTAGCTTTTCTGCATCCTGTAGAGATAATGAATTTCTTAATTTAGCAATTTAGCTAAATTTAGCTTAATTTAGCAAGATAAATGCATGTTGCTTAGATGTCTGTGATGAATCCATGTAGGAAGGTAAATTCCTTTGTGTTTGCTAAGTCCGCAATATTGCATTGTCAATAAACCACCATACACTCACTAAGTGAAACAGGGCTGTGAATGTGAACACAAACCCTTAGCATTCAAAGACATCCAGCTCCATCCTGGTCAGTAGTTGGCCTTCCACAGCAGTCTGTTCATGTTCTCTGACTCCAGTTTGAACATATAAGGCCAGTGCATACTGGATGCATCATGCAGCATCCAACAATTCCAGATATTAACCCAGAAAAAAAAACTTCAGGCAAGTACACAAACATAGACGCTTCAGGATAGGCAGATAAGGTTCATCGCATTTGAAAATGTGTCATAACACAATTCATAGCACAATGCAAGCACAAGCGCATTCCGAGCGCTGTAGCAACTGCCAGGCTTGGCCAAGTTGTCTCATATTGGCAGCCTGCTTTTTCCCAGTCAACTGTCATAGCAGACGAGCAGTTGGGTCATGGTATCACAAAAATTGTTTGCTCATAAAAATACCACTGCTGTTGGAACAAAAACTCGTATCTCCATTTTTGTTGTTTTTCAGTTTTTAAAATAATTTGAAAGTACCCATGGTCCTATATATTGTGTGTAAATTCCATGATGAACAGACCAACAAAAATTACTTAAAATGACTTGGAAAAAAGTCTGGTCCTATTGACTTGCATTAAAAGTAAAGTATGTTTTTATCTTCTCCTGTACAATAATGGAGATATGAGGTTTTCATCCGACAACAGCGATATATAACATATATAGGGATAAAAGTAGATCCCATTCTGATTTGTCCTCTATCGCCTACTATTGTTTACTTGTCCTCTATTGTTGCTAAACAAATGCTAATGGTATATTACCTCAGCTAATGTTACTAGCCTAGCCTTTTTTTCCACTTGTTTGTCATTCTATAGCACTGCTCTGCTACGTGACACATTCCCACAATGCTGTGGTCCACTGCAGCCATTTTTTAACAATATACTACACAGCAGTGCCATGACTTTCCCACAGTCTTTTGCCCAGTAACACCTAGGAGTTAAACATGGCTACTGTTACATATATATTTCATGATGAATGGACCAATAGAAATGCTCCAAAATCACCTGGAATAAAATATTTTTATATTAACTTGCATGGAAAGTTAAGAGGATTTTTGTTCTCTCTTGTAAAGGTACTCTTTTGGAGATACTTGTTTTCCTTTGAACAGCAGCGATATGCTTTATTTTGAATTTATTCTTTGAGTATTACAAGCGGTGACACAAAGTTTTGTGAGACAAAACAGAGAAAAAATAACAGAGCCTTTTATTGTGGTGCCTGGTTATGATGCATTTGTAGGAACATTTTGTTTTTATGGTGAAACTGTAATGTATTATTTATGCATAGAAAGCTGACAAGCGGAGGGCAGTGGGAGATGCTGTTTGTGTTGGAGTGGCTTTGAGTGCAGTGCATATGCGTGAGAGCCACAGATAGATACATAGAGAGAGAGAGAGAGAGAGAGAGAGAGAGAGAGAGAGAGAGAGAGAGAGCGAGAGAGAGAGAAAGAGAGAAAGATCTAGAAATCAAGAGAGAAAACAAGTATAATTTCATTCAGATGACACAGGGCAAACACCATCACTATCTCAGCATGCAGCCTCAAATTAGATAAGATGAGGTCAAGTGTCCACACTCTCTCACTATGTGTGTGTGTGTGTGTGTGTGTGTGTGTAAGAGTGTATTTGTAGTGTGTATGTGTGTGTGTTCATTTTCCTCCACTAACTATGACATCCATGCAAAGTGACATCTGTTGATGCAGAATGGCAGTCTTGCTAGCTGGACCTCACTGAGTAACGTGCTAGTTTCCTTCTCACTGCCTACACACACACCACATGTGAGTTACTGAGACTCTGGGGTTGTGTCCCGCCATCCTGCACCCTCTCCTCACCTCACTGATGTTCTGGGGACCAGTAATGCTGTCAAATAGCCTTGATCAATTGTCCACCCCTCTAAATAAATATTCTCAATAAAAATTAAATTTTGCAGTATACTTCCAAAGATATTGAACTTCATTATTTGAGAATCTATAAAGCTTGATTCCTACATCTTCCCAACTTCACTTGAGCTGTTGCACTCTCACTTACTTTTGGTCTGCTGGAGGTCATTTACCTTTGCAACTTTATAAAGATTTAAGTTGATTGGCATGCATGAAAAGATTTAAAGAGTTAAAAAGCTGTCATAGCTGTAAATAACTGACTGCCTGTAATAACTGAGCTAACACTGTGTCTGGAAAGCTGTGCCTAATCAAAAAAATCCACTAACTCATGGAAATTAACATAAAAAGAATCTATCATGTGCCACACTGAAGATTGAGAAACTTGTTTCTACAGAAAAAAAGAAAAGAAGAAAAATAGCCGTTTTTCCCCCATCCTTTTCTATACAGGGTGTGAGTGGCCATCGCCAGCAGAGAGAAGACACCTGCCACAAATATTCTCTTGAGGCCCCCGACTCAGCTGAAGTGGCGGAGAGCCACAAACTCGGTCGATATTAGCAGATATTTTTCTCCTAAAACTCTCTCACCATGTTTGTTTTTGTTTTCATTCCTTGAGAGTTTTCTTTCATGCTGCCATCGGCTACCGTTCATCACAGCTCTTACTACTCATACTACAAGATTCATCACAAAGAATTTCAAACATGCTTGAAAATATTGTGGCATCTGCGACAGCTTGCAGACTGAGAAAGTCATGTGACTGAACCATTCCCACAACACGAGTTTTGCTGATGAGCTGGTTGGGGTCGTCGCAGATCTCAAAAATTTGCCTGTGACTGAAAAATCAGGAGTAAAACGTGTGGTCTGCACCCAGCTTTAGCTTTTTTGTTCATACGTTGAGCTCATAGACTCCACCATGTGTTTTCTTCTTGTGGCTGCCATGTCTCCTTATCACTTTCAACATTAAATTCCAGTTAAAAATGATACGGTTTTCTGCTCATTTCAGAGTCAGCTGTGTAAATGTAAATATGTCGCTGAGTGGTCATGGATGCAGCGCTTCTGCTGTGAGACTGAAGGAGCTGAGTGAGTGATTTGGAGTGACTGAATGGGAGAGTCATGACGCCATTGCAATTCTTGGGAGTTGAGTTCTCTCTCTGTTTGAAAGATGTTCAAAGATGTGACTGGTACACTTTTTCCTTGCTTTTTTTTGTTCTGAAATGGCTTTGGCGGTAAAAAAAAATGTATGTTATCGAACCTCTGGCATGACACAGCACCATCTAACATTAAAAATGGCCAAAGTAACCATCCCCCACATAGAATACCTTTTAAAAACATGGAATCAATGCTTTCACTAATATAAAAACAGTTTGGTTGCAGATGTATATGATGATCTATGCTACTCCTGTGCAACCTTCCAGGTTTCATATTAATAGTAGTTAATAATTCATTAATAATAATTAATGAGTGGATCTACAGAATGGAGCTTTAGATTGTTCCATAATGACCAATAAACTGAGAATGAAAGTTAACTGAGAGTAAAATTAATATCCAGAATTATTTGTATTGTAAGTGATCAAATCACAAGTCAGACAAATTAAAAAGAAAATCATGAATAGTTACAGTATGTCATTTATCACTCAAATTGCTCTGAATAAAATTTGTAAAATAGTGTCTAGTAACATACCACAGATCACTTGTGACCTTTTGACCTTGTTAGTTCATGTTAGGCCACATTAAGTACGATTCATTGCATCATTTAATATACAAATTTGTTATTTTTCTTTAATCTTTGAGCAAAAGGATATGATTTTTCCCACTTCTAAAACATCTGATGTTTGATTACATCCCATAGAATACATAACTTTAGAAGTAGTGGGTGGTCTACTGGTTTATCTGGTATGCTGGTTGAAATTCTACCTTTGGTATGAGTTTTGCTATAACCATTTTACCATTATAGCAAAAAAATAAGAAAACAAGTGCAACCCATGCTATCTCTAGCTTGTTTAGCTGAATGGCTGAGCCAGAGATGTTTCAGTCATGTAACTGCTTGAGAATGTATCAGAATCAGTATGGGGGAATGGAAAATTTGGAAAAAGTGAGTTCTGCCAGAAGGACTCAGGAGGGAAGAGTGAAGAAGGATTTTTTTTGCTTGATGGAATTTTACAAGTTGAAAGATAACAATTCAGTAGAAATGAAATGGGTCTGTGGCGTAGACCCCATCCTTGGTCCAGGTCTTCGAGAATTGAGACCCTCGCTGATCCTGCCAGACAGAGATAGCAAGGGTAGAGCTTACCCCCAGAGAACCAGACAGGGACCTAACTTGTGGTGGTGGGGAGGAAGAAGGGTAACATCAAAATGTAGTCACCCGAAAGCAGCAGAATAGGTATGTCAAGACATATTAGGAAATAGTTTAAAGTGACTCTTTTAGTAGAGAGGCCTGGAATAGAGCTGCTGCCGCTGATTTCCATTTTAAACATAAATTGATTTAGCTGCTGCTCATTTTTTATAGAAAGTTGACATATCTAGGACCTTCAGACACTTTTTCTTACAAAATTGGTCCCACCCACTGGAAATGAAGATGTGATTGTTTGATTCCACTGTCACTTCATAACTGTGATGATGGTTAATCTAATACATTAGGACTTTTCACCAGCTCTTGAAGTCACAACCAATAAGAGAGCTTACTTGGCCATATCCACTTAGATACCACAGAGAAAAATAATTCCTGTTTGACCAACTTTCTGCTGGACGTTTCAAGAATTTCACCCTTTTGTTTCCATATTAAACCTGTAAAAAGAGTAGTGCTGTAACACTTGCAGAGGTTAAGTACAAGCATTATCCTATTCCAAGTTCAAAAGATTACAGACATGCATTTTTTAGCTCCTAGAAACATTAGGTCTTTTCTGAAGGCCTGCATGGTCTTAAGAGCTCCCCTCTGGTACAGAACAGAACTAACCTGTGGTGAACCACCACTTCTCTACAGAGATAAATATGTAAAGATAATTTTGATGTCTGTTGTGTTTGTTCCAGCATATGGCACCAGCTAGATCAAGTGTGAATACAGCTTGTTTTATTAGCCAGGAGTCTGACACGAACACCATGAAACAGCACTTTAGTGCAATACTCACATCCACAGCAAAATGTTTTTTTCACTTTAGCAAAGGGAGACTAGGACCGGGCTGGTGTGAACAGGTCTCCCATGCAGGGTAATTAGCTGTACAACTCGTCTAATAGAATTGGCACAGTCTGTCCTGCTCTACAATCAGCATGTTTTTGTTGCTAATTATCTCCACATGGTTCACATGCACACACGACCTCCGCTCCCACCATACGGTACAGTGAGTTTCAAACAGCAATGTTTTCATCACTGCTCTCAGTCTCATCTGTATTGGTCTGCTATAAATGAAACACGCCTCTGAAGAACAAACAGTTTCTAACAACACACACACACACGCCTGCCGTTAATTCAAGCTGGTGTGTAAACGGCCACCTCCAACTGCACAGTAGCGAGAGCAAGCATGGCTAATTATCAAGCTGTTTATTTGATATGCTCATTGCTAGCCTTGCTAGTTTCCCGTGAAACTGCTAATGGTGGTTAGAATGTATGTTTCTGTATCGTGTGTGTGTGTAAATCCATATTCACTTATTGGTAATATCATTACAGTGTTGCTGCAGGCCAAGATTAACACTCTAGACTTATTATTGTTATTAGTCTAAAGGCTTATTATCCAGTTGAGATAATGAATTATTCAGTAACTATGATATATGTATAATATAATATGTAAAGTATGTAGTTCTGAGCGTGAATAACTGAAGCCTTGGCCCACTGACCTTAAAGTGGGGCTGCATAGTATTGGGAGACAAATCCCACTATGATATTTTGTCATTTTGAATATTGCACACATAGAAAAAGGAGCCATGAAATTACCAGGGTACTCCCAACAGGAGCTAATTAGTACACTCGCAATAGACAGGTGCCTTTATAGGGAGAATTAAGGCAGTAGTTCAGCATCCTAACGCTGAACAGCATGGACAAATTAACATACTGCAATTATATTGCTTTGTATTGCAATTACAATACACCTATCCTTGTATTACATGTGACATCACACTATACAATTACTATTACAATTACTGCCACATTGAAGACCAAATTAGAGACTAACTGCTGACTTTTCATGAATTCTATTGATCTCTCACATGTATTCAAGTGCACTATACGGTCATAATAATGAGCTAACGAATCTGGCTGACCATGATAAGCCTCTTTCATTCGTTTCTTTTGTTGTGATCAAACATAACCAATTTTGTTTATCTTAACAAGAATACATGGATTTTAACTTCCCATAATCAGCATTTTTTTACTGAAAATAAAACAATCTGTGACTCCCTAGTAGGTCACAGAAATCAATAGCAGGTTCCACTCATTACTGGAATATGCTGGAATCGAGCCGTCATTCACCAATAGCAGGTTAAACACCATTTCTGTTTCATGTCAGTGACAAGCAGCACATACCAACCACAGAACACACCAACCATAAGACACTTTGGTACCACTTTAAAATAAGACTACCCTTATAAATGGTTCATGATTGGTTTAAAATATGTTTATTAATGGTTGTTTATTAGGGCTTAAAATCATTAATAATAAGTATTTACAGCACATAAAAAGGCAACTGTGACCTGTCATTTGCCTAAAAGTGAATTTAGATTCATTTATACAAATTTCAGATTTGGTTGTTTACTAATTCTTTGTCTTCTTCATCAGTTGGCATTAAACTATCATCTTCATCGCATACTTATATTCATCCGATATAACACTTCACTAGATTAATAGTTTACTAGTTTGAAATTAAATGTTTTGTTGTTTTGGTGAAACTTTATCACACAGTCTTAAGAAAAGTCCTCATACTCTTGTAACCCAAGGAAATTTCCAAGACCTTTTGGCCAAACTTGAATACACAACTACTTCGCTCCCAGCAAGAGACTGAATTTAGATAAGAGAGAAAACTGTGCATCAGAAGTTAGTGCTTTATTTCTCTTTCCATCTCTCTCTCTCTCTCTCTCTCACACACACACACACACACACACACACACACACACACACAAACAGATATACACACAAGTTTTTACACTTCTACACATTTTACACTCCAGCACCAAAGATGGAAAGAATCAGTTTCTCTCTCTCTCTGTGGGTGTCCACTGAGCAGTGTGAGAGAAGAGAAGACAGCCATCTGCAGTGCTCATGTGTGTGTGTGTGTAAGCATGAGAGCTTGAAAGAGGGTGTTATGAGAGGGGGAGATTAACTTGGCCATGGTCCCCTGGGCTATACTTTCTTGTAGGCTCCCCTAAACCTGCCCCAGTGGACTCACGTAATGCACACATCACAGACAATAGGTAAGCAAGGCAACAGAGAAGGAAAAAGTGCAGTAAATTTGAACCCAACAGAGAAATCAAAGGGAACATCTTACTTTTTATCATATAATGCTTAATAATGTCACTTCAACACAAAACACTTCCAAGCCATAGGTGTGTGACCCTAGCCAACTAGTAGGCCTATATGAGCTATATGTGTCTTTTTTTTCTTTGCACTGTGAGCATCTTGACAAATCACAGCTCCGGATCAAGATAAAATTATTTTGGTTAAAATAATGCAGGTCAGCCTTTAATTATACCACAATGTTGATTTTTCTTCACTTACTATACAGATGCACCTTGAACTTCTACAATTACAGGCTGTAGCCCATCTGTTTCTCTGCATACTTTTTTAGCCCCACGCTGTTCTTTAGTAATCAGAACCCCCACCATACAGCAGGTCTGATTTAGGTGCTGGATCATTCTGAGCACTGCAGTGACACTGACAGGGTAGTGGCGTGTTAAGCTGCTTTCACACTGAACGCGGAAAATTCACCGCTACACTTTCAGACATATTATTTTTAATGGGCTGTGCAGTGCAGGTGTGAATTTTAACTGCACGGAGATCAGCAGCAGGCACAGCAGTAAGCAGAGTCCGTGGCAACAGACGCACAGGGTCATATAAAGTTGAAATGGTTTCAACTTTTGTGCAACGTGCTTCAGCTGAGTCTCTGAGCCTTTAAGAGAGCATTGGGCATGTCTGGTGATTCCTGGCTCTACCTGAAATGTTAGTTTTATTAGAGAGCACACACACGTCTACAGCATGGACCAACAATCAAACAACCATGAATAGTGTGAAAGCTCTGGCAGCACTGAAGTGTCTGGTCCACTCATATCAGCACAACACACACTAACACACCACCACCACCACATCAGTGTCACTGCAGTGCTAAGAATGACCTACCACCCACATAATGTGGTGGCAGTGACCACTGAAGAACAAGGTAAAAGCAAATTATGCAAAGAAACAGATGGACCACAGTCTGTAATTGTAGAACTAAACAAGGTACATCTATATGGAAAGTGGAGCTGATAAAATGGACAAATGATTTGAGTTTTGAATTACATTATTCTAATAACAGCACTGAGTCAAGCTGCACCATTCTATTAAAAAATAACAAATCACAGACATAATGCAGCCCATAAAAAGCACCGTGACTGCAAATAACCACTGTGTATTACAAATACAGCACAATTCATACAAACAGCAGCTTTATTTAGATTATCTACATATGAATAATGCAAGTTGCTACAAAGGAAACCATACTGATCTATGGTGATGTCCAATGCAAAACAATACCAACACAAAACATCATTTGGCCAGATTTTCAGACATACTGGAAAGCTATTAACACTAGCATTTGGCCTACACAAGTCCAGGTCAGTCACAAATTCAGCAGCGTTCAGTTAGCGGCTAATTTAGACATAAGACACTTATGTCTATAATCATCTTGTGCTAACATATAAGACTGCTTCATAGTTCTACATGAACATCCACAGGAAACCTGTCAAAAGAGTGATGCTGAGTTGAATGGATGCAAATTGCCTCCACAGGCGTTTGGAGACTCGCTGGAATTGTTCAGTAGCTGCATAGAAACAGGTGACTCACTGGGTTTTGTCACTATACCAGAAGTAATGTATGTTCTGATAGCTATTTTGCACTAGATATTTATAGCGCATGCCAGCTACAGCTTAGCTCACTTGCAAACAGATGCAAACTCAAAACTCGACAAGTTTCGGCCCACCTTGAAGCTTTGCCTGTCAGGTTTGTGCCTGTTTTTTTCTCATAGTCAGTTGAATTTAAAATTAGGCTCAAATCAGCAGCATGTTCTGTGTGTTTTTTTAAAAGCAATAGCAATTAAGTGTATTCTCATCCTCTTCCAGTTAAGCTTGTATAAGGCGGTTAGAGTCACCCTTGGTGTCAGGCCTAACACACACACACATATAGAATGGCCACGTCCAGAAACCCTAAAAGTGACCTTTTCTTCCTACCGATCCTCCTCCTCCTCTCCTTTGTGACCCAGAAATCATGAAATCATGTGTCCAAACATGAGTGAAGTTGCTTCAAAATTCTGTCGAAGCAGTTTGAAATGGAGGATAAATGAGAATATGCTATCCAGGAAGACTTTCACAGATTTACAGTGGCATCACTACATGCAGAGAGGACGGACAAACATGGAGCATGTTAATACATTCTGTGTTTTATATTTTGTACCTGGTTTAAAATCGAATAATAAAAACCACACGGGGTAAATTAATTGGTGCTGTGTAGTAGGATTATTAGGGCCATCCTTTTAAGCCAATTTTGTGATAAGCTGTCAACATCAATAGTTGACATCAGTTTTAATTACGATGAAAGGAATCAGCTCTCCCATTTCCCCAGTTTCTGCATGTTCTCTTCACTCCTCCTGCTTCATTTCAGTCCTTGATTCCTCCAGGCTAGGAGAGGAGCAGGTGGAAGGGAGGGGAGGACAGAAGCAGGTAAAAAAGTTTCTGGATGCAGCCGCACGGACATAGAGTCAATTCCAAAAGTCAATTCTTCGACTCCATGTCTAGGAGGTGAGATTGACTCTTGACCAGCAACTCTGAGAGTCAAAACACTTGGAGTTGACTAGTCGATTCTGTTAAATCCATTGCTGGGTTCAAATTTATTCCCCTTTACAGAAACAATGCACAGTACCCTGCGTCAGCTATTTTGTACTGTTCAAAAGCTCAGTGATAAACTTTACTCCTTATATGGTTCACTAAGTCCCATAATGCTTCACACATTTCAGTCTATAGATGATGTACACTATAAGTTTCATAACAGAATGCAATGGTCTCAGTGAAGTAGAAGAATAAGCCAGAGCAGAAACGCACACATGCAAACAGCAGAGGGCGCAACAATTTTATACACAAATTTAAGTCAATACCAAGAAAAATAACAACGGTTATGTCAGTGAAATGGCAATGCATACTTAATGTTAAGCAGCTTTACAGACAGATTTAAACGTTTGGAGGCACAGTTTGACTAAATTTATGTCAGCTAGATACTGTGTTGCTTGCTGTTCCCACTGACCTTTGTTCAGTTCTTCAAGCTGGCCGTCCTCTCATAGTCCAAATCACTGCATCTGTGATCTATATCTCTGTCTGTGGTGGTTTTCCCTCATTAATTTTATCTGTTTGCCATGAATGCCTCCATTTTCTGCTCTCATTATCTACAGCTACAAGTCTATCTGATTGAATCCTCTAAGTACAGTTAGGGTTTGAATTCTTCAATGTAATATATGTGTATATATAATATAATAGTAGTCTACTCAAGATAAGGGCAAACCAAGACTCATGTACTAAGAAATGTATTAGTCATGATTCATTGAAAGTTGAATGTTATCTTCTGTTTCTCTTTCACAAAGCTGAACTTTATTCCAATTAACCTTAAATGGTGCAGCAGTTGCACTGCCACCAGAATGTAACTGCAGCTTTACTTAAGGTGGCAGAAGCCCACTTCAGCTTCATCTTATTTTCCACAACGTTCTGAGAAAATGATTGTTTATTTTTGGTTTTTGTTCCTTGCACCATTTCTAGTTGTGGTTTATTACCCTAATCACAAAAAGGAAATGCATAGTTTTGCCTTCCATAGCAGAGTTTGAGTGCAGTGCGGTGCAGAGGGAGCGGTGCAGAGTGTAGAGGTAGGTAGACTTTTTTGTGTAGAATGTAGTGTGTGAGTAGAGTTTGTGCTTACAGTGCCTGGTGAGCAGTGTTGGCATTGTTTAAAGCAGATAATTAAACAAACTCACACTACTCAGACTCTCTCCTGCATTACACACGCCTCCCTCACAATGTCCCTCGAGCCAGTTATGATGAACAAACACGGAATGTGTGTTCGTAATGGTTCACTTTACTCTTTTACTATTCACTCTACAGCATTTGCTATACAGTGAAATGATTCAGGAACAAGTAGCAGCACCCTTTGACATAGAATGGATGACACATGCCCTATGAACTGATACAGATTTGACAAAGTACTACCTGTAATTAAGATGCTCACACACAGCAAGTTGAAAATAAATAATTAACACTAATTAACAATAAATGAGTCATGTACAGTAATTGTCAACAATTTTAATTGACCTTCAAACATTTTTGCCATGAGCTTATCACCAGCATGCAGCTGTTTGTTGTAGTTAACAAGCTTCCTATAATAAAAATGTTCCTTATATCTGCTTTGCTACTCGTTGTGTAAGTATTTCGTCTCAGAAAAGAGGAAATGTGTCCGCTAAGGTAAATAACGGATCAACTGCTCCTCATTTTGTTTTTCAGCTCTCTTGTACATCTCAAAAGAAGATCTTTTTATTTTGTCATTTATCTGCAGAACTTCATACAATGAAAGTAATACTTATTTTAAAAAGGTAATTGAATAGCCAGGATGCTTTCTTTTCTCCAAAAAAATAACAGTATCTTCAGATATACTTTATTTTGAGAACTGCTGCTATTTGTACCAGGGGAACCAGCCTGATGTCTGGAGATATCTGGTGAAGTTTATTCATTTGTGCACAGGTACCAGACACCTAGCCAGCCCGTAAGACAAAGACCTAATGCAGTTTTATAGCTGGACTGATGCTTAGATTAGGCTCAGGCTATATATGACAAGTGACAGGTGTGACAGATATGACGATGTAGAGATAAACAAGAATAGGCAGAAGTATTTATACACACACAAACACACACACACACACACACACACACACACACACATATGCAAAAGTTTGGGTACCCCATCCTACTTTTTCTCACATTTTCTAATTAAGTTTGTTTGGGTTAATGTAACAAAAGCAATCATAATTAATTTCACATGACCACTTACCAACCTCTCTTTTTCCCTTAAAATTAAAATGTATTTTTCTTACCGTGCATTTAAAGTGTATGTGTGTAAATGGCCCCTTTTCTAAATGGCTGTGAGAGGGTTAACACAGCAGCAGATGAAGAGGAGATGCGATTCCCTCTTTACAGTGAAAGACATCTGACGAAACGTGCAGCAACTGGCAGTGTGAATGGCCAGCCGAGAGCAGCCTGCAAGCTGCTGCGAGACGAGCAGAGGCCTAGTCCTGTCGGAGAGATTACAACAGCTAATGTGATGCAGCACTAAGTCACAGCGCTCAAATTAATTTTAATCTTTTCCGTCCCGCTGCCCCTTGTCTTCTTTCTTCCAGCTTGAGACCGGGGGGGTGTGAGATCCCTTATTAGTGCTGTGTGATATATGGATATCGATGTGATATGATATTGCAGTACTGATATTACAGAAGTGCCTAATCAAAGAGTTTTTATTACTGTGAACAATGAGCATTTTGACCAATCACAGCTCCAAATGCATTTTTCTGTGGGTGTCTTGATGAATCAGGGTATTCATGTAATCCAACATATTTATCTATATATATATATATATATATATATATTTTTTTTTTTTTTTTTTTTTTTTTTTTAAATCATTGACTAGTTAGTGTTAGTCAATGTTTTTCATTCTGTGGGTCACAGTCTCCCAGTGGGGCTATTTGTCTATTTAAGTGTAAGTCTCCATTGTAGGCTACAGTATATAGACATTTAACTAGACTAACAAATTCTAATATTGTGATAATTGTTTGCAAAAAATAGATCATAAAAGTACTTAAATGCAAAATATGGATATTTTCAGTGCAAGTTTATGTAAAACATGTCTCTTTTTGATCATGAATAAATAGCTACAAACAGAAAATGTTACGTTATTTTGTGTAATTATATGTGTTTATAGCATCAGTTGAAATTCAACAGGCTACATTGATTGCTGGGTTTTATTTGTTTGAATTTAAAATGATCTGGAACACATAACGCTTTCTGGTCAGTTGTGTGTGCCATGAGTTGTAAAAGGATGGGAAGATCTTTCTCCAGGAGAGCTTTGGAAATGATTAACTTAATACACTCACACACATCAAATGGAATTTATTATTCATATGTTTATTTATATATCTAAGTATCTAGTTGTTTTAAATAAATAATAAATACATCTTTAATGCCCAGATACATTTTCTTAAAAAGCTTTATTATATTTTTAAATGTTTATGCAGTTCTGTATATATGCAATGGTAATACTGTATTTCACTGCCTCTCTCTCACACACACACATACACACACACACACACACACACACACACACACACTTATTAATCTATTTAAAACTGTATGAGATTTTAAATGTCTGGCATTGTGATGAGTAATGTGGATCTGATAACAGAAGTATACACAACTCCACTGATTACTCTCACGCGCACACACACACCTACACACACACACACAGGTGGTCTACTGTCTGCTGAGTTATACACACAGTTCTCATCATTAAGCTGTTATCAGATTTTTCTCTGAGCTGTGAATGTGTGTGTGTGTGTGTGTGTGTGAGAGAGAGAGAGAGAGAGAGAGAGAGAAGGAGAGAGAGATCTTACATGAGAAAATGCTCTGTGTTGTAAAAGGTAGGCTGAGATGAATGGGTTTTGTTTTCTTTTTATCTTTTTTAATCCATAACAGACTGAACATGCTATTACGTGATCATGAACATGATCTTTAATCAAATATTTACACTAAAACAATGCTATCACAAATCTCTCACTACATCTTTATGTGTGTGTGTGTATTGATTATGAATAGTTGTTCTGATAAAACAGAGCCATGAACCAACATCATTGACACAGCTTTTACATCATCCCAAAACCAATATATGGTTTTAGGTTTGTGTGAGATAGAGAGAGAAAGATAGACAGGAGAGGGGAAGACAGAAAGAGGCATAGAGAGGGAGAGAGACAGGAAAAAAAACAGAATGAGAGAGGGAAGACAGAAAGGGAAGGTAGGCAGAGAGAGATAGACAGGCACAGAGAAAGGGGACAAGCAAAGGGGGCACAGAGAAAGGGGGTGAGCACAAGGGGCACAGAGATAGGGGCGAGTACAGGGGCTCAGAGATAGGGGACAAGCAAAGGGGGTACAGAGAAAGGGGGGAGGGTGGGCACAGGGGGCACAGAGAGAGAAACAGTGGGAGAGGGGGGTGGGAGTGAGCACAGGGAGTGGCACAGAGAGAGAGGGAGCACACAGAGAAAGATAAAGAGAAAGAGAGAGAGAGAGAGAGAGAAAGACAGGGGCTTAAATAGCATATTGGAGCTTTTGTGTGTGATACCTGAATGTCAGAGCTGACATGGCTGAGATGCCTTATTCACAGTGTGAAAGGGTTTAACTTCGCCTTACTGGTAAGCCTCCTTCATGTAGAAACCACACACTCACACACACACACTCTCTGTGTTGTGGAATGTAGCACATCTCCTCAGAGGCTTGTATGTTTATTTCTCAGGAGCAGCAGAAAGGGGGAAATTTCCAGCTTAATCCAGCTCCATGCTGCTCCACTGCTCCTCAAAGGTCCAGTTCAGTGAAGGATTTATTTCCTGCGCTCATTCTGTCCAGTGCAATTTCGCCTTTTACCTCACAGTGGAGGATTCTGATGTAGGCCGGAGCGCGGGAGCTAAAATTTAATTCATATTATCATGTACAATTAATTCACTCTCTGCCCTGTGAGAACACTTAAAGATAAAACTTATCAAAGGAGTTTTTAGCCAATAAATTGGCCTTGTCAAAACCAAGCTATGGAGCATAGCTTTCTCATCTAATCGTATCAATTAATGAGCAATATGTTTTACTGATAACGCTGCCATTATCATGGCACCATGCAGAGTTTTTATGGCCTACTGCTTAAATTAGCCTTACTAACTATCAAACTGTACCCCCAGATTAATAGCTGAGAAACTCATGAGTGTCCCAGGGGATTATACAGCACTCCCACCGAGTGAGAGGACTGCAGTCACTTCAGTAATCTCCACTCACTCTGGGTGTCTGTAAGTGGTCAGTAAGTGGTCCACTGATGAAAGTCCGCTAAGCCCCGTGTGTTTCCCTAAAACCTGTGGTGGGTTTCTCACAGATGGAAGCTCGTATTTTGCCATTTCCTGGCGATCTGTTGGACTGATCCGTATGACTCCAAAATAACAGCCCGCTGCGTCGACATCTTTACCTTGTTTTGTTAATTCATTGCAGATGCTCAATCTTGGGTTGACATTTTGGCTGTGCAGCAGGTGGCCATGTGTGCAAAAAGCCTTCTGAAAGTGCAGTGAGTTCAAGTGTCTTCTGCTCACTTTATTTCGAATGGCAGATTTCAAGAGAGGAGTATTTAGGAAGTGAACACTGAAAATTTTTGCTTTGTGAGCCAAAAAAAATGTTTAGTCTTAAATATAAATGTCTAAACAAAGAAAATACATATTGTTCCGAATGGTTTAAGGGAGACGGCAGCACAACCTGACACATTTTGATATTTGCTAAACAATTCTTGTTAAATTTGAGTAGGATTAATGATTGTTTTATACAACCTGCACTTCTGCTACAAAATGAAACTGTAAACTTTCAAGCAGCTTCAGTTTGTGAACAATTCAGCCAATTGTATTAGACTGAAGGTTTAGTTGTAATAGTCAAGAAAAGTCACACAATAACAGTTCTTCTCTCAGACAACTATGATTAATATAAAGAGTGTTTATTTTGGACCACAAAATTGAATTCGGATTATTTATATGGTATGTTTTGACAAATGTAAGACTAAAAAGTTCAAAACAAGGTTTTTAAAATAGTGTTTTCATTTATTTAAAGGGAATGAGGACTGCTCTTTTTGTTTATATCAGGGGACTTTGGAAGAACTAATCCCGCCATGTAGAGGCTGTACCTTAGCCTGACTAGCAAGTCCTGTGAGTTTGTTATAGGCTTCAAAATAGCACTGTTGCATACGGAAGTCTGGAGAGGCCATGAGCTGTTGCTATAATTTTCTGGATTGTGATCTCAAGATAACAAAAGTATTATCTTGAGATCACAAGATAATGAACCTGTTATCTCAAGATAACAATTTTTGATAACCAACTTGTTATTTGAAAATGACAACTTTATGTTGAAATCACAGATAATTAACTCATTATCTTGAGATAACAAGATATTCAACTCATTATCCCAAAGTAACAAGATATTTAACTCATTATCTCAAGATAACAATCCATAAAATTATCATTTCCCTATGGCTTCTCTGGACTTCTGCAATTGCAGGTACCGAAAGGTTGATTAAAAAAATATGTGTGGGAATTCTATGACTTACAACTCACAAATGTATGATAAAAAAGGTACTTTCACATTAAAAGCAGTCTATTTTCTATAAATAATATAAGCCTGACTGCTGTGTAAATTCACAGATGACATTGCTAGGAGAATATGAGAGGGTGACTGAATGTATGCTTACTGCATAAAGTCCAGCTCTCCCCTTCACTACATTATCCTAGAATGGTATTGTTTATATTGTTTACCTGACAGAAGGTTTATATATATGTGTGTATATATATATATATATATATATATATATATATATATATATATATATATATATACACACAGAGAGGGATGGGACAGTTTCAGCATTTGATCATGATATCACTGAGTAAAACTGACTTGATTTTCACAGTACAGTTATTTAATGTGTTTAAAAATATATGTTAATACATACTGGCACAAAATAAGGGTGAGACGGGGGATGTCCTCACTTCTTGAAATTATGCATGATAAATTTAAGGTGTCACTTGCCACAAACTGTTCACAGTCTACATTACTCATCATTACTGATGATGTATTTTGAGAATGACTTTCCATAAAATCTTCCACAGCAATGATACTGTGTAGTTAAAACAGAGTGGCTGCTTGAATGAAGATGCACCACGAGTGCACTGAGCTGTAGGATAAACACAGCAGCACTCAACTGGTCTCAGCTAACTTGACTAAATATTACTTCTATCTGATTACAGCCCGTCTTTGCTGTAAAACATCCTCAATGTGGAGGACGGGTTTGTCAGAGATGGTCTGTCACCTCAAGCAGAACATTCAAGTTACTTTGTTTGAGAGTGTATTTCTGCCATCATTGTCCGTATTTAGCTCATAACCTAAGCACACCACTTGGTTCTGAATGTCATTGTGAACAGCTGTTAGATATTTGCATATATTCCCAAAACAGATTGTTATTTCATTTTGTTACAGTCAGCAGTGTTATGTTCTTCCGTGTGTTTGGAGGCCATCGTTTCACATATTTTTGTGGATTTGTTTATTTACCATTTCTGTTCTCAGTTGTGAAGCGACAACATGGCTTGTTGACAACGGAAACGGAAATTTAAAATGAGAAGTTGTTTGCATATTTCTCCATTTTCTCCAAGTCCAAACCTGATGTTTCATCTCTTGAAAGTCCGTGATTTTGATTAAAAGCGGAAACGTTAAGCGCCAGCACCACTGCAAAACATAATCCGTTCAAATTTACCTACCCGCAAAATTCAGAGCTGGAACACAACAGCAAGAAATACTCATTAAAAATGTCCTTTAATGTGGCTTTTAATTGAGTTTATTTTAACCTATTAATTTCTTCCCTCTTGTTTTTCATGTGATTTCTGTTTTTTCACAAGATTTTTTCTTCTGTGGGAAAATATTTTTAAGAATTTTTTTTACTGTTATAAATTAATTTGTGTGTGTATTTTATGTTGTTTTATTAGTTGCCTGGACTAATTGTTAATGCTTAAGCATTTAAAGGTAACCATTGTTACTATTCACTTAGGCCTGTTTATCCAGACATTTGAGCAAGACAGTTAGCATAACTGGACCTTTCCATGTTTTAGTTGAATACTTCTGCTGTATGGAGTCAATGCAATTTAAAAATACATCACTGTCAGAACAAAACTTTGTATCTCCAAAATGGTAACTTTACAGGAGAAGGAAAAAACATATTTTACTTTTGATGTAAGTCTCTGGAACCAGAATTTTTCTTTTTCAAAAGTAATTTTGGGCCGTTTCTTTTGGTCCCTTCTTCATGAAATTTACACACAATGTAAAGGGCGACAGGCATTTTCATATTATGTCAAAAACTGAAAAATGACAAGTGAAATATAATTGCAACACAATATAGTACAATTATGTTCCCAAACTAAAGATACTGATGATGTACAGTTAAAAAGCCCAGTGACAATTTAATATCTTTTTTTTTTGATAGCGAACTGTAACCCTTTAAAAACATGTTAACATACACAGTTATCAGAATTATAAGAATGTATGTCTATCACAGGGTTTTATATTGCTGTATATTATGCAGATTGATAACCGTCCCATCCCTACACACAAATATCTCTATTCACTCTCAAACAAAGTCATTATTTTGAGATCTATCAGCAATGTTTGGAGACTGTCTACAAATCCCCAGTAGTTGCCCTCAGACAGAACTAATTGCTGCTTTCATTGCGTTTCATACTCAGCGGCTCTTGTCTGTGCGTCAGGCAGAGAAGTGGGATGATGGGTAAACAGTTCTGGGACAGCAGTGTGAGCAGCTGTGTGTGTGTGTGTGTGAGCAGCTGTGTGTGTGTATATGTGTGTGCGTGTGTGTTGTTCTGTAAGCTTCCAGGTGAACATGTTTGAGCTTTATGACAGGTACTACTCTCATGAAACCAACATCAACACTGAGGAGAGGGTGCACACACACTCACACACACACATACACACACACACACACACACATACACACACACACACACACACACACACACTCACACACACACACACAGATGTGACAGGAAAACAACATTAATGAGATTGAACAACATGTACTGCTCCAAGAGAGAAATGGTCAGGATGCCAGATTTAGTGTCTGAAATTTTAGGACACAAACACACACATACTTCTATGCTCCTGCAGGAAGATAACTTGACCTACATAGTTGACCTATTTTACCGCTCACTCTCTGGGTGACCATGGACCATGGGACTCCAATCTTAATGAGGACCTACCCATTTACCACACACACATATGGAGTAGTGAGGTCTGTGGCCTAAGGGGTCTATCTTCTAAGATCTGGGCACTTAAGAGACCAAACCTACTTAACTAACTGTCTGTAGATTCCTCATTAGTGCCTCCATCCCAGCCTCATTATCCATAGCACTGCCAATCCATCTGTCAATCCTCATCAGAAAGAATCAGCCTGCACTTCCCAAAAGCATCATAACATCAAGATCTGCTCAGCTATGTCCTTCTACACACTTAATCCCAAGTCAGTATCAGCTGAGTCTGAATGCCAGAATATTCTCCCAAAGCTTCAGTGGCTCAATCACACTCAATAGCCAAATCACTCTTGCTATGTTTACATGTGCAGTCAATAGATGATTGATTAATGTATCAATCATGTTAATAGCAGACACTGGAAGAGTCATAAGAAAAGTGGTGAGTTCAATATATCATGTCACAAGTTTTGATGAGTATTTTCTGCTACATTATCGACATTAAATATGTGACACTCTTGTTGGATTTGCTTATGTGTGTTCATAATTTCCGCATGAATAAAATAAATTTCATCAATGCAATTCTTGCCAAAAGTAAGTAAACAGAAAAATGTAGTCTATCCATGTATAAATAGTGTTCAAATGTCAATACATTACTTTTTCTTAGTGTAATATCCAGCTCAAGACTCAACCTCATCTACAGAACAATAAAGCCATCTGTCAATCCCATGGTCTTGTAGGGTCATCAGGGGACTGACCAAAGACATAGGAAGATAGAGTTTGTGCATGAGGCCCTAAGTTTTATCTTAAAATCGTTCTTGAGAATGGTCCTAAGAAACAGTCTACATCACATTCATGACGTTTTTAGAAACTACACAATTGTTTGCACATTTGTGCTCTTGAGCGTGTGTAGATGCCCTTCCTACACACTAAAAAATTATGGTTCTTCAAGGGATGTTTTGTGAAGAAAATAGTTCTATATAGAACCATGAACATTCAAGGAATCCTTTGCATGATTAAAGTGTTCTTCAGATTGATGTAAAATGTACTGTAGATGGTTCTATATAGCACCTTTTTGAATAGGATTCTGTAGAGCACCAAAAAGGGTCCTTCTATTGGTATAAGCTTGACAGTGCAACAATAGCAGAACCCATTTTGGTGCTATATAGAATCTTTTTCAAGCATGTGCCACATAGAACCACCTACAGCACATTCTCTATTAATCTGAAGAATATTTTCACAATGCAAAGATCTTTTTACTTTTCTCTATAGAGAACCATTACCTTTACTGAAGAACCCTTGAAGAACCAACATTTTTAAGAGCGTACCTAAAAATAAATCCCAAAGAAGACATTTCTGCTTAGGAACGGTTGGAACAAAGCCCAAAGTTATTAGTGTTGCGTTCTAAAGCACTTTTTGTAAGTCGCTCTGGATAAGAGAGTCTGCTAAATGCTATAAATGCCATAGAGCAGGATCTGAGTTTATACTTGTTACACTGGAAGGAGCTATCCTGATTTGGAGCTCTTTATCAGGATCATCCATGCTTAGTCTGGAGCAGAGATATTTCAAAGAATGCTCTCCTTCTAGCCTCACCCAATAATCATAATGTTAACAGTGATGTTGTCAGTGCCACTAAAGCAACAGTTGAGTGACAAAATCAAATTTACACCATTTCCCTTTATCTTTATGAAGTTGATCATTCAAGCTGCGATTGGTGCTTAAAATTTGCCTCTTTAGGTTTGTACTGGACCGACAGGGCAACTGTGGCTAATAAGTAATTGAAATATGGACTTGATGAATAAGTATATCAAGATGGTTGATACATTGTGTGCAAGTGAAGACCACATGCTGATAAGATAAGATGGTATGAGAGCAGCAGTGGTGAGATCTCTCAGAACTTGGGCTAGAGTTCTGGGCAGCTTCTGCTTTAAGCTAAAAGGCTGGACTCTTCTTTTGGTGAACAGTGACAGGACTGAGAAAAAGGCAAGAGGACCAAGGAGGCAATTGGGTGTAGGAGCTTTAGGCTTTCTCTGAAATGTTAAATATTGCTCAATTTTTTATCTATGTGTCATAATTGTGTTCTTTTTTATGAAGCTCAGCACTGTTTGACACAAGTAAGTGATGATTTAGGCTGCACAATGCTAATTAGTGGAGTATAAGCTTCCAGTGTAACGTGGAGCGAGGAGGCAGATGCACGTGCTGAGATAAGCGAGATTTATTAAGGGCAAATCCAAAATCAGAGTCATAACGGTCCAAAGACAGATGGCCAACACAGATAGATCGGGGGGCAGACATGACAAATCAGAATCAAACAAAAAGTACAAACAGAACATCCAACATAGCATACAACACCAACAAAGCAAACAAAGATTCAAACAAAGACCAGCGAAAACAAACAGCAAACACAGGGCTTAAATACCACACCAGGAAGACGAAGGACAGGTGAAAACAATCATGGGCAGGGTTACAAAACAAGGGGCAGGCCTGCAGATAACAAAACAAAGAAGCACGTGGACTATACCAAAACACAAACATGTACAGGACTGGGAGGGACCCAACGTGACATCCAGTACATTTTAGCTTACATTGCCTTGTTCTAGAACAAAATTAAAGATGAAATGCGAAGTGTTTCTTGGCTGATTGACTTGACTCTATTTGCAATAAAGGAAAAAATGTGCACAGTCATATGCAAAAGTAACCATGTTCTGCTGCGATACGTGATCATAATGGAATACACTGGAACAATGGGCGGCTTCCCTCACACACAACAACTCGACTCCCCAACAAAAATCATCACAAATAGCAGATATGCACAGCCTAAACCAACAACAAACAGCATCAAACAACATTTAGTTCCTTTGTTGAAGCACGTGGACTACCATGAGCCAAATGAGCGCCAACCAGCAGCAAGACGCTTCAGTATGTTAGCACATCCTCTACAGGTAACAAACTTAAATATGGCATTTTTTCTGCAAATGTTAGTGCACAATTTCTAATTATTGCTGAGTTTAATATACTGGAAAAATACAACTAAACTTTTCCACAATTCACATATCCTTTTCCCCAAGATATGTTAAATTCAGCAAAGAATAATAATAACAATAATTGAGCATTAAAATGTGAAGTCTGTTCTCTGTAGATGTGTTCACTTATTTTCACTCAGAAAATGAATAAAACATGCTATGACCACCAACTTTTGCAAATGACCGTACATTTCATTTTTCTGTTTTTCTGATACATTTTTCATTTAACCACCTCCTTTTTTCACCACTGACTTCTGTGTTTTAAGCACCTGTTCTGTTCTGTCAGCTGGTCTTTTGGTGAGATCTTAGAGCTTGTTGTTTCCTTCCCCAGTGTCATTTGCAAATTACAGATTCCCAATAGATCTGCTTTCTACAGATACAGTGGAGCTACCGCTGTGAAGGGCTTCTCTTATTTTCTCTGCAGATATTGAGAACAGGTGACAGAAAAAAAAAACTTTTGCAAACACAGACTTTCTCAGCTGGTTGTTGAGAAAGACATAAATAATGTCTTGGCAGGGCTGAAGCTTCTCTGAACCTGCCCCTCCCTGTCAACGTTTTTTGCAAGTCAATAAAACTGCGGAACAGGTTGTTATGGTGTTGTAAGTGTTTCTCAATTATGATTCTGTAAATGTGTTTTGAATCCACCCAGGCAGTGAGCAGAACAGTGCATTTAACATTTCTCATAAGTGACACTCCTACAATAATCTTAACAACGAACACAGCCCACATCCACATATCTCAATAAGCTTTTGCTTCTTTCGGTTGCAAACATATAATTTTATTATAATTGAAGCACTATACTAACAGATCTTTTTTTCTGAAATGATATGTGTTGGTTGTTTTGGTGTGTACAATAACGTGGCAGTCAGACTGCAGAGAATGCCATTTCTCCTGTTCACACAGGCAGAACACAGGTCTGAAGGCTGGGATGGTGATTGATCTGACTGTTGGCCTCTTCTGGGCTTTTGTTTGGATGCTTCCAAGTGCAGACAAAAGCAAGAGATCAGCATTCTGCAACTTTTCTCCCTCCTCTAATGAGCTCCTCCACGTTACAGCCCATTTCCTTCCTTTTTTCTTTGATTCAAAAATCAGATATTCAGAGAACAAAACTCTCCTCATTCCGCATGAAGGGGCTCTTATTGTTTTTTTCTTTTAATATCGGTGTTGTCTACATGATTGTCATGTGTACGCTGTATGCCCACTAGGAAGCTTCTAGGATTTGTGTATACTCACTTAAAAATGAGTCGCTCTCAGGCTGGTTGCTGTAGCGCTGGGCTGCCCACCCTCACCCCACTCAATTTGCAGCTATTTTGTCTTCCCTATGCTTAAGTATTTTAAACCCAAAGTGACCATTACAGGATGAAAATAGCAAACACTCTGTGAGTGTTTTATTACAACCACCAGTGGAAGACACCACTGGGGCTTCACATCAACCAGATGGCAGGAGGAGGATTCTGAAGAGCCACACAAGGACAAGATAGGAAGACAAACAGAAATATATGGTCATCTTACATGAAAGTAATAAGTTCTGCAGACATGCTTGCAATGAATTGAATCTAGGAGCAACCAATTAGCATGGTCTTTGCATAATGCTCATCACTGGCCATTCATTTTCCTCCATTACTGAAAGTGGTGTTGTGCATTATGAGGACTTTAATAGCAACTACAGCAGCTTGATCATCTCTTGGTGTTTCATACTGTTAACGTGTAAAAGCTGCTCATAGTGCTGAGGGAATCACACATATATACCTAAATCATGCATTGCTATAGATAATAATCACATAGGTCTCCCATTGACCAATATTAGAACTGTCTACACTTGCACACACTTAAGAATAAAGGTGCCACAAAGGGTTCTTTGAGCAACGCCATAGAAGAACCACTTTAAATTCCCTAAAGAGACATTTTGTAAATGAGATGTGCAAGTCTGAAGAACCAATAATACATAATGTAAAGGTTCTGATTTAAAAGTTCTTCCTGGAATCTCTACATTAAGAAGAGGTTCCTTAAAAGTTTTAAAAAGTTCTTTGCGGTCATCTCATTAACTAAAATAGTGGTTTAAGAATTGGCCATTGAAAGTTAAGCAATTCAAAATATAAAAAGCAGCTTTTTATCATTTGAAAAATATTGCTAAAGTTCAGCCTTTACTATCTTAGAGTGACGCAAAAACACTTACTGTACGTTAATGTAACTGTTGCAAGCTGAGTTGATTACTGTAATGCTCTTCTTACTGACTTCCTGAGTAAACAATACATTCTTTACAACTCGTACAAAATGCAGCCACACAGATCCTAATAAAACAAAAAAGATCATCTCATATCACTCCCATTTTGAAAGAACAGCACTGTCCACCTGTATCATTCAGCACAGATTTTCAAGTTCTACTAAAGGGGTTAAGGCTCTAAATGACCTTAAAGCACTTGTTTACATATCTGTCTGTTTATGCTCCAGCATGTGATCTTAGATCTGCAGATACTGACCTTCTGCAAACACCTGTAAAATGCAGAAAACATGGAGACACGTTCAGTTATTCTGCTTCTAAACTGTTCCACCTTTTATTATAGAAAGTTCAAGTCAAGTTCAATACACACCTTTAAGAAACACTTGAAAACATATTTCTTTAAATTCTGGGTCTCTTTGGTATTTTTTTAACTTGATCAGTCATTGTCTTGAGTATTACTGTGAAACATTATCACCTATGTGCAAAGCATTTTAAGTTGCCACCAGTGTGAAAAGAGCTCGATAAATAAAGATATAATTATGATATTGCACAAAGAACCCTTTCTGTCACCTTTAAGAGTGTAGCTAATTTTTTTCATGCACTCAAACTTGTATTGTACTGTTTAGAGAGCAGTAATACACATATAACAGTCTGTTTCTTATCTTTTGGCAAGGCAAACATACATGCACTGTAAACTGGTTATTACTGTAAAATGTTATTAGTATATTTGAAAATGTATGAAAATGGCCAAAATTGTTCCTTATACTTTAGATTTTGGCATACATTTTGCAATGAAACAATGTGTTTGAAATATATATTACATATTGTCACTGTTTAAAGAAAAACATGCACACTGTATTGCCAGAAGCATTCACTCACCCATCCAAAGCATTGAATTCAGTTGTACCAATCACGTCCATGGCCACAGGTGTATAAAACTAGGCTCAGTATTGTGTGTGGCCTCCACGTGCCTGTATGACCTCCCTACAACGCCTGGGCATGCTCCTGATGAGGTGGCGGATGGTCTCCTGAGGGATCTCCTCCAAGACCTGGACTAAAACATCTGTCAACTCCTGGACAGTCTGTGGTGCAACGTGGCATTGGTGGATGGAGCAAGACATAATGTCCCAGATGTGCGCAATTGGATTCAGGTGTGGGGAACGGGCGGGCCAGTCCATAGCTTCAATGCCTTCATCTTGCAGGAACTGCTGACACACTCCAGCCACATGAGGTCTAGCATTGTCCTGCATTAGGAGGAACCCAGGGCCAACCGCACCAGCATATAGTCTCAGAAGGGGTCTGAGGATCTCATCTCGGTACCTAATGGCAGTCAGGCTACCTCTGGCGAGCACATGGAGGGCTGTGCGGCCCTCCAAAGAAATGCCATCCCACACCATTACTGACCCACTGCCAAACCGGTCATGCTGAAGGATGTTGCAGGCAGCAGATCACTCTCCATGGCGTCTCCAGACTCTGTCACGTCTGTCACATGTGCTCAGTGTGAACCTGCTTTCATCTGTGAAGAGCACAGGGCGCCAGTGGCGAATTTGTCAATCCTGGTGTTCTCTGGCAAATGCCAAGCATCCTGCACGGTGTTGGGCTGTGAGCACAACCCCCATCTGTGCACGTCGGGCCCTCATACCATCCTCATGAAGTCGGTTTCTAACCGTTTGAGCAGACACATGCACATTTGTGGCCTGCTGGAGGTCATTTTGCAGGGCTCTGGCAGTGCTCCTCCTGTTCCTCCTTGCACAAAGGCGGAGGTAGCGGTCCTGCTGCTGGATTGTTACCCTCCTACGGCCTCCTCCACGTCTCCTGGTGTACTGGCCTGTCTCCTGGTAGCGCCTCCAGCCTCTGGACACTACGCTGACAGACACAGCAAACCTTCTTGCCACAGCTCGCATTGATGTGCCATCCTGGATGAGCTGCACTACCTGAGCCACTTGTGTGGGTTGTAGAGTCCGTCTCATGCTACCACGAGTGTGAAAGCACCACCAACATTCAAAAGTGACCAAAACATCAGCCAGAAAGCAGAAAGGTACTGAGAAGTGGTCTGTGGTCCCCACCTGCAGAACCACTCCTTTATTGAGTGTGTCTTGCTAATTGCCAATAATTTCCACCTGTTGTCTATTCCATTTGCACAACAGCTGTGAAATTGATTGTCAGTCAGTGTTGCTTCCTAAGTGGACAGTTTGATTTCACAGAAGTTTGATCTACTTGGAGTTATATTGTGTTCCCTTTATTTTTTGAGCAGTGTATAAAGAAGTCATTTTAACACATTTCTATTGGTCAATTCATCATCACATTTATACATATTAAAAAGCACAGCTGACATATTTAAGTGATCAGGAAAAATAAAAATCAGAAAAAAATGGATAGTTTTTTTTGACAGTGACAATATAAAACAAACAAAAAAAACATGTCCATGCACTTCTTTTCCACATGGTTATTAGTCAAACAGGAGTCATGAGATATTTCTGGCCCAGATAAAGTATAATAGTGATTTATAAGAGATGGCTCTTAGTCTTGGAATGGTTGAATTCTTATCTTTGGATGCAGTTAAATATGAACACTATTAATTTTGCCAATCTATGCAGAGTGTGAGACTTGATCTCTCTCCTAAAAGAGGAGACATGGGATATTATTGGTCTTTACTGATCTTTTGCTCAGGAGAGACATCTGAGTAGCAGAAGACACAAGTCTCCTTTGTCTATCCATCTGATCTCTTTGTCTAGAAGAATCTACAGAGATATGAGGAGATTTCTCCTATGGCAACAAGCATTTTTAAGCATTACTTTAAATTTACATTTACATTTATATTTATGGCATTTGGCTGACGCTCTTATCCAGAGTGACTTACAATTTGATCATTTTACACAGGTAGGCCAAGGCGGTGTTAGGAGTCTTGCCCAAGGACCCTTATTGGTATAGTGTAGGGTGTTTACCCAGGTGGGGATTGAACCCCAGTCTACAGTGTAGAAGGCAGAGGTGTTAACCACTACACCAACCAACCAAATGAAACAATGCAAAACAAAAATAAATTAGATTAGGTGAACAAAAGCAATATTTCACATCAAGTAAAACCTCAAAAACACCACATCATCTTCTACCCTGTACTAATCTTTAAAGTACAAATGTACTGACCCATCCTACAGCTGGAGAATCTTCAGTCCTGGAGGGCCGGTATTCAGAATAGCCTGGTAATTTTCTTACTCAGAGACACCTGGTTCAGCTCATCAGTTTATTGCCAGGTTTAGTAAATTAATCAGAGCAGAAAAAATCACCAAACTGTGCTGGAGTGCAGCCCTCCAGGGGGCAGATTCTCAAAGCACTTAGGACCATCATAACTCATTAGGACCATCTATCTTTGGAGCCTTGGTCATAACTGACTGCTCCAGCAATTCTTAAAACTTATTCCAAGTCACATCATTAGTCTTATCTGTGTGGTGTGATTGCAGTAAAGCCTAGAAATACCTCACAGCACTTCCAGCAAAAAATTGCAAATGGCACTGAACATTAAAGTTAAAACATTCAAATTTGTATTTTTGTTGATTTTTTTTTTTATTATTATTACAAGACATGTCTTTGTGTTGGCGAATGCGTGCTGACAGGAAGTGACTCAATCACACTACGACATTGAGACAGCATTTTGACACTGCGGGGGGGACACACTTGCCTGGGCACATACACACATACACATTCACCATTAGCACACCCCGGAGTGGAATGGGGTTCATATTCAGGCCTAATTGAGGGGAAGAGATCAAGTGCTGTTAGATATGTGTTCCCTGGGGCTAGAGAATGATCATCACTATCACCATCATCATATCAACCTAGAGACAAAGGCACAGACCTCTACTATCAAACAAAACAGCTCAGACATATAAGCTATCAGTGTGTGTTCATGTCAGTGTGTGTGTCTGTGTGAGTGTGATAGTATTTATTTTTAGTGATGAGATGTGAAAGGTATTGGAACCAATCTAGGTGACAAACCAAATGATTTCCCATAATTGCTTTTGGCGGCGCTGCTTTGAAGCAGTGGGAGTATTGCGCTGAGGCTTTCAGGCTCACTGCCTCACAGCCATGAGCCACTTCAACAAATCACCTCATAAAGGAATAATCTGATTATCGAATAAGCTATCGATCAGGGTGATCTTCCGCACTGGATTAGCCTCCTTTTGTCACGAAGGGGTATTTTGAGGAGACACCACCACTTCTTTTAGGTGTTTGTCTCAGATGAAGTGCAAGATCCCTACAGAGCTCTTAACACTCCTCCCTAGTCTTCTCCTCCACTGTTATCCTGTCGTTCTCGTCTTCTCTCACTTGTTAGCTCGCATCTCTAAACCCCCAGCTTCACTCCTACTGCTCACGAATGTGACTCACTGTCTGTCAGCTGTTGCAGTGGGGTGTATGTATGTAATTGTGAAAATAGCAATCGCGTGATGTTAACATTTTTTTCCCTACAGTAATCTGGATCAACCAGCCTGCATTCACATTTAGTCAGGGTTAAACTACGAGTCACACAGCTTGAGAAGTACAGTCCTGTGCTAACATCAGAAATCATACTTTGTTTAATTCATTACCAGTGAAAGCAACCGTTAAGTGTTTAATAAACCATTATTTCTGAGGAGATTAGATATTGCATGATGCAAGGGGACATCAAAGAAATGTAAGTGAAAAGGGACCGCTTACAAAGACCTGGTAGACCACCAAACCTGTCACCAGAGAAACAGCACTTAAAGCGTCTATCTTTGAGAGAGAGAAGAAAGTTAAACTCTACTCTTGCTTCAGATTTGAAGAAATACACAGGTGTTTCTGTCCATCCTTCCACTCTGAGAAACAACTCATCACTATAAGTCTAAAAGAATGTGTAGCTGAAGTAGAAATAGAAGAAAAAGAAGAACAAAATAACAAAATCAAACGAAGAAGTTGCTGTTCTCAGAACAATGGACTGACCACCCCAGAGTCCAGACCTCTGAATGTGTTTGTGATTATTTGGATCATGAGAAGCAGAAAATACAAGCAATGTCTAAGACTGAACTTTGAATGTGTGAAAAATATCCCTGCAGATTTCTTTGAAAAACTGAAAGCAAGTGTCCTGAAAAGAATGGAAGCAGTAATAAGGGTAAAGGATGAACACACAACGTTACACAAGATAACTTTTTTATCTTGAGATCATAAAATAATTCACTTGTTATCTCAAGATAACAAGACAACAAGATAACTTGTTATTTCAAGATAGCAATCCAGAAAATGGTAACTACTTTATGGCCTCTCTGGACATCCATACAACATTCTGAAAATATTGATATTTAGTTGTTTACGAGTCTGTAGAGTTTACTGATAAATACATTTTCTTTTTTCCCCTGATACTGAAAAATGAATAACAAAGCTGTTCTGACTGGAAAGTAAATAAATGAAGGGTGGTCTCTGACTTTTGCACAGTGCCATACATTACAGTCATCTCTGGGAGTAACTAAACAGCTCTATTAAATCATTGTATAAAAGCGCCGAACTGAACATCTGGCAACAGACAAAATAACAAGCTATCATCAGTCTGTTATCTGCATACACAAATTTGGTTCAACATTTAGTGTCTATAAACACTCAGTCTGAGCTATAAAAACCTTTCAAACAGCACAGTTCTCTGCAATTTACCTCCACTCTTTAGATAAAACGCCCAGAGATATTTTTGGTCACAGTATAACAGGGTTTGCCGATTTTCTTCTGAGAGAGGTTCACATCATTTAGATTATCATGGTGGAACAAAATATTAAATGAAATTAAATTTAAACCTTTATTTAGCCCCTGCGGAGGGGTCTAGGCTTCCATCCCCCATGAGAATAGCTCTGGCAGTTTGCATTGTTTTCATGTAGTTTCTGAATAATAAGCTGTGAGATGTAAACCTGGATTGTTAAGTGGTTTTATGGGTCAAGCACTTAAAAACCAGGTTTATTATATAATAAGGCTTATAAATTTGTCACCACAGGGACTTCACTGCAAACTGACTGAGATATTCTCAGGTTACAGAAGTGTGTAATAAAACTTTGGGGCTGCTGGTCGGCCCTGGTCATTTAAGGGATTAACAAATAATCACAATACATTGAGGGAAACAATTTAGCCAAGTAAACAAGAATATCTGAGATTAAAGTATTAAGCCAGTTTAATAATGTACTGTTAAAAAAAGTCAAACTACACACACATTTTCTAAACCGCTTATCCTCCTGGGTCAAAGTATGTGCTGGGCAGGAGGGAGGAAAGGCAGGAAAGGCAGGAAACATCTCGGACAGGTCACCAGTCCATCATAGGGCAGACAGACATGTACATCCGCGCACACACACTCACACCTACACTGTTATAAAGTATTTAAATAAAGATGCTGTGCAGGTACATTTTTCCTTCACCAAGGTACAAACAATGTAAATGCTCCCTCAAAGGTACAACAGTGGTTTTAAGGTTCAATACACACACCCACACACACACAGCCACACACACAGCCACACACACCTTCTAAGCTGCTTCTCCTCGGGGTCGCGGGGGGGGGTGCTAGAGTCTACCCCCGCGGTTATCGGGTGGAAGGCTGAGGTCCAATAGTGAACCTTAAATACATTTTTACCCTGTAAAAAGTCCATACGTGTACCTTTTCATAACCTAATGTTTTAAAACAGAATAATAAAATAAAGAGAGAGAGACGAGAGGGGGTGTGTGGAGTCAATATAACTTAAATATCATTTCAGTGGATTATGGTACAGTTATGTTCCCTGACAAAAGGTACTGAGATGTACCCTTAATGGTACCAGACTAATGACAAGAAGGGTACTGCCTCAGTGACAGTTTATATCATTTAGCACATCCTATTAGCACACCCATGTCTTTAGACAATAGGAGGAAGATGCCCACCAAAGACCTCGCTCACTCCCCCACTTACGACATGGTAAACTTAAAAAAAAGAAACTTTGCACTAAACTTAGCAAAATGCAAATATATGGACAGTAGGAAGAAACTGGAGTACCCAGAGGAAATCCACGCAGACTTAAGGCGAACACGCATACTACACACAGAAAAGACCCTGGTGGCACAGCCAGGGAACCAGACACTGGCCAAATGTCAAAATAATGAAACACTAAATAAATTATAACGATTAAATTTTTAAAGACTAAGTGAAACAAGTGCATGAGCTTTAGAGAATATTGTAATATATTCCAGCTCATTTAACTCCGTTCACTTGGTCTTTTTAAATATGTGAGATTTTTTTTAGTTAAAGTAGCACTACTGAGCACTGAGGTGAAAAAAAGCATGCTAAAATATGATGTGTGTGTGTGTGTGTGTGTGTGTGTGTGTGTGTGTGTGTGTGTGTGTGTGTGTGTGTGTGTGTGTGTGTGTGTGTGTGTGTGTGTCACCCTATAAAGCCTGGAATAATCTTGTAAAAGTCAGAGGCATCATGGACCACATCATACATAGTTACACATACGTCTTTACATATTAACGCCAGATGCACCATAGAAGATAATTCACTTACATCCACACCTCTTTCACCAAGTTCTGACTCATTTCTCTTTGAACACTTTGGAACAGTCTGAGAATTCTTAAATAGAATTTGAATATTAATATGCACTCACAATCACCTGACAATCACTCACAAGAGGGCTATGAAGCAAGAAATGTTCAATTGCACTTTGCACGCAATTATGCATTTGCACCAGAAAGGTCTCCAAATCCCAAAACTTCTAAGTATATGCAGTGTAGCTTTAAACTTCTAAACATTTTTGTTTAGTTAGAAACTGTTTTAGTTTTATTTTGTGTCATTATTTACTTAGTGTCTTATTATTTTAAAGTATTTTACCTATTAGTTTTAAAATGATCATATTATTCTTTTTTGATCAGCTCAATAATTAAAACCAGATGTCCAACATCTATGAAATTTGCAGGAGGCTGAAGTGTAATCTAGTGTTTGGAATGTGATGTGACTTGTGTTGGCATATTTGACCAGCACAGATGTGACCTGTGGTGTCATTTAAAGTTCAAATGTTTCCAACTTTTGTGCGATTCTCAACAGGAAAATCTCATTGTGGCCAATAAGAGAGTAGTGTGTGCCCTTCTCGCATGAATGAACTCAATTTTAATTACTGCTCCATTATGTAAGCATGAGGAATCCTGACCCAACACTGAATATAAAATCTTTAGTACTGAATCAGGGGTAGACCGATTCTGGCCTTCCATGTTTGCATTTACGGCAAATAAAATAAATAAAGTTGCAAGCTAACATTAGCCAAGCAAGCTAATATTGTTATGATGGTTGCTACCGATATTTACTCTACATCTTCCCTTTCACTCTGTTGCCCACCGAAGACCCTTGCTCACTGTACAGAAAGCACAACCCGCTTTGGTAGCCAGGGTTGAGCACAGTGCATACCATGAACCTTGTGAAAATCAACTTCATATACAAACAGTAACCAGTACGTGGCCATATGCAAAAGCTTGAGCACTTTTTTCTAAGTGAAAATAAGACACACCCTCTATAGACAACACACTTTTATCTGTCAACTGCACATTTTAAAACACAATTATTGTTCATTTGCTGAATTTATCAATTTAACATATTGAAGAAAAAAAGAAAACATAAAATGTGTGAAAGTTATGGCACTTTTTATTTATTTAACACAGCATGTTTAATATTTAACACAGCACAAAAAAAATGTGCACTAAATTTAGCAGAAAAATGCAAATATGTAGGTCTCTTCCCTGTAGAGGTTGTTTTAACTTATTTTCACTTAGAAAATCAACTGATGCACTGATCAACCACATACACACAGGAGAACACCTAGCTTTAGCATCCAGATGAGTGCTATAAGAGCCACCAGTGATGAATCTGAGGACAGAGTGATAAACACAACCCAGAAGCTTATGGGTGTTAATTGAAGCGTATAACCTGTACATTCTTGTTTATAACCTGTATAACCCCCTTCATGTCTATACCCCCTCATATCTTTAACCTGTATATACTATACTTACTGTACATTTGTAACATACATATTTATATTTCTGCTAAGCACTTCTGGATGGATGCAAACTGCATTTCGTTGCTTTGTACTCGCGACATACGCAATGACAATAAAGTTGAATTCTATTCTATTCTATTCTATATATAGGACATAAGTGATCATTTTCCTAGCGACCATAGAGAAACAAGCTCTGTTTATGTAATGGAACCTTATACGGCATATTTAATATTTAAGCGTTAGAAGGCTTGTATTAGTCTTTAAGTCATACAATGTGTTTGCTTTCATCTATTACTTGTGTAGGGGACAGGTCGTGTGGGGAATATCTGCTCGTTCAGTACAAGCTGGGTAGGAAGGCATGTGCTGAGCATAATGAAAGCAGCAGCAGGAGGCAGAAAAGAGGGCACGTTTGAAGAATGCCTCTTTCATGAAGGTCTGCAAAGATTCCCTGTTCTTTACAGGGCCTACACTGTTTTTGTATTGTATTTTATTTATTTATGTATGCTTTTATGCATTTTCCCTTAATTTAACTGTTTTTGCTACTGTGCCTTTAGGACTGATACAAGTACTAAGCTCTAATCAGATTGGCAGTCCTGTATTGTGCATCAATCGAAAAGCAGTTAAGGCTGAAACACTACTTAGAACGGCAATGTGAATGGACAGGGCTAAAATGCTTTAAGCTTTTAGTAAGTGCAACATCATAAAAACAGTTTAAAATGGGCTCTTTTTGCAGCTTATTGTCCTGGGGCATGTGGATTGAGGAGTGAATGGTATGTATTTACAATTTTAGCCGTGTTTATATACTATATCAGGGGTAAAAAGAGCCATTTTGTTCTTTCAAACAAGAAACTGGAATGCTTGTAAATGTAAATAAGTCCATTCATCTCCAAATCATCAGTGTCCATCTTTGCCATTTCATTAGCTACTAGCTACTAATGATTGTTTTCTGCGTTGCTATGGTGTGTACGCAGCAGTGTGTGCGACAACATTCAGAGTTAAAGTTTGGTGAATTAGCAGATATGGGCTACATTAACTCCAACATTTAAGACCATGGATTGTTAAAACTGTGTTAGAAGAGCAGAGCTTTATTTTACTGCAAAGGAGGATTATTTTATTTTTACCTAAAAGTCAACAGGGCAGTAAAAGGGCCAACCCCTGTACTATATTGAACTGGAAAGAAAATCAAAGAAAAATCTGTTGTTACATGAAAAAAGGAGGAAAACTCAATTTTCCCTGAAATGGGAAACACCTTGCCAGTCCATCACAGAGAACTTCCAAACCAAACAAACGTAAAACTACACTCACTTCCAGCCAAGACTTTTATTTGTATCTTTTTGTCATAATTACCTGGGTGGGTGGGTGTGTGTGTGTGTGTGTGGTTTCCTATGAGTGGGCTCCAGAGAGCAGGTTAAATCTGCAGCCCTTGGCCTTCAGTGCTATGTGCAGGTCATTAGTTAGTAATCATGTCAAGATTTATAACTAAGACTGCAGCCTTTCATTCTCTTTATAACATTCACTTCAAGGACATACAAGTTGTTAAGCTACATTTGAGTGTCATTCATTTAAAGAGGCTGGCAGTTTAATTGCAAACATTTAATCTCTCAGTGACCCTAAAGATTTTACTATATTTAAACAATATTTAAATAAAAAGAAAATAACTTTTGCACCCCTTATCAGCTTATTTTTAAGCTTTTATTTTTTGGCAGAGGTCAGACCATAAATGTGTATGAGATATCGAATTACTGAGGTTGAGTTAAATTCAACCAGGCTTGATTGCAGTAACCATAGTGGTAAGTGTTAGTGTTTTACATAAGTAGGAATTTGATCAGTTGTCCAAACAGTATTAGCATTTGCTAGTACTACGGCTTGCTGGCCAAACAGATTATTTAAGCAATGTGAGCATTTATCAGGCACAACTGGTTCATGTGGGGCAAGACTGAGCCAATGAGGGAAGATCTGCCTTCTCACTTGGTTTAAGGGAGCATTCAGCATTTTCCAATTTAGCTGCCAAACTCAAATCCAAGAGGAAACACGAAAAAGCAAAAATCTCTCTATTGATAACAAGTTCTCATTTTATCAAACCAATTCTTTCAGTTTGTTCCTTTCAATTAATTTAACATCCAGTTCAACCAATTCATTTTCTGATTTCAGAGTTTGTGCTGCTGCAAAAGATAAACAAAAACTGCAATTTACAGGCTCTGGTCTATATTTTACATTCACTGTAACTGCACTATTTTCTGCCTTCATTACATTAGGCTGATCAGGTCAGCATTTAGCTACAATAACACATTAACAGGCAAATAATATTCAGTGACAGGATTTAAGTTCAGAGCTTCAAATGTTTAAAAAGCTAATAGCTTGGCGCTGAAATAACGTAGAACTGGATGCATAAAGGCTACTTTACTTTAAGGCTACTTAAGTGCATTAAACGATTTCTTGCTGTATTTTATGTAACATATTTTAGCACTGTGTCCAAGCCTTACTGTTGATAAAAATAGGTGTATAAAAAGGTGATAAAGTGACTGAAATACCATGTTTTATTTCATGTTCATGTTTTTGTGTGTGTGTGTGTGTCTGTGTGTGTGTCGTGCAATGTTGTTGCTCTTAATTTAGCAGTCAGTACTGAAGCATGAACAAAATACTGCCCATTTTATCATTCTTTACTTTGTTTTAGATTTGCATTGTTATTGCCATTTATTATTGGGTTTGAATGGGCTGAGTTGGCAAGGATTACAAGCAAACCAAGGATTTAAAGTACTCATTTACTATGAAGTACCTGTTTACTTTTTTTGTGATACTTTATGTCATCTGAGTGGAGTTTGAATGGAGTCAGTAGATCACTGTTTGTCAGGCTGTGCTTGATCGCAGTTATATATCTTTCGAGGCCTGTGTGCATCTGCAGTCCTCCAGCTGTGGCATTTAGACTGCATATAGTAAACATACATTTGTCAATTAGTAATTAAACCATTCATAAGCATGAAACTGGCAATACAAAAACATAATGCAAGCATTTAAGTACATTTTTTGAGGGGACTTTTCATAATCAGATTCCTTCCGAATTAACAGTACAGTGCATTCATTAAAAGTGCCAGTTAGATTTCTCAGCAAATACACATACATTTTTGTGCATTAGATGTGCAAGTAGTATGAAGAAAATGTGAATATGCTAATGAAGGGTCAAACAACCAGAGTGACATGATATCTAAGTTCATTTTGTTAGAGCTAGAGTTAGAGTTTAGCTGGCACCAGATATTACAATAAAAATTACTGTACCAGGCACAATGGTGGCAGGAGTTAAAATGCACAGAATAATTGACTTACAGAACTGTGCAATAACTACCTGAGGAAATTAAGTGTAAGGCCATTTATCTGGGAGTAAGTGTTTACCTGTTAAAACTATTAGAATACATACACTAAACAAATAAACAATGCACTGTGATTTGATGTCTCTCTGTGTGCTCGGTTAGCTTAACCATTGCAAATCTCCCCTTGGCAAAGCCTTGTATTAACGGGTATAGTATATAGTTTATTTAATCACTTTGTCCTTAAATTAAATCAGATCGCTACTGATGGAAATGAATAAAGTCATAAATTGGCTGTCGTGCCCCAAGAAGTCAGGAACCAATATATACGTCTAAACAATACAGTAATATCTTTTTGATAACCATAAATTCTTCTTACTTTTTACTGTGTTTGTATTTAGTTCTTTTTATTCAAAAATACTATAGTGTTTTTTCCAGGAAGAATCACACTTACTGTCATGATAAACAGCGATTTTCATGGCAGCCTAAGACTTTTTCTCAGTACTCTGTGTGGCTCTGCTCTGAAATGTGCACTCATACCTGTATGAAGCATGTCATAATATTTATAACAACTGCATACAAACGTCTTGCAGTACATGCTGATCCAGAGCATTGTACACATGCTAAATGTTTGGCATATCAGATGATTATGCGAGTCGTAGTAGATGTGTAATCTTTTCAGCTTTCAAGAATTATGATTCCTTGCGAGCTTGAGACATGAATTATCAGACACAGCAACAAGTGTTTGACAGTGCTATATTTTTAGGGTGGAATACAATTTGCAGCTATACCTGCTAAATGATAATGATTTTTTTGTGTGTGTTGATGTGTCACACCTGGCAGGTATCATCTCAACAAAAGCGAAACTCTCACTAACAGATATTAACTAAAGTTTTTTCTTTTCCTTTTGCGCATTAAATGCTGTGCCTATGCAAAACTGGAACAGAAAACTACAGCTATAACTTTTTAAACTGCTTGGCCAAAACTTTCATTTTCAAGTTACTAATGATGAAAAAAAACTTATGTATGCAAAAATAACTTTTTACCTATGCAAAGGTTCTCTGTAGGGAATATTTGAACTTATTTTCATTTAGAAAATCAACAAAATGTATCATTGAAATTTTGCTAAAAGCCTACAGTCTGACATTATGACCCCTTGGCTTATCATTCAGTTAATTTCAACAACTTCTATGAAACTAAAGCCCTATCTAAAGCTAGATTTATATGCTATACATAATTTATACATAGTTATTACTGAGTAAATTCATGGTTTTATTACAGCAGTACAAATGTTCAATGTTCATCAGATCTATTTTAAATTAACATTAGCAAATAAAATATTTTCCCAACTCTCATCAGATTAACTAGGATACTGTTGGTTCTCCATGTATGAAATGTTGTGACTCTGCGTTGAGCTGCTAGTGAGAAATGAGATGTGAAGGGGGGGGTGATCATTTACATTTCTCCTAAAAGATATGCTGAGATAAAACAGACAGTAACTGCAGCTTTGTTCATATAAAAACATCAAAAAAAGCATTTAAACATTATAGCATGAAACGCAAACAGGAAAATCTAGTTTTGGGAATCATACACATTTCAATCAAAATATCTTCCAGCAATGTTATTGAAGGGAAAAATGCATAGTTGAACTGAGGGACCTCCTCCATATCAGGCAGAAATTGCATTTCATGGCTACTGTTAAAAAAGGGTTCAACCGAAAACCGGCTAACATCTTGCTATTTCAGAACCGCACAGCTGGAGAACAGCACATTATGCTTATTCTGCTCAGTCTGCCTAAACAAATTGGGACGTTGTTTGAAGCCTTGCTTGATGAATAAATTATATTTATTCATATAATAATTATATTATATTTTATATTGGTAAGCCATGATCTGAGTAAGGCTGTTGAACATTGCAGTGTTTGAGTCTGATGGAGCTGTGCCTGTACTGTGTGTGCAGGAGTTCCGCGGCTGGTGCTAGGAGGCCGATGGGACTGCCTGACTGCAGGGGACTCATGCTCCAGTGACGAAGCATGCAGTCCACGGCTGCGGACGCTGCGGCAGTGTGTGGCGGGTGGCGGCAGCGTGAAGCTGGGGCCTGGAGCACGCAACCACTGTGAGAACGCTGTGAATGCTCTGCTGGCCAGCCCTCTACATCGCTGCCAATGTAAACGCGGCATGAAGAAGGAGAAGAACTGCCTCAGCATCTACTGGAGCCTCAAGCAGTCTGTGTTACACGGTAAACACACACACACACACACATCATGCACTTATAAATACATATCAGGTCATGTTGTTCCCAGAACCATTTCAATGAATAATTCAATTGCATGTGTACTTTTATATTCGTAAATTTATAACTAGGCCTGTGCCGGTAACAGAATCCTCTTATTTAGGTGACCATGTGGAAAATAACTGGAGTAATGGGCTAAACAGGGTTGGAGAGGAGCAGTCATATATTTTTACTTTGTTTGTCCATTTAGCTTACAAAAAATAAGCTCCGGTTCACACTCAATTGCTGTGCTTGTTCTTTTGGTAAGTTTAAAGTTAGGAACCATCTCAAAATAAGTATGGAAGAAAAAGTATTGTTCTTATTATTGTTATTATTGTTATTATTATTATCATCATCATTTCCGTAAGTACATCTTCAGATGCTTTCATCATTGATTAGGTTCCCAGAAGCATCATCAGATGTGCTTAAAGAGCTACTACAAATAATGGTAGTAATAATAAAGACTATACTAAATAGAAACACTTCCAGTTATTTTAAGATGGTTCCTAACTCTGAAGAGGACGTGGGAACAAACAAACAGTAATATTGTGTAAGTTAAGGTATAAAATGAGAATTCTGAGTCATGTCTGAAACCTGATGATGTGGTCTGAGGATGTCTTTTTGTACATGCATGATATCTGCCTGCTGCATCAGTACAGCACACAGTCCCTACCCCACCCCCAAGGCTCCCCTTGAGCACATTCAACCAGCACTGCTCAACAGCTTGGTTTCTAGAACAATTCATAAATCCTAGGTGTAATAAAAGTGGTATTGCAATACTACTTAGGGGAAATATAATTTACATGATTTTCCATTTACCCCAAATGTGCTTGATTAGCCAACACATGTTTGATGTTCAAATTTCACTTCTTTAGTTTAGAACTAAAGCTACTAGGCTAATAGTACTAAAACAGTGAAAGTCAATAGTCACCCAAATTGTTTCAAATAAATACACATCCAAAACTTCTTTGAACTTGCTCAAACACACAAGTCTTAATTCATATCGGGTTGAGAGGCTGACATGGTTTAGACCAGAATATGACTCTATGATGAACTGTTTAGCTAAAAGAAAGGGGAGCCATTTTTAACAACTGGAATCACTTTCTGTAGCACGATTTGGTATCTCCACGCAAGACAACCAAAGACCAGACTAAGGGAATTCACAACACAGAAGCCCTGTAGGATAATGTCTATGAAGGGGGCCTCAAATGTATATGTTTGAACCTAAATATCACTGTGATCAGAACAAAACCTTGTATCTCCTAATATGCATGTTGCCTTTTACATTGTATGTACATTTCATGATAAATGGACTACAGAAACGGCCCAAAATGCCAAGTCTACAATCATTGACTTACATTAAAAGTAAAGTATGTGTTTTCCTTTCCCTGTAAAGTTATCATGTTGGAGATATGAGGTTTTGTTCCCACAGCAGTGATAAACACATTATGAAGTATATTAGCCGGATGCTGAACCCACTGGTGACTCCCTGGACCCACCCTTATGATAGTAAGTAAGCAAAACAAAGATCAGTTAAGACCAGTTATACAGAGCAGCTACCTCAGATTCACTTCTTTGAGGTGTCATCTGCAAAAAATCTAAAATTGTACTGTTGTGTATAATGTGCTAAACTACCCTGAATTTCTTTGTGTTGTTTTCGCAAAATAGAATGCAACAATTAATCTTCTTGCGCTTCATCTGTCTTGCAGTAAGCAAGCCTTAGACATTACTGTGTTAACACTACGTGCTTGTGTAATGCCTGTGATCCAGCCCCCAAGAGTCTGAAGGTGTAATAGTGCTGGAATGGGTGACTTTATGTGGATAATAATGTGGTTCCAATTTTAGCTTGAATATTCAAATAAGGTTTATCCATGCTATTATACTAAATTGTTATTTTTATATGACCCAGAATTCTCCAAATTCTCTTATTTTATTATTATTTTATTTTTAATTAGTTATTTTCATATTTGATACTGATATTTTATTTATGTAAACAAGTTTATTGAAAGTATTTGAAGCAAATATTTTCAGACTGTGGTATATATTTCTGGAAACAATTTGGGAGACTACTTCTGATGTTTGTCAGCAACAACATTAGCCTAGCTGCTCCAGTTTTAAACTAAAGAAGCAAAAAATTTCATACCAAGCATGTCTTGGCAGTTGAACTGCATTTGCGGTAAGAGGAAAATCATATAAATATGACTTAGCTAGACATTCCTTTCGTGCAGGATGTCCTAACACCCAGCATATTCAAATGTTTTATTATGCTCATGTGATTATTGAAATGAGCACTAAATTAGTTGCACCATCTCTGGGGGCTGTAACCTCGGTAACTCAGTTGACCGTCACTGGGCACAGGCCTACGCATAACTGTGATTTCTCTCAGTAATAGTGTGTGTGTGGGTGTGTGTGCGTGCAGGACTGAGCCTTGTGGAGAGTTATCCATATGAGCCTGTGGAACGAGGGTCTGATTACGTCCGTCTGGCTTCTATTGCTGCAGGTATGTAATTTACTCTACATTCATACTCACACACACACACACACACACACACATACACGTGCCAACATCAGTTAATGACTGTGAACATCCCCAACAGATGACGACATCCTGCTATGAAAACATTCAAATATGAATGGCTGCAATCAAATATGCATGTTGTGTGGATTATGGGTTAATTGTATTGTAATCATACTCATGTTTCTCTAATTAGAACCTTGATATGCTGTGCGTTTCCATATGCTCTTGTACACAGATCTCATTAAGCCATCTAGGAGATCAATTTAGTTGCTATCATTTATAAAAGTGTACTTGAAACAGCAAAAAGACTATGTGAATCAAATGGCTGGCAACACAGGAAAGACATTGGCAGACTGCAAATCCAGAGTGGACTTTTCTTTATTAAGGACAATCCAAAAATCACAGTCATAACTTATTATTTATTGTTATTCTTAACATTTAGTGTTTAGTAACCTCTGTCAATTATTTGGTAACCACTATGAAACTAATATGCAGGTTTTGTAGCTCTGAGAGTCAAGAATTAAAATGTGGGCACACATATTTACACATGTTTAGGATTAACCCCTTAAATTTGCAGGTTTGTTAGATCCCAAAGCTTATAATTAAGGAACTACATAAATTAATGCAATGCTTGCTAAGAGTAAGGAATGCAGGGATGAATTACTGAGTAGGCCAGCGGGCATGGCCAAATGTATCATATTAGTGACCTGCATGACTGGTCAGGGCCACCCAATGTCCAGGAGCGCCAAAAGGTCACGAAAAAATTAAGTAAAACGTGTATAAAATGATTTGAATTGTCTATTAATAGGCATTATAATATTCAGTCTGGTTTAAGTCTATTCACACTGGTCAGTTGCTGTCTAATAAACCAGCCATTAATATACAAAAAGTATCATCATCATGCTTTCAATTTGGTGGACAGTGGCATCTATATGGGTAAAATACAGGTAAAACAAACAACCGTTTTCTTTAACATACATCGTGTACATTAGTAATCATTGTGAGGGAGCTGATGCTCAACCTTTGACAACCACAGCCAATCCTGACAAGACCTTAGCTGAGGGGTTTAGGTATTTTGTAATGAATGAACAGGACAGTATTCCAGCGAAACTGCTGTAGGGTCACAGGTCAATGAATAATGAATCAATCAATGATGACTAATCAATGAATAAGTCCTGTGAATGATAGAGGTTTATGTTTGTTGATTTTGTGGGTATGGGGCATCATAACTCCAATGCTAGGGGCACCAGAAGATCTTAAGCCAGCCCAGCCAGTAGGGCTAGCAGCCAGAAGCCTATGGCTGCTAGGGACTTTGGATGTTCCCAGAACAGAAGGCCCGAGGCAGCTCAAAGATTGGGGACAGTTCATTGCAGATGCAAACAGATGAATATGTGATGACTGAATAAAAGAAAGATATACCCCTGTATGCCTGTGAAATATGCCAGTGTAGGATATAATAGGCTGTTGCAGAAGAATACAATGATTTTCATTGTTTACATTTTTCCAAAGCTGCTCAAAGTGCATATAAACAAACACAAGCTGTTTATTAACCCCTAAACAATCCAAGCCTATTACATACTAAGGCTTATTATTCAGTAGCTACAGGGACTTTAAGGTAAACTAATGGAGCTATTCTTAGCTTACAGAAGTGTGTAATAATGCTCCGTGCCCACCGGCAGGCCCACGGCTTGCCAAGGGGTTCGTTATTTTTAGATGCATATTTTTTTGGGTTCCTTTTATTTCAGCTGCATTATGATCAAAAAGTGGGGGCAGGGGAGGGCTCCCAAAACACTTGTCTTGTGAGACTAGGATCCATCCTTGAAGGAATGGAAGCCCAGTACAAACAAAAGGGTAACAACAGGAAGAAAACCTGGAATTACACTATAGATTGGAAAACGTGTCTCAGAAACCCATCAAGGCTCAACAGAAACTTCATGATTACTGAAATAAATTAGTAAATAAAGAAAGAATGTAATAATCTCTAACTGGTTACACAAAGCTCAAGAGCAGAACTAGAACTGGAAAAGGTTCATCCTGGACAAATCAGCCTGGCCAGTGTCTCCCAGTAGGGTGAATATTGTGACACAGTCAGAGATGACAGAGTTGAATATGAACGCTGAAAGAGATGTGTTGAACTTCAGGTTTGGCTGCAGATCCTGTCTCTAAACCCCCCAGTTATCCCTCTCCCTAATCGCTCTGTCTCTCTCCTGACTACACTGACAGAGACTCAAAACAAAGTTTAAATAGAAACGTGTTATTGCAAGGCACCGAAACACAAATAAAACTGTCAGTGTGTCAGGTTGGGTTTGTGGGGTGCTTGAGGCATGAGCAGAATTATATGGGCCCGGAGGGCAGAACATAATGAGATATTAGCTCTCTCTCTCTCTCAGACACATACACACAATGTGTGCACCCGCTCATGTTTTTTGTACACAAGCAAAGACATGTAAAACACACTTAAACCATAGTGGGCGTGACTGCGCAGAGAAAATGGATGCGACAGAGGAACAGAATCATTTTCTTTCACTAATGGTACTGAATTAACTGTGCGCTACTCAGGCATGAGTTTTAATGGTGGCCATTTCCAAACACTGCAAGCATTTAATGAGCAGACTCAATTTGTTCAAATTAAATAGACCACACACACACACACACACACACACACACACACACACACACACACACACACACACACACACAGAGAAAATGGCATGATGCCACTTTTTCTTTTCCAATACCAATATTGAAACCTTAGGTATGAGCCTAGCTTCAAAATAAGCTATTTTTTAATTAAAGCATTTCACTTAAGATCCACAAATATTTCTTACATTTTCAGAAAATTCCAAAATTTCTGTATAATTAAGTGGTTGGTACATAGTCATTCAGAGTGGTAACATGAAATGGTGCACTGTAGAGGAACTTACTGACTCTACAATGATTTCTTTACAATGGTGGATCAAAACACCTGCAAAATATAGCCATTCTATTTACTATCCAAAAGCAGTGAACCTACATGTGTTCTGAGCTTTTATATGTAATGCTGTTGATGGTAAAAAAGTGACAAACCTTACAATGTACCCTACATGTACTCTTTCAGCCTGAATGTGTTTCAGAACATATATTTTAAGCCAAAAGCTGCAAACTACTGAAAAAATGTATCAGCAAAACAGCAGCATATCAATACGCATTTCATTTCATAAGCTTTTAGAGGCATTTAAACCTTCAGATGTCTCATTCCTATCGCCACGACTGTGAACAATCCTTACAAGGTTATCTAGAACAGAGCACCTCACATCAATCCACTCTGAATGACTTTGCTTATATCCTAACAATTGAATTATACACTTATTAAACAGTGGCTGGAATTTCCCTTTAGGAGGTGCAGATGAACATAGGCACAGATGACTCAAACGCTATACTACTATATGATAGTATACTAACATGAAGGGACACTTTCAGCACTACTTGAACCCTGTTATGGAACACTGGCATAACCATATAGTAAATTTGCAATAACAGATGTCATATTCTGCCATAAGTTGTCATGAGATGATCAGTGACATGTTACCATTAGCAGTAATTGTCATGACAGATGTCAATGTTTGATCTGCATGACCCACATTCTCTTGATGTCCTGACTTGATTCACTGCTAGATTCAGAGTTCATTTTTTCCATCAATGATGGCAAGCTGTCCTGGCTTGTCCATGTAATATTTAACAAAAGTTAAATGTTCTTTTCGGAGAGCAGTGGCTTTCTCCATGCAACCCTGCTATGCACACCATTGTTGTTTAGCATTTTCCTGATGGTGGATATCATGAACATTAACATTAGCCACTATGAGAGACCTTTAGTCGCTGAGAAGTTACCCTGGGTTTCTTTGTGATCTTGTGGATTATTATACGCCTTGATCTTGATATGATCTTTGTTGGTCAACCACTCCTGGGGAGCATAATAACGGTTATGAATTTCTTCCCTGACTGTGGGTTGGTGGAGTCCAAACTCTTCAGAGGTGGTTTTATAACATTTTTCAGCCTGATGACCATCGACAACTCTTCTTCTGAGGTCCTCAGAAATGTCCTTGTTCATGCCATGATACACTTCCACAAACATGGGTTGTGAAGATCAGACTATGATAGATCCTTGTTCTTCAAATAAAACAGGGTGGTCACTCACACCTGAGTTTCGGCTTTCAGGTCACATTTAGGCAGAAATATAGAAAACTCAGGTTCACAAACTTTTAAGCACCACTGTAAGTACAAGTTGTTCATTTTTCAGTGTTAGAAAAAGGGAAAAAAGTTAGTGTGTTTAGTTAGTATGGGGACACTGAGAATATTTGCTCAAACACTGTGGATGCAGCTGAGCACACTGGACAGCACAAACAGTGAAAGAAAGAAAGAAAAATATTACAACATCAAATACACTGTACATTTAACAGAAATCTATAAGCACAATATCATATCCATCAGTATTTAGTTTGTCCAGTGTTTTCTTTTGTGCATTTAAAATGAGATGTTTTTTGTGGAGATTAGATATACGATAATATACTTACATAAGGAAGTGAGCATTCAAAGAATAAGCGAAAAAACAAAAAACTTCAAAACCAGACTTCCAAATATTAATTATAAATATATATATATATATATATATATATATATATATATATATATAGAGAGAGAGAGAGAGAGAGAGAGAGAGAGAGAGTGAGAGAGAGAGAGAGAGAGAGAGAGAGAGAGAGAAGATGAGTCTCTCCTGTGCCAAACCTAATAGACCTTCAAACCTGTCACCATCAGATAAACAGCTCTTAAGGCTTTCATCTTTAAAAGCGAGGGGAAAATCAAGCTCCACTCTTACTTCTTGCAGATCTGAAACAATCCACAAATGTGTATGTCCATCCTTCCACTGTGAGAAGACAACACTATATTATGGATCTGAAAGGATGTGTAGCTGAACACAACACATTTGAACACAAGAACCAACTGTGAAGCATGGAGATGTAAGTGTCATAGGCCTGGCAAGCTCTCCATCTAGAATCCATCATGAATTCTTTATTTCATCAGAGGGTATTTAAGGAAAATGTGAGACCATTTGTCTAAAAACTGAAGTTGAAGTGGAGGTGGACAATGCAACATGACAATGACCCAAAACATTCCACCAAGGAATGGCTCAAAAGAAAGAAATGGAGAGTTCTGGAATGGCCAAGCTAAAGCCCAGATCTTAATCCTATTGAGATGCTGTGGGGTGATGTGAAATATGCTGTGCATGCAAAAAAACACCTAAACATTACACAGCTGAAAGAATCCAGCATGGAGGAGTGGGAAACCTTTCTCCAGTCAATGTCAGAGAGTGGTAAACGGTAATAGGAAATAACTGAACTTATTTCAGCTAAAGGATGCAATCACATCACCTTTATCTGTAGCTACTGTTTGAAAGAATATCAAACATTGATATGTCTGTATTTCTTAACAAAAAATAAATATTTAATGGTGTGTCCAAATTTATTCACATGACTGTGTTTTCGGTTTATTTCTAATGTTGAAATAAGAATAACTTGAACTTAATGGCTGTTTTGGCTGGAAATAAACAAAAGGAAAAGACAATCTCTGAGTTTTGATTAGTGCAGCACCTGCATGCACACAGCACTTTCAAAAGTAAAGGTACTAACTAAACTATCACTGGGGTGGCAAGGTGAAGGCACCTCAAAAGGTACATCTCATTACCTTTAGTCAGGGAACATAATTATACCATAATCCATTCAAATTCTAAGGTGTATTGACCCCACACACCCCATCTCATCTCCAGGCTTTTTATTTTATTGTTTTGTATTAAAATATTAGGTTATGAAAAGGTACAAATACATACTTTTCACCTGGGAAAAACTTTTTTCGAGGGACACCAAAACCACTGGACCACTGCTGTGCCTTTGAGAAAACATTTACATTATTTGTACATTGGTGAATAACAAATGTACCGGTAATGTAAATGTAATGCACAGGACCTGGTTTTCTAACAGTAAGATAGGGAAATCTGCACGCACACACGCGCACGCACACACACACAAACACAGAGGTTCTTTAAACTTTCTTTAAACTCTTTAAAGATCCATCTGATGAAAGGTTCTTTTGGGAACCAAAAGTGGTTCTGTTATGGCATCATTCCAAAGAGCAATTTAGGCACAATTTTATTTTTATGAGTGTTGTCCATGAGCTGAATGTATGGAGGAGATTGCAATCATCTCGCAGACAGCCTGCAAATGTAAATTCAACTTTACCTGAACGTCAGTGGTCGGTATGTGGATACTGAGAATATTTGTTCAAATATAGTGGAGCACGCTGGACAGCATAAACAGTGAAAGAAAGAATGAAACGTTACAACATGGAGAACTTAGACTAGTTTGCTGAATTTCTTCCCTCGCATTAATGTCACACTGACCCGTCAACAAGAAGTTTTGCCTATTCTACACTCAGTATGAGATGCATCAGGAGGGCCCAGTCAAAACACAAACATCACGCTTACTTTTCTCGTGCAAAATGTGGCACTTTTTATTGAGACTAAGTAGAAGTTTCACACAATTGTTTATTTAAAAATAAGACATACAGCTACACAATCATGAAAAATACAAATATTCTACATTGGACAGTTACATTTCTGAGTGTGTGTGTGGTCAGTTTAGGCTATAATAACAGGGCCTGTTAGCTGTGTAGTAGTTTGTGTGCTGCCATCACACAGCTTGTCAGCTCCACAGACAAAATGTGTTCCTTTAGCAGAGTAATGAGCAGCAGTGTGTGGAATATCAGCAGTATTGATCAGTGGCCCACGCGGGAAAAACTGCAGTAATGATGGATGAGAACAAAGCGCTGCCAAAGCACCCTCTGATTACACTCCTCTCTGTACACAACATACACGACTGAGAGAAGGAGAATGATAGATAGAAAGAAGAGTCTGAATAAAAAAGGAAGCACAAGAAGAAAATCAAGAAGTAGAAGAACTAGTAGAGAGATGAGGAGGAGGAGAAGAGAAAGTAAGAAGGATGAGAAGGACGAGGAGGAGAGAAAGAAAGAAGAAGGGGAGGAGGAGGAGGAAAAATAGGACAAATGAGAAGGAACAGGTGAAATATTAGAAGAAGAAGAAAGATAAGGAGAAAAAAGGAAGCAGAAAGTGGAGAAGGAGGTGAAATGGAAGAAGAAGTAGAAAAAGGTTGAAGAGGAGGAGAAGATGATGGAGATAAAATAGGAAGAGAAAAAAGGGGAAGAAGAAGGAGGAGGAGGAAGAGAGGAGCAAGGAACAGTAGAAGAAGACAGAGGAGGACAAGAAGAAGAAGGAGGACAAAAGCAGAGGAAGAAGAATTAAAAGAAGGAGGAGAAGAGTAAGCAAAGGTAGAAGAAGACAGAGGAGGAAGAAAAGGGGAAGGAGGAGGAGGAGCAGGAGCAGAGGAATCCAAAGTAAAAGAATAGTTCTGTACAATTAGTTTAAAGGTGTATAGAAATACCATAAATGATGCATGCAGGACAGAATTAGACTGATTTCTGTACATTTTAAAAATATTAACCCAGCAGTCAAATTTGCCATTACAACACATCAACTTCATAAACCTCTGCAGCACCAGAACATCAGAAAATCTCAGCCAGTCCCCTCATTAAGCCTGTCCTCCCACTAAGACACACCTCAGGGTCAAAACACACAAAACCTACACAGGATCAACTAAATTACAGAACAACTTAAACAAAACTACATCAAACTTTAGTGAGAAAAAGAGAGAAATGACACATAGAAAAATAGAAAGGAGAGGGGAAGAGAAAAAAGAAAGAAAGAGAAAGAGGGAGAAGGCAACATAGAGAGTGGAGTGAGAGAGAGACAGAGAAACAAGAGAAAAGTGGAGAGAGAGAAAGGGAGAGGGTGAACAAGAGTCACACAGAGAAATAAGAGGGAGAGGAGGGAGAGAGTCAGAAAGAGAAATGAGAGCGAGAGAGAGAGAGAGAGAGAGAGAAAGAGGGCAAGAGAGAGAGGGCAAGAGAGAGAGAGAGCGAGCGAGAGAGAAAGAGGGAGAAAGAGCGAGAGCGGGCGAGCGAGAGAACGAGAGGAAGAGAGAGCAAGACAGAGAGAGAAAGAAAGAGAGAGAGAGAGAGAGAGAGAGAGAGAGAGAGAGAGAGAGAGATAAGCAGAGCTCTGTAGCAGTATAATGCTGGCAGGCTGTCTCAGTAGTCCACATTAGGCTGATATGAAAAATGAAGCAGCAGCAGTCGTCTCAGCTGGGATGCTCTCCGTGATACAGAGACCAAGACTCATTCAACTTTTATTCCCACTCATGTTCTATTCATTAGCTGCACACACTGTCCACAGAGAACTCGCAGCCCCTTATAGCTAACCAGCTCAGACCTTCATTAGGAACAAGTGTGTGGCTTTATTCACTTATTCATACACTGTGAAGAATTTCTGTAATTACAACAATGACCCGTATTCAAACCTGTATGATACTTAGCTTATACAACACACTGTGCAGAATTCTCGGACACCATATAAATTATAGGCATGTAATACTGTAGCAAGCACCAGAATGAATGGCTACTGTAATATTTTTCTAACAACAGTCATAAAACTCCTGAACATACTGCATCACCAGCTTCACTGTAAAACTAGGCACAACTCAGACAATCATCTTCACTGCAGCTACGTTTTGTTTTTCAATTTTTCATTATTAAACATTGAGAGCTGAGCTGTCTTAATAACTATGAATCACAGTAAATGCAACAAATGGCATATATAACTAGTACAGCTAGTCAACATTAAGCTAATGCTAGCAATGGATCTAATAGCAGGCTAGCTTAGCATGCAACCTGTACCATCATTAAATAAAGCAGGAATGCTATATATGTCACCACAGGGCAGAATTCAATGTAGAAACATTCATGTTGTAAGTATCTGATTACCACTGCTACGATGGTGCTAATTTCAGCACCAGGCTAACGGTGGTGTACATTCATATTTTGACTCTGTGATTAATAGGCAAGGCAAGTATATTTATATAGCACATTTCATACACTGCTGTCATTCATAGTGTTTTACAAATGTGAAAATACAGAGTAATTTAAAAAAGTAAAGAAGAATAGAAATAAAACATGATTAAAACAATAGATTTAAAGGGAGAAATCACTGAACTAAAATCTAATTAAAAATGAAATTAGGATAAAGCATACAGATTTGTCTTAAACACTGACCTTTGGGGTTTGTAATACATGCACGTTACATTTTTACTCTGCACCTGTTTGTGCATAATATTAGAAAAGCTTGTTAGCTTTTGAAAGAACAGCTGTTTGTATTTTTGATACATTGAAATTAAACAGCTGATTTTTAAAATGTTTGACTCAAGTGTATTTAAGATTCAATTTAAGAACAATTTTCAAATTGCTGTGAAATTGCATGATATTCAGAAAATAGGATATTGTTGATTCCAGTAATATACTGCTCTCAATATGTGGTATTACCATTAAAGTAATTAAATACACTGTGCACAATTAAACGTCTTATTTTTGAGGATTATTTTTATTAATGACCAACTTCAGTGCTCTCGGTTAATCCAAAATGTTAATAAACCTCAAACATGAATGTTTAAGAAAAATAAAGTGAAGTTTTGGCTTTCTTAGGAGAATATTATCTATATGTGCACATTTATTGGGCAACTATAATAGTGCAGAATTATTACGCAGCTAAATAAAAAAACACACATTTTACCATCTCACTTTTTTATTTTCATCTGTTCAAGTGAGAATTATAAAAAACAACTCAAAGCTTTCCAATGAACATTTCTGAGAAATAAAAAAAAAAATAGTGACCAATATAGCCACCCTTCTTTTCAATAACAGTGATAAGCCTTCCATTCATGGAGTCTGTCAGTTTCTTGATCTGTTGACGATCAACTTTTTGTGCAGCAGCAACCACAGCCTCCCAGACACTGTCCAGAGAGGTGTCCTGTTTTCCTTCACTGTAAATCTCCTGTTTAAGAATTGCCCACAAGTTCTCAGTTGGGTTCAGGTCAGGTGAGGAAGGGGGCCATGGCATAAGTTTTTCATCTTTAATGCCTTTACTGGCGAGCCATGCAGAGGAGTACTTGGATGCCTGTGACGGAGCATTTTCCTGCATAAACATCATTGTCTTTTTGAAAGATGCAGATTCTTCCTGTGCCACTGCTTAAAGAAAGTGTCTTCTAAAAACTGGCAGTAGGCTTGGGAGTTGATTTTGAGCCCATCTTTAACCCGAAAAGGTCCAACCTGCTCATCTTTAATAATACCAGCCCATACCAGTACCCCATCTCCACCTTGCTGGCGTCTGACTTGAAGTGGAGTTCTGTGCCCGTTACTGATCCAGCCACGGGCCCATCCATCGGGTCCGTCAAGAGTCACTCTCATTTAATCAGTCCATAAAACTGATTTCAAATCAAATCTGTCTTCAGATTCTTCTTGGACCAGTCTAGACACTTCAGCTTATGTGTCTTGTTCAGTGGTGGTCGGGTTTCAGCCTTCCTTACCTTGGCCATGTCTCTGAGCGCTGAACATCTTGTACTTCTTGATACTCCAGCTAGGTTGCAGTACTGGAATATGACAGAACTGGAAGATAATGGGTTCCTGGTAGCTTCACGCTTGATTCTTCTCAAATCCTTGGCAGTTCATTTGTGTCTTTTTTTCTCAGCACGTTTCTTGCGACCCTGTTGACTATTTGCAACAAAACGTTTGATGGTTCTGTGATCATGCCCCAATATCTTAGCAATTTGAAGAGTTCTGCATCCCTCTGAGAGACTTTTGGTAATTTTAACTTTTCAGAGTCAGTTCAATCTCTTTTTTGGCCCATTTTGCCTAAAGAAAAAAGCTGCCTAATAATTATGCACACCTTGATATAGGGTGTTGAAAATGCAGCTTTTGAGCTTACAACAGTAAATAACCTGGTAAGTTTGAGTTTCCCAAACTTGATAACAGGGGTTACCAGAAGAATAAATTTGTTCCTGTCCAAAGAAAAATATGTATCTCCATTTCTGTCTATTTTTAGTTTCTGCATCATTTTAACACAGTGGCTGTGAAAATTTCATGACGAATGGATCCGTAGCAATGCTCTAAAAATAGTGGGAATAAAATATCTTCACATTGACTTATATTGAAGATAAAGAAGGTTTTTGTCTTCACCTGTAAAACGACTATTTTAGAGATTTGTCTTTGGTCAGTGACAAATTGTGTTTTATGTTTGTTAATGTATTTTTTGCTTGATGAGCTCATTTCTAGTTTACCTGGTCACTTACTTTTTAAGTTTAAAAGCTGCTGATCTTTTACAGTGTATAGAGAAAACACCAATTGGGATTTTAAGTGTTTATTTTATCAATGTTTAGAAAGAACAGTGGCTTTAAAACTTTGGCATAACTAAGTGCAGTGCAAGTGGGGCAACGTGTGTGTGTAGGTGCTGCCTCTGGTGACCGAATGCCACAATGTCTTTGTTGGACTCCTTGCTTTTTGATCTATGCAAGTGCACACTCCTGACTCATGGGTAGCTATACAACTGAATTCAACCATTAGCTTACATTAGATTCTTTGTCTGTGTGATTTTTATTACATACTAAAGATTATTATTCAGCAAGTACACGGAAAACACTGCAACTGGTAGCAGTTCTATGGAGTTGCTGGAAAAATATTGTAGCAATAGCAAGCAATTAACACTGTGACTAACAATCACTGAATTTATTTATTTATTTATTTTTTTTTGGAGTCACATTAAATTTTCTTGCACTGGGGCCCAGAAACCCTAGTCACACTAGTTCTGCAGAAATCAGTTGGGGAAAAAGGTGCTAAGTGGAAAAAAGTGTGCAAGTTCCCCCACTCAAAAGAATCTGCGCTTGGTGCTTCATGCATATCTACTCTGGCTTATACATGTACCACAGCATGTAAAGGTAGAGCAGAAAGTCTTGTAAATGTGTGACTTCTTGCATCAGTGCTTTACTTGTGCAGTACCTACATTCTACAATGCTTATTAGGCTGTATCTGGAGTGCAGGAGTGCTTCTGATGGGGTGCATTCTTAAACAGCACATTGTTGTGAAGAGAAAAGGCTGCTTCCAAAGGGTTGTGACCTGCCACAGTAGGGCAACCGAGGGGCATTCAGAACACAAAACCACCAACCCCGACTCATTTCCTCCAAAAGTGCAGACTATACAACCAGACCTCTGGCAAACTCGCTCCAACTCTCTTGTCTAGACAGCAGAAATAAACTGCCTGTGAAACTCCACTTTACTCTTCAAAGACTGTTTAATAATATATGAGACATGAGTTTTCATATTTTTGTTTGAAAGTGGAAATCTGGTCTTTTTAAAGAATATTATAGGCTTTTAAGTTGTAGTTTCAGCTGTCTGTGACTTCAAAGTGGTCGTTCAGAGTGCTGTATGGTAGTGGCAGTGTTATGTATTGGAGAAACTGGTTTAATGAATCAATACAGGTTTCAGCACTGGACAGCTCCACTGCAGCAGCTGTAACTGTTTACAGCTCCTGTGCAACAGGCTATAAGCATCATCCATACATTTTAAACACTTCACTGTATATTTTTATTTAATGTCAGTAGAGTTGGCAGGAAATTATGGCAGATGTACAGTAAATTACTCTAATTAATGCTGCAAATCAGCTACAATAAATCACTAATTTGCAATATTAAAATTGTATGTTTATAGCACTTTACTAAAAAACACAACTGTCAGTAAATCACTGTAAAAACACACTGCGCTTATATATTAAATGTGTTTGCTGTTCATCTTATTTTATGGATGTCGGACCAACATTGGTCTCCTCACTTGACATTTACACACATTTGAGTCCAGCAGTGTTTCAGTAGCTTGTTAGCTCCTGTGCTGAGGTAGGTACTTGATGATGGGTGCCCAGGTGTATACAAAGTGGCTAGGAAATGACAGCTCACTTTAAGGACTTTAAGGATCTCGTGGTCCTCTCATGGCAGGTTATGTACAATGAAAACATGCAACACTAATACAAACTGTAAAAATACAACTAAAATAATAAAAACTGACTTGCAGGACAATCACATTGTGGTCTAAATTTTACTATGATTTCCTGTAAATACATCCACAACTGTAACATAGTTTATTAAGGGCTATTTAAAGGGATCATTTTGCCAAAAATGAAACGTACACAGTTCCCCCTATGCCAATTTAGTTGGCCAGCCAAGGCATGTATGGCTTCCAAAGTTTGCTTCTGTAATTACACACTGGAGCTAAAACGCTAATGTGGCTAACAAGTAACAGACAGTGTTTTACTCATGTATTTTTTTGCCAGTTGATATAGTGTGTCAGTGTGGTTGGTATACAGCATCAGAAACGCACATAAACAAGATTACTTAAAACATTAACGTGGTTTGAAGCAAGTGTGAGTTTCTCTAAATCAGTGAAACATTGTAAACTGTGCAGTATAATTTGCTTTCTTGTACAAAACATTCACACTCAGTGTTAATTTAACATGCAAATTAGCTGTGCATAACACTCAGTGTGTGTACAGCTATATACCAATTTTAGTTTAATTTACACTTCCCAAAAAAAGTGAAGTGCTGGCATCTCTTACCACTTTCAGTGTTATACTATAAACACTGTCAATGCTATTGTTACACACAGATTCACGTCATTATGCTAAAGGTGCACACTGTTCACAGCACCAGTCTTCTCATTGCGTTACTTTATCACTTAATTGGTGTCATAAGGTCTCTGCACTAAAGTCAATTACACTAGCTCTCATTACTTAATACTGTAATGATTAGTTATTTTTTAATGAAAAATGCTTTTATGTGAATTAAAGAGTTATTACATGCACTTCATTGCCATTCATTACTAAAGCAACAAAGCTGGTATTATAATATCTATTAATTAGGGAATAGATGAGCTCATTAAAACGCCATAATGATACACTGATACAGCGCTGCGCCGCAAATAAGCAAATGCAACAAGCAGTGCAAATAATGCTACATTTGGACATTTGACTGTTTTTGTCTTTTTAGGAGTTTTAGTCACATCCATCCATCCATCCATTTTCTAAGCCGCTTCTCCGTCAGGGTCGCGGGGGGATGCTGGAGCCTATCCCAGCAGTCTTCGGGCGGAAGGCAGGATACACCCTGGACAGGTCGCCAGTCCATCACAGGGCAGACAGACAGACACAGACAGTCACTCACACACTCACACCTAGGGGCAGTTTAGCATGTCCAATTGGCCTGACTGCATGTCTTTGGACTGTGGGAGGAAACCCACGCAGACACGGGGAGAACATGCAAACTCCACACAGAGAGGACCCTGATCACCCGTCCGGGGAATCGAACCCAGGCCCTCCTCGCTGTGAGGCGACAGCGCTACCCACCACGCCACCGTGCCGCCCTAGTTTTAGTCACATTTCAAATGAAAATGAAAATGCAACAGACCCAAGATCACCTCCTGCTGTCTTGTTTGCTGCATCTGAAGGAGTCCACTTTGTTTCCGAGGCAGCGGACACAGAGGAATTACTGGTCTTTGGGGGTTTCTCTCATGTCATCCAATGCCTGAATTGTCAGCAGCATCAGACAATTGTGTAATAATTTGATGAAAAAAGTTTTGTTTTTTTTTACTGGACATTCCCTTTTCACCTTAAATGGTGCAGCAGTTACAGTCATGCAGTCAAGCAATACAATGTAACTGCTTCTCTATTTAAGGTGGAACAGAAAATTTAAAGAAATGGCTGCCTGGTAAGAAGCGATCTTCAACCTTTTAAAGGATGTGAAGTAACATTTTTCATCATGTCATCATGTTTGCTGGACCCCTGGCACTAGTATTAAAGAACTGACATATAGGTTTATCCAATTAGTAGTTGGCATATTAAAAACACATCATGTCAGATTTAATAATAATAAAAAAAAGATTTACTTTACTTTGTTCAATATGGCTGTGTGTGTGTGTGTGTGTGTCTTGTCTATTTTCACAAGGCTCTATATAGCACCAATAAGGGTTCTTCTATGGCAGTCATGTCAAACTGGGGACCTTCTGGGCCAAAGTCCTGTGGAGATTAGTGTTTACCCTCATCTAATGCACTGAGTGATAAGGCAGTGTGCTGACGTCCACAAGGACTGGAAACTGACACATGTTCTATGGTTACAAGCTTGACATTATAAGAGTAGCCGAATCAATTTGGGAGCTACATAGAACCCTATTCAAAAAGGTCCTATAGAGAAACATGTACAACACATTGTCCATCTAAAGAACCAATTCATTATGCAAGCCTTTAATCAGACAAAGGGTTATTTACGTGTTGATGCTTCTAAATATTATATATGGAATTATTAAAGAACCCTTGAAGAACCATCTTTTTCTAACAGTAAAATTGGGTTTAAATGAAAATTTGTTGTTGTTGTTTGCTTGTTTGGTTTACATTCTGATCGTTTCTCTCTCTTCTCCTCCAGAGTCTGAGGCGGGCATGTCTGCAGTGAACCGCTGTCTGGACGCGGCGAAGGCGTGTAACGTGGATGACACGTGTCAGAAGCTGCGCACCGAGTACGTGTCTGCGTGCATCGCCCCGTCTGCGCGCGCCGGGCCCTGTAACCGCGCGCGCTGCAGCAAGGCCCTGCGCAAGTTCTTCGACCGCGTGCCGCCCGACTTCACGCACGAGCTGCTCTTCTGTCCCTGCTCGGACACCGCGTGCGCGGAGCGCCGCCGCCAGACCATCGTTCCCGCGTGCTCGTTCGAGGAGCGCGACAAACCCAACTGCCTGGCGCAGCTGCGCGTGTGCGAGGCGGACTACGTGTGCAAGTGAGTACAACTACAGCAGGTTCACTCTGTAAACATCACAGGCCACCGCTCTTTCCCCGTGTTGCGCTCAGAGCTGGTCGTTCTTCCTCTATGTTTCACATGTGCGCGGGTAACTGACTCCATTACTGTCAGCGCACATGTGAAACATTGCGCACATCAACTCAGTAAAGTCACACCAATGAACACCAACAAACCAGCTAGCAAGCAGAATAAGCCATGTCCGTGAGTCATGTGTGTCATGATACGTGAACACACACACACACACACACACACACACGATGGCTGAATACAGTGTCCTAAATGTATTCATTAAGCAGGTTTGGGTAGAAAACTTTGAAAAAGCCGTGATGATAGAGCTAAATGTTGAACACACTGTCCAATATGCAGTAAGTGCATTGAGGAATGTATTCCATTACAATACATAAAATGATTCAGGAATGCACATGTATAGTAATATGTTTCATGACATATTCACTTATTTCAATGCAGTTACAAAATTCTTAACATTATTTTGGCTCTTATCTGCTTCAGTCTGTTGCTGCTCCCATAATGCCACTGCCACCTCTTTAACTAAGCAAACCATTTAGCATATTGCAAAAAAAAACTAACAGTAATTCTTGCAAGCTGTGCTATAAAGTGGGCAGCTGTGTAATTTTCTGCTAATGTCATGTGTGTAACTGGCCTGCATGAGTCCCCTACAACAGTGATACTAAGCTTATTGTTCGTATTTGCTACTGAGGAGACTGTTCAAATCGGTCATTATGCAAAAGAGTTTAGTAACACTGAGATTATTAACTGGCTCATTACATTGGTTTATCAGTCTACTCAGGCTTTATCAGGATCTTCAGTGTTTGTAAAGAAACCCTTTCCTTTAGATCCTCTTCAGAGTACGTATTTTACAACGTGCAGTTATTTAAAATGCTCACAGGACGCTGTTGGCTGTATATTTTGGTATATTTTTGAGGTGTTTAAAAACTCCAGCAGCACTGCTGTGTCTGATCCACTTAGACCAGCACAACACACATTAACACATAATTAATGCCACATCAGTGTTACTGCAGTGCTGAGAATGATCCACCGCCCAAGTAGTACTTGCTCTGTGAGGGTCCATGGGGGTCCTGACCATACTTGTATTCCATTACATGTCAATCCTGTCAGTAATGTATTCCATTATACATAAAAAGTTACATATTCAGAGTGTGTTCAGAATGCATATTGATAAGGCAGATGGGAAAAACCCTGCTGTTGGAATTTTTACTTAATTCACAGTTACTCGCTGTTACTGGTTGGCAGTGTTTTTCATCTAATTCCTGTCTAAAAAATGATGAGTCATCCTTCATCACATTCTCCACAAGTGGGCGAGTGCAGGTGTGGTGTACACTGACATGTTAGACAGCGCTCTCCAGCACCATTAAACTTGTCATCGTCAAAACTTTAGCTAAGGCAATGTCTTTCGGAAGAATGCCGTTCCCTTCCTCCTGTACACACACAAAGAATCTACAGCAAGGCGCAGCGAATCTGTTCTGACAGCGCGTTGTAAAGCATCAACTTACTAAGGCACTTTATGTTGATTTTTCCTTTAATTGTGGCCCCTGTCTTTAACACTGATTTAAAGATTCTGTTTCCCTTATACACATGTACATAATAATATGGTTGAAGTGGGGGGTACTATGTTGATTGAGGCCCTCAAATGTTCTGAAACTGCCCTGGATAAACCTCTGCTCTAAAAGGACCCTCACACATACATTCTGCATGTTTTTCAATGTGCCCGTTTGTGTTTTCTTGTATCCTCACTGTTCATTCATGCTCAGATATGGTTTTTGTTTGGTTCTTGTTTGTTCATATTATTTTTTTAATGTGCCCTATATTCAAAATTAGTCTGAAAAGGTCACGCTCCTGAACTGCCCCACATCCACAAAAGAACAACTATTCACCCAGTGCACTCATCCAACCAACACAACAGTCCTCTAACCACTAGTTTAAATTTGGAAGATAAACAGTAGACACTAAAATGACCACACTGAACACAAAGAGTACAAAAGGATGCAAGTCAAACAGAGAAAAGATGCTCAGTTTCTTTTGTTTACCTGCAGTCAAGAAGAATTCTAGCAAAGAGAAGCAAATACAGTTCCAAAAACAGTGATATATACCAGATCAAGAGGTTTGATCTGTTTGAAGCTCCTTTGACTCTTTTGCTTTTTTCCCCTCAGATTATATATATATAATATATATATATATATTGAAGTAAAAATGATTTTAAAACTGATTTTAGTTTCATTTGATTTCTTCCATTAGACAATGCCATGCTTGCATCATCATAAAATCAGGCATCTACCATGGAATTATGATGAATCTGGAGTTGGATTGACATGAAAGTTCTAAATAAATTCTAATCTAATTGCTCGGACAGAGGTGCACTGCAACATTGCAAATGTTTGAGATTTGGTGTCAAACTGTTCCAAACACATAGGAAGCATTGGTTGGTGACCAACCAAGGGTGAGGGTGAATTTAAAGTAAAATAATTGTTTGCAATTTAATTTGTGCAACTGGTAAATTGTTACTATAGTAACATTTTACAACAGTGTACCATCGAAATAATCAATTTAGATATTATGAGCACAGATGGAATGATCAGTGTTTTTTGGGGGCTAATACTGATCCCCTTTCAGCACGATTGGCCCATGGCTGATACCGATTGAGGATGGAGGCTGAATGCAATAGCAGAACAAATACACTCTCCCTTCCGTACTCCTTTAGGGACTCTTTGTGGCCATAACACCCATCACAAACATTGTACAGACAAATACCATGATATAACCTTAGAGCAAACACAACAGAAGTAATATAACTAATGTTAGGCAGGCTGTGGGTTAGCAAACTGTTGCTACAATTGTTGCTGCAAAGCAAACAACAAACATTAGCAAATGGGACAAAACAGTACCTATTGATTCTGTGAGCCAGCAAAAATAAGTTAATGTGACCTCCCTGTCAAGCACAAACAGCAACATCCTCATCCCTTTCATACCTTTCAACTCTGGAGTCAGCTTGTTCGAATTTTCCTGTTCCACCTTAAATGGTGCAGCAGTTACTTTCTCACCTCAGACTAGCGTAACCATTGAAATAACCAGAGCCTAACAGAAACAAATCCTCAAACCTTTTTACAACTGTTTTAATTAGAGCTCTACATGTTCACACAGTGAGTTTAAGGCAAAAAAGGAGCCAAATACTTCAGGAAAAATGTTTTTCATTCGTGAAAGAGATATAAGAAGTTCTGCAGTTCACTTCATATTTGTTCTTCTTGTTCGAATTCTCCAATTACATCTTAAATGGCACAACATTCTGGATCCTCAGGTGAAATAAAGCTCTCAGGATTGGCTAAGGTGGAGAAAAATCAGCCTATTGCCGATCACATATTTGGGCTACAAATACAGCCACTACAAATACAAAGCCAATCGATCCCTCTGTCTCTAATTATGAGCTGCTCTCTGGCATTATTATAGTAATAAAAATAAACAACCACATCATATTGTTTTTTGCATTTTAGAAGTAAAAGCTAGCTGATCACTGATGAAAACAGCTGGGCACACATCTAAGAGTAAAAGCAATTTTTTCCTTATTTTTAGTACTGAGAAATGCCGTCATCGTTTTCTGCTGCTGACGTACTGCTGACACTGGATGATAACATATGGGGTTTGGCCATATGCTGTGAAAAGTGATGTTTAAAAAGTTCATTCTAACCTGACTATTCACAGTACAGACATATGGCTGCATGGTGCCCTTCATCAACTCGTGTTTTCAGTGATCAGATCACAGTCGAAATTTCACTTGACTGCATGAAAAAATGAGGTGTAAACATAGCCAGGATGCATTGGGATTACAGTTCATTTGATCACTCTTGACCACCTTTAACCATGTTTTCACATACAGTGTTGGGCTTGTGTCTGGCCTGGGTCTGTTACTTACTGAGTGATTTATTTTGTGATATTTGTGCAGTAGAATTGCTAATGAAGTTCAGCAGTGTTGGGTTGTTTTAAAGATTTCCAGCTTGCTTGCTGAGCTCACCTCAAGTATATTAAGCGTTCCTGAAGGTAGCAGCAGCAGCAAATAAAGGAGCTTTTTAACAGAGTATGAGGAGGTTTCTGTCAGGTATGATCAGCAATTTCATAAAATTTAGGGATATAAAATGCTGTTGATGTCTGAAGGGGTTGTAAAATACCATTTATCCCAGCAACTTAGAGTTTAGCAACAAAACAAAGAACTGTAAACCATGTCTACAACAATCCATTTCTGTTACTGCCTCAAAGCTAAAGGTAACTTCACGATCAAATGACACGGATGAATATGAAAGTACAGAAAGGAGGTCAAGAAAGGAAGTCAGAAAGGAAGTCAAGCTCCTCACAGAGTGGTGTGCCGCCCTCCCTCAATGTCAGTGAAACCAAAGAACTGATTGTTGACTTCTGGAGGAGGAGTAGAGAGCATGCACCACTGAGCATCGAGGGTGCGATGGTGGAAAGGGTGAACAGCTTCAAGTTTCTTGGTGTCTACATATCAGAGGATGTCACCTGGTCACTCAACACATCCCACATCATCAGGAAAAGCCAACAATGCCTTCACTTCCTCAGAAGGTTAAAAAAGTCAACCTGCCACAACAGCTCCTCTGCAACTTCTACAGAGCCACAGTGGAAAGCATCTTGACCAGCTGCATCACCGTCTAGTACAGCAGCACCACTGCTGCTGAATGCAAGGCCCTGCAGAGGATGGTCAAAACTACTCAACACATCACCGCAGCTGTCCTCCCACCCATAGAGCACATATATGACAAGCGATGTGAGAGGAAAGCCATCAACATATCCTCAGACCCCACAAATCCCAGCCACCCCTTGTTCCAACCTCTGCCATCTGGAAAGAGGTACCGGAACATCCAAGCCAGAACCACCAGGTTCAAGAACAGTTTCTATTCCCGAGCTGTCAAACTGTTCACAGTGGCAGCATTGACCTGAGGTTAACAACAACACTACAGTCTGTTACTGATCAGCCTGATCACCCACAGCACACTACACACTGAGCTCCACTGTATGCTGTGCACTTCGTCTCTGACTAAGCCTTATTTCAAGTATATTTATATATTTATACTGTAACTGTTTATTTAAGATGTTACCTGAACATTATGCAGCTACTCTCTACCTGCACTGTACACTTTATATACAGATCACTGTTTACATCTCTTTTTGCACCACTAGTACTTCTGCATTTACTGCAGTGTACTGCAATTCACCATGCACATTTCTGTCTTGAATATCTGACTATGCACACCAATATACCTGTTATAACCTTTGCCTATGCACATTTTGTCTATGTTCGATACTTGTACTTACTGACTGTACATTTTGTCTTGTCTTTTACTGTCTTTTGTATTTGCACTGTTTGCTATTTATCTTTTATTACTGCACTGGAGAAGTAGCCCGATAGTGTTCCGTTATACTGTACTACCCTGTATTGTATAATGATAATAAAGTTGAATTGAATTGAATTGAACTTCAGCTTTGTGTGTCTGAGCAGGTTCAGGTTTAGTTTGGGTCTCAGATTTAGTATTACCATTCAGGCCTGATCATGTCTGGCTTAAGGGTCACAGGTACAGGTCAGAGTCAAGCTTCAATTTCATGTCCTTTCAGACTTGTACATTCAACACAACTATAAAGGGAACCCACAGTCTATATCCATGTACAATTCATAAGACAAAAGTCTTGACTTCTCTCATGTCCAAAAAGTTCTCTGGACACCACTGCCACTGACCTCAGCAGCTGCAAGACAAAGCTTTCCTTGCCATGGCGCACATGATTCATTGCACTACAGGCAGAAATGACAATATTGGTACCGTCGATCATTTTAAAATAAATGTAGGTTTTACATGTCTTCTCTTAAACTGTATATACCTATATACCTTTCAGTGTGTTTAGTCAATTAACATCCATACGCAACTGAAGAGCATTTACTAAAAGCTATAAAGCCATTCCTAAATTTTTTCCAAAAAATCAGCTTTACATTCAGATTTAAGAGAACCAGTTTATAGAATACCTGCATTAATTAAAATGTACATATTCATTACTAACCCTATTCTGAAGGATATTACAGAAAGATTTCCTATCATATTCCTAATAGTGCATGAGGTTTTCTTGATTAAACAGTAAACAATGAATCCAGCAATCTGTTCTGTAAAAACTTTCTGGAGCATGTCTTCACAATGAAATAAACATTTTAATTCCAACGTGATTCAAAGATATGTTTTTCAAATTATACAAACGTCTGCATGTTTAAGTAGATAACTTCTTATTTTGCATATCTAAATTGGAAACGGTGTGTGTCTTAATATGCTCTTTACACTGGAAAGTAAAATCACATCTCATTTGTTCACAGCAGGGATGAATTTAATGAATAGCAGAACTGGGATCCAGCAGGATATCCAGGTACCATACCAGGTGTAAACCAGCTTGAGTTGCCTAAATCTAAATCATAAAAATCAGATTTTTGTGTTTACACCTCTGAAATGAAGCCTGATCTGTATTACATTAGTAAATTGTAGCCTATAAAGTGAGCACAGTTGATTAAGAGACCCTTATTAGTCCCAGGGAATGGGGAAATTTCACCTCTGCATTTAACCCATCTGTGAAGTGAAACACCATATACACTCTAATGAGCACACACACACTAGGGGGCAGTGAGCACTCTTACCTGGAGCGGTGGGCAGCCCAATCCACAGCGCCCGGGGAGCAGTTTGGGGTTAGGTGTCTTGCTCAAGGACACCTCAGTCATGTGCTGTCGGCTCTGGGGATCGAACCGGCAACCTTACAGTCACGAGGCTGGTTACCTAACCTCCATTACTGCCCCAGAAGTGAGAGAAGTCCTATAAGATGATGCAGGTGTTCATTTCTACATCATCAACTACAGTGGGTGATTTACATTGCCTGTTAAAGACTATGATGTGACTCCTTTACCCAATTCACTCTAAAGAGCAGCATTGACTAAACATCCTTTTGTTTATCACTTTACCAGTAACTGATGGCTGCATACGGGCTGTTGAGGTATATGTGGTGCTTAGGTTTAGTGGCCTCTCTGCACCCTCAGCGCTGGTAAATTAGAAAGTGAGAGAGAAAGAGAGAGCAGTGACAGTAGCAGTCACTCCACCTCCACAAGGCTCTTGGTGGGCTTAAGAGTGACTGGCTGTGTTTGAGCTCTGCTCCCCATCTCTCTCTCTCTGTGTCACAAACACAAAGGCTTTCATCTGTCTCCTGCATTGATCCACCATCACACTCCTAACAGTCACACTCATCAGCCTTCATGAAGGTGGCGCTCGCTTAATTCTACAGCATTCTCATTAGCATACACTATCAGGAGTTCCTCTTTGAGGTGCATTTGATTGGATGGTTGATTTGTGCTCAAGCACCAAGGACACTGTTTGTACCCTGTGTGTGTGCGTGCATCCGTGTGCAAGTGGACCTCAGGTGCATCAAGTTGCTCAGTGTCAATATGCAGTGGTGTTCCAGTAGTGTCTGATGCATGCAGTGCTGCTTGTGACCAAGATGGAAGGGGAAACAACAGATTATGTGTGCGTGTGTGTCTGTGCTTGTTTTCCTACATTACCAGGACATTTTTTTGTGCATTATAAAAAAAACAGTCTTTCTTTTCTCTGTATGCAGGGTGACTGGATTACCCACTTTGGCTTCCTTTATAGCTCTTTCTTATGTCATCACACGTTGGTAGAATCCTTGGCTTCTCCAAACCATGCACTTACCAACCACTGTAATTTGCTCTGGATTACAGTGTCTTCCTAATTCCTAAAATTGTAAGTAAGGTGTATAAATCTGTAAATACTGAGCCAAATTTAGTGTGTTTTCAACATTGAACCATCACTGCATAATAAACACTGGTTCAACATTAAATTAACATCAGTACTGGGTCATACAGAAACAGCCACTTTTTTATGTATCCATAGCAGTCACTGGTAGTACTGATCATCACTGTTAAGGAAGGTAATGCCAGAGACGCCTGGGACCACAACTTTCATTATATATTTTATAATATTTTTTTGCATTTGTTTTCTTTATGTCATTTAAATCATATATGCTATAGTCATGTATAGATTGTTGCAGTTAAAACTGCAGAAAAACATGTTTTAACATCAAAATATAGCCTCACCTACACATGACTGTGAGGGTGAGCACTCCTGTGGTGCTAGGAAATCTACATAATTGTCTTAAAATCCAATATTGCTAAATTGATGGCTCAAATCTGTAAATGGTAGAGACAAAAGAATCTACATTTCCATATGACTCTACTAACATTAGATCAAAGGCTTTTCTGCCATCAGCGAGTGTTGTCAAATCAACATTGGATCAGTGTTCAACATGGTTGACCAGCATTGAATCAATTGCCAACACAAAGAGCAACATCAATGCCATTTAACATCGGAGATCTACGTTGATTCAATGGTTTTGCCGAACATCAAACCAACTTACAGCAATGAGCCACAACATTATGACCTCTCAAAGATGTAGCACATAACACTAATTATCTCATAAGAATGGTGCATGTTAAGATCTGGGATATATTAGACAGTAATATATGTCGGTCAGTACTTGAATGCGAGAGAAGTGGGCTGTTGTGAAGGTCTGAGCGACTTTGACAAGGGCCAAATCGTCAGACGATGGGGTCAGCGCATTTGGACCAAGAAAGGACAAACCACAAACTGGCAACAGAATGTTGGGCACTGAAGGCTCATTGATGCGTGAGCCCAACAAAGACTGTCCCATGTGGTCTGAACTAACAGAAGGGCTAGTCACAGAGTCACAGAAATTTTGTGTAAACAAATATGGTTGCGATTTGACATATGTTATCTTAATCATCTCCAAACCTCTTGTCAAGGAAGCCTTCCAATATATAGATTAACCAATCAATGCTTCATTATATTTGTTCCCTCATTAAACAGTGTTGTATATATATATATATATATATATATATATATATAATACATTTAGGATGTATTGCATGAGTCACATCCTCACAAAGTATAAAAACAAATGTGTGTGTGCATTAGAAGTTTAAATATGCCAGTTATTGGAACAAAATCTCCAAAACGGTAACGAAATGGTAACTTTACCCCGCCCCCCTTTTTGTTCATTCATCATGGAATTTACACATAATGTAAAAAATGTAAAGGGTATTTTCAAATGGTCAAAAAATGTGAAAAATGTCAAAAATGGACAAATGAGGTTTTCTTCCGACAACAGTGATATATAGGTAGCTACATGGAACACAACGGATCTGCTTTAAAGTTCCAGCTACATTCAGCTCAGCAGTGACGTCTGATTTTAGTAGTTTCATTGACTGTTTGTGTACATCATATACAGAGGAAAAACACAGCAGATCCCAGATGTCATCACATCTCTGTGGTCAAATGATTTTGTAGAACAGAATGACTGGCTGGTATTCGACACACATTCCTCTTCTCCAGATGGGGCACCCGGTTTTCCTGCCATAGCTCTGCTTTTTCAGGGAATACTGTCGCCAGAAAATCAAGCCTAGTGTAATCCTAACTAGCCCCAGCTGCACTAAAAAAGGAAGAGTGGGGTGAGCAAGAGTGTGTGTGTATAGGTGTGTGTTGGAGGTGTGTACTGGTTGGTTAGATGATGGATGTGTTGTTGTGGTTCCCGTAGGTCTCGCTGGGCCCAGTTCCAGCACGACTGCCAGCCCTCACAGCTCACTGCCAGCAGCTGCCAGCAAGACAACTACGGGGCCTGCCTCATCGCATACACCGGCCTGATAGGTGAGGAGTCTGGGAAATGTAGTTCAAACTGTCTCATTAAAGATGGCTCAAGCAGGACACTCATTAGCACGTGCTAAATTCAGACTTTAATTCAGTTAACCTCTCTGTGCTCCACCCACAAACGTATTCTTTCATAGTAAGTACTGCTATATTGGACATGTTTTACAGAATGTTGGCCTAAATCCCATTCATATTTTATTTAGGTTGGAGTTTCCAGCTTGAAATGCTACTGTACTAATCTGGACTACACTGTTGAAGCTCATTGAAATTAAGCAGGTTGGAAACAGCATTAAATTTGGCACCACACTAACACTAGTTTGATCACAGCACATTAAAAACTACACTCAATACATTTTAACATTGTGAGTTTATAGACATATACAGAATAGCCAAAATATCAATCAAACTAGATTAGCATTTTCTGAAGGAAAATGGCAATAAAAATGATGATAAAGCACACAGAGTCACATAATTCCAATGTAATACATTAAATTAAGAAAGAAAGAAAGAAAGAAAGAAAGAGAACAGGACGGATAAAAAAAAACAAAGAAAGGAACAGAAAAATGAAAGAAGACACAAAGGACAGGAAGGAAGGAAGAAAAAAGAAAGGAAGTAAAGAAGGAAAGAAGAAATAAGTGGAAAAATATTTAATCTGTTGCTTTAAATGGCAGAATGGAGGAATAAAAAGATGTGAACAAAGATGTGAGAAGGTTGAGAAGCCTGAAAAGGCTGAAATGGAGAGCAGAGTGCAGTAGACACACTTTAAACAAGCTCAGCTTCAAGCATGTTACAACATCAGTGGTTGTTCAAACTGGTTCAAATATTTTAAACAGAATACAAAAGAATTTACACGTATATATTACACATCGCACATCTCACCGAAATGTTCTACAAACTGGAATTTGAACAGGGTCTGTACGTTCAGCGGTTCAAACTGTATCAACTGCATTAGGAAAAGAAACAGCATCTATATCAGCATCTATATCTATATATCTATATCAGCATTTTGTCAGCATCACACACAGCAATGAAAGAATGTCTTTGTGGGCAGTGCAAGAGAGGTCAATTCATTTGAGTGAAGCCTGTTAACTGATTTAAATCAAGAGACGTGACTACCTAAAAAATACTTCTCCCTTTGAGGATTTATGTTTTTGTTATGCAAATGTGGTTCAAATGGTGTAGCAAAAGAGAAGGAGGTGTGGGGGGGGGGGCTAGAGAAAGAAATATAGACAGAGGGGGGAGCTCTGTGGCCCAGTTCTCTGTCATTACAGCAGTATTTTGAGAGGTGTTGCACTTTTGTGTTCCAGGACAAAGGAAATTGATGTCTTTAAATGAGCCCATCTCAGGCCACAAACCCTAGAGTGCAGCACTTCCACTTTCCCTCCTTTCAGCACGGCCTCTCTCTAAACAATGGAGATGACACAGTCATTTTCAGTCCCCACAGAACACACACACACACACCCCTCAGACAGCTAGAACTGCTATGATATGATGATAACAAAATGATAACAGCCCAAACTGTGTTATGACTTTTTATGACTAGTTTTAATTAGGCCTAAAAGTTTGGTTTGAACCCCAAAAACCCAAGAACTTCAACGTCAAGTCCAAACATTTCTAGACAGAACAAATTGTGGCACACAGCTATTTTTGGTCAAAATACCTCAGTTTAAACTGTGCTTTTGTAATCAAGCCAACATTAGCATGGCAGCAAATTCACTGTTGTTTCCAACTGTAACGTCCTGCCGTGTCTCTTTGTTTCTGCCTTTGTTTCCTTGTTCTCTTATGCTGTGTGCCTTTGTTTTTTTTGTGCATATGCTTGTGTTAGCCCCTCCCTTTGTCTACAGTGTTTGTGTATATACAGCCCTCTTTTCTCTTATTCTTTGGCTAGCATTACATTTGTACACTCTGTTTGTGGTGCTTGTTTATGCCATCATGTTCTCAGTTGGTCAGATCTGTAGTTTTCTGTTTTCAGTTCATGTTCAGTTAGTTTTCATGTTTGAGTTTGTGTTCGGTTCTCACTGCTCGTGTTTTCTTTGTATTTATCCATTGTTAATGTTCACTAGTCTTCTTTGTCAGTTTAGTCTTCAGTATTATTGTGTTTTCTGTTTTATTCATGGATCCACACACAATTTATATTCCTGCCAGTCCTCTGGATGGTTACAATAAAGACTATAAAAATGAACGCTTGTGCCTGTAGACCATCTCCTCATCTGCCTTGCCAGCCCCTACGTGACACCAACCTTGACAGTTTCAGTTAACTGCAACAATAAAATCCAGCTCAACAGTGAAGCCTTTTATACAGCAGCGTTATGTAGTGACTCATTTTATTCTTCAAAGCTTGTCCAATCAGACGACAGTTGCTATGAAAGAATGATTTTCTGGGCAGAGCATGAACAGGTCGATTCTTAATACAAAGAATATTCCACTAGAAATTTGTATGCAGGCAAAGACCTGCCTTGTGGCAGCTGCTTCTAATAAAACTATGGTCAAACACAATAGTCATTCATTTATTTCCTCTCTCTGTCTCTCTTTCTCTCTCTCTCTCTCTAGGGAGCACCATCACTCCAAACTACTTGGACAATTCCACTTCTAATGTTGGGCCATGGTGCTCATGTGCAGCCAGTGGAAATCACAGAGAGCAGTGCAATCTCTTCCTTGACCATTTCCATGACAACATCTGCCTGAGTAAGTCATGGCTCCCTATGCATAATGAACTAAATATATTTTAACAGTTATTAATCACTCACTGTAAGATACAATAGAGAAAGAGAGAGTAACCCTAAATGTCCAGTTTACAGGATAAGTTAACACTATCATCGTGTCCTCATTCACTGAATTGGGCATGGACCATGATCATAGTCTGTTAGGAACTATGCACATTATATCTGTCCACCTAAATCAATCCATTAAAAAATCTATGTACTTTAATACAAATCTTCAGTTCTAGACTTCTGACTTGAGGACATATTACCTTTGGATCTCAGTGCTTATTAAAGTTAACAGGATCCTACAAAGTCCAGATACTCCCATTTATGTGATGCATAAAAGCTGAAGATGTGTTTGAAAATCGCCCCCCAAAAAACATTCAAACATGATGCCTTGGCCTGGACTTTAACCCAGATTTACCCCATTAATCCAGGAGTTTGACAGTTAAAAACACACATACGAGTAGCACATATTGAACAAATGAAAATACTCAACAAACAAATTAAACTTCCTTCTGCTACACTAACCCAGATTCTCCTAAATTGATTTGCTGTTTACTTCCTGCACTTCAGTTGGGCCTTGTAGACCTTGGTACAAACCTCAGTTATATCCTACTATGAAGAGTAGAATAGAGAACACTGTCAGCAATGTGAGTGAGTGATTCCTGCATGCCAGTTTAGAAACTGTTATAATGTAATGATTAAATGGAGAAGAAGAATAAAGTAAAACCAAAGCAGTGGGTATTGCAAGGTGGGCTGTAAGAACCCAGCATCAAATTTGGACCCACCTGATCCAAGCTTGCAAAACTTGTAATATCTGCAATTGCAGTGTATTCAAATGAGGTTATTCTAGATATGTCTTGTCAAACAGTGGTAAAATTTCAATGCTCTATTACAAACTTTGTGGTCCGAGTTCTAGCCTTCTTGCATGTTACATTAACTTCAGATAGAGTATATTACACAGTGCCCATACAAAAAAATAAATGAATAAAAAAATAAAAGCTTTTACTGCAGCTTAACATTTTGTGCCTGAATTGAATTGGTCTTACTAACTTAAATGTGCTTGAAATGTGCACTGTGCAGATGTGCCAGCTACAGAAATAGACATATTGTATCAGCACTTGATATGCTATTGCCACTTACTATTTAATATTTCATGACTCTGACGGGGATTGGGGGCATAAAAATTAGCTAGGTCATCCCTAGTGAGAAGCTAAGAACAGAGCTGCACCAATACTTTATTTTTAGCATCATTCTGATAAGTAATTGGGTTTGTTCAGTTGATATTGGGCCTCTCTTTAGCATTTTCCCACAACATAAGTGTTGAGATTTTCTTGAGAATTCTTCAAAGTGGTACTTGCTCCACGCTGCCATCCTCTTTGAACTGCAATTTTTTTGTGGAAACACACCATGGACTTCATAATCAGCGCATACAAGCAGGCTAGCTTTGGGGTTAAACTTGTCTCTCTTTCTGTAGAGACGTATAGAAGCAATGCCAATAACAAGGCAGTAATAGGGATCAGTGAGAGAGCGTCTGTCAAAGGGAAGCTTCTGCTCAGAGCTTAGTTTCATGAAACAATGCTGCCTAGTTTGGATGCTTGGCTGCTAGCGGTAGTGCTAACTCAGAGGAGATTCTCTAGAGAGAGCTGGGCTGAAGATAGTTTGATGAGGGCCCAGGGAGTTTCTTCCCTTCAGCAAAGCAGCTTTTCCGCCATGGCTCTGCTACTCTATTTTGACTCTGTCTATCGGATGCCGTGGCTGGAGGGCTGGGCTTGCAAGACTGTCTGTGTATTGGTTCAGATCTAAGTGCTGACTCTGGTGACTTAGTAAATGAGCGTAATTTGGCTCCCTGAAGTAAAACTAATGGAGTGGACAGAGTCGGAGAAAGTAGCTAAGAAAAGAAAACCAAAGATCAGCTCAAGAAGCAGCTGAGAGGTTTTTTGGGGTATTTTTTGTAGAGGGTGGTCATTGAGACTTGTCTTGTTCATAGGGAAAGTGAAAACACCATTATCAGGTTTTGAGACCGTTAATATACTCTCACTGTCCACTTTATTAGATACACCTTGTATCTACCCTCTTTTCATCAGGTCCATATACCATATATTAGTAGTGCATTTTGAACTAAAATTACATCTGTCTGTTTCTATGCACAATTTTTTAGCCCTGCTGTACCCTGTTCAGCAAAGGTCAGGACACACAGGACCACCACTGTGCAGGTATTTTTTGGATGTTGAAGCATTCTCGGCACTACAGTGGCCCTGATAGAAACAGGTGGACTATGATCCGTAGAACTACATAGTAGTATATGACAAAAACAATACGAGTGGACATATTACAGTGATAGGTTAGTGAAAATTCTAATTTACAAATTTTCGCTTTACCCTAAATGTAGCTGATCAGCCAAGATATATTTGTTTTCCAAAATGTACTTTTTTAGCTTTGTCCTGGAGCTATGTGACTAATGTAGCTAACAAAAGATGGAAGCTTGAGCCACCAGTTAGCATCTTACAAACTGCATGACAGAATAATCCCATACTTGCCTCAGAACAGATATATGGTATGCTGCACTGATGTCTAACAATATACAAAAGCACATCATGTCATACAATGTGTATTAAAGATCAGCTACTGAGACAGGTTAAAGGGAGCCTGGCAAAGTTCAGTTTCTCCTGTTATACTAAAATATGATATCAAGAGTGCACCCACAAGCGAGTGTCCAATTAAAAGTGTGAAAGGAGAGCTTAATTAATTATTGATTTAGTCTTTCACACATGAATTTCCTTTTGTTTTTGAAAATAGAAGAATGTAGTACATGGGAAAAAAATCAATGAAAACATCAGTAATTTACAGTTTTTTGACAGCAAACAGGATACTAGCATTATGGCTACTGGCTACTAACTGTTTGGTAAGTTGATGTCTTTAGCTGAGTAAAGTATTTCACTCTTATGCTAAGGTATGCAGTCTTAGGATAAGTCAGAATTTTTGCAGTCTGACAAGTAAAAATCAAAGAAATGACGTGATAACAACATGGCTGCCCACAAAGGAAATAGTAATAAGGTGTAACTTCTCTAATTTTAAATGAGATTTGCTTTACATACAATATAGCAGCTGGTTAAATCTAAATCTGACCATATAAGTTCAGTGTTTTAAGAAGAACTTAAACATTAAAGTTATCATTCAAGTCACTGATGCTAGCTGGCTAGACTTTTGCTAAAAATCCTTTATGGTGGTGTCTCATTCACATTTCTTCACTTTGTACCTTGAATGTATGGAGGTCCAAAATGATGTAATTCAAAACTCTGACTTACCACTTAGTCAAATGCAGCATTCTTGACATCATGATTGTACATAAGACACGCCTACAAAGTCCTCTACAGCTAAATATGTTTTATGACTGCATAAAATGGTGCATTTGTCTGTATAAAATAGGATTAACTGTTTACAAATAATAGTTTTGCACAAAAACTCCATAGGAACCCATTCATTTTGGACTCTCTCAGGAGTGACCTCTCGTGTCTGACCAACATGGAAGACGTTATTGTGTGGCAGTTCCTCATTAGATATTCTCTGCTATAAGTTTCCATGACCTGTAGCTCCAGTGAAAAACTAAAGAAGTCAAATTCAATGCCATACATGTCTTTTCTGACCAACTACATTTGAAGAAAAAGGAGAATTATTGCCAAAGCATTGCTTTAACTTGAATTAGTGCTGTTCAAAGTGTGGCCAACTTTGCCAACGTTGACCCATGGGCCACACTATGGACAGCCCTGGATTAGGTTAAAGTGTTAGGTTAAAGTGTTAATGTTAAAGGTCAGAAAGTTACCCAAACCACACCCTCTCACCCAATGAGAGAACATAAGTTATTATATTTTTTATTTTCTTTTTAAATTCTATTTTTTGAAGTATTGTAATAGATAATGTAGTGTAAATGTGTAAATACATTTAAAAAACATAAAGCCTACCTATATTTCATTGCTGTCCAAAAAACCCATATACTTTTGTCAATGTTTTTTTTCTAAATCGTTTGAACACTTTATTTATTTAAAGAATTTAATGATGAATGGAACAATAGAAATTCCAAAATCACTTCAAATAAAACCTCTTTACAGTAACTTGAATTTAGAGCCAAGAATGTTGGAGAGTTTCCTTTGTTTGTTGTTCTGTCGTTTTGCCTCTTGGCCCCCCAGGACAAAATGTTTGGGCACCTCGACCTAAATGCTGTTAGAGTAATTCCATATTTGTAATTTATATAATCACTGTTCATAAATCTTTGCATGCCATGCGCCGTTATTTCAGTGATGAGTATTTGCTTGTGTTAACGGGCATGGCTCTTTTGCTGTCTGGTAGTGTGTGTGTGTGTGTGGATGTGTGTGTGTGTGTTAGACAGCCTGGGGGAGATGGAGAGGAATGCAGCAATTCTGACTGTCTAAATCAGCACATCTAAAACATTAACTACCAGACTGTTGCCATTGCTCTCTGCTGCGGGTCCACCATCACACACATCATTTCTGGTCTCTGATCATGCATGAATGTGTGTGTGTTTTTGAGAGAAAGAAAAAAAAAAGAGAAGTTGTGTGTTCCGCTTTGCTAATGACACATTTACACAATCATTATCTCTCTTTCTATCTATCTTTCTCTGGCTGTCCTCACACTTCCACAGCCCCCAGCCATGGCCGAGGCTGAGTATGCCTTTCTGTTTAGGCATAGCAGCGTGTGCCCGTATTGATTTGCGTCCTCATAATAATGAAGCGTTGCTATGAGTGAGCAACTTCAATTAGCATCAGCTTGGAGCAGTGGGAAATATCTGGGGAGAAATTCACTCTGTCAGCATTGATTCAGACTCTTCTCTCTCTCTCATCACTTACCACTTCATGCCTCCTGCAAGCAGCACAGTTATTCATAGGATTCAATAATTACGGCATCACGCTGCTAATTAAAGGCACATATTTGTTACACAAACATCAGGCGTGGGTGACACAAACCATAATGTCTTTCAGCTTTGATTGCACTTGAGCTCTGAATCTGAAGCAGGATCTATTAGATTGAACTCAGATGTTATTTATGAGGAATCTTTTATTCATATATTTATATGACCGTATTTTAATTGAAGTGACTTTCATGCAAAATTTTAACCAAGTAGGCCATTAAGACAAATTAGAATTAATGTATGTGCATAGTCATTATTCATATGGCCTGCTGCAATAAGTCACTTGTGCACTCAGATATAGCCTCTATGAGGGGAAGACCTCAAGCAAACGTTCATATTGAGGTTGTATATTTCAGTTCATCTCAACTGGCCCTGACTAAGCATTTTCTTTCTTGCATCTTAAGTGAAACCTTTTATTTAGCTATAAAATGTTTTTATAACATTTTTTAAGCATGGTCAACTACAATTTAGCATTAAACACCTCAAATATTTACATCCTTTAAGTGGTTCCTCATATTCAAAGCTGCACTGTAATTAAAATATTGTTTTACACTCTGGTCTGTTTAAATTATGTTTACAAGTTCTGAAGGGTGCCCACAGGGTTTTTTCAACATTTCTTTCCTGGTGCATATGCTGTGCTCTTCACCCAGTGCATTATAAGGCTAATTCATGCAAGCATAAAACAGAAAAATGCTTATGTTTATGAGAAGAATCACTGGCTACATGGTCCTTTCGTTTTTAACTCATACAATATTAGCTATAGTTCACTCATGAATGCAAAAGCACCACCAATTATGTGAATTAGAGGGGGTGGTCCTAATTAATTTAGCTGATTAAAAGCAAATTAGACCTATTATGTTGGTATTATGTTGGTAGGAGTTTGGAAACTACCTACACCAAACATGCTGCCCTCCATCCCACCCAACACCATCTGGCATCCAGGCCAGTGCTCATAAAACTTCTCAGAGTACGAGTGCTGATCTAGCATCTGTTCCTGCCAGTAAGGGAACAGTAAAAAAGAAAGAAATCTGATTTCAGCATTCCTACTCTGAGAAGCTTTGTGAATACAGGCCCTGATCCTGCTAACCAAAGACCACTGAAGATGGAGCAGGTTATGTTTGAAACTAGTGCTGCATTCCATAGCACTCAGAGTTCGGAAAAACTGACATAGAAATATGTAATGGAGTGGGATTTGAAACTCTGGAAAGATCCACCTTTTGAGTTCTCAGGCAACAGTCAAAAAGGCAGCACACAACAGTTGGCATACTCTCATTGCTTCCATGTTAATTTTACAAATGATTGTTTGTTGTTTTCTGTTAAGGAAATGCTGTAGTAATTCTTGTAGGTTCTTTTTAAGAAGCTTATCAAATTCCATGATTTGTCATGCAAACATCTGTTTGCTGCAAGTAATTTTCTGAGTAGAAGCACTGGAACTCATTCAAACAAGGAGTACCAATTTGGAAATATCTGACTTCTGAGTACAGCAGAAGCCAGCATATACAGTGCAGCAGACTCTGGCTCTCCAGGATGAAGCTGTCTGTTCTAATACTTCACAGTATTGCCGTCAGTGACACACAGCGTCTATCCTCATAGCTTATACCAGATACAGCACATATATTCTGGTATTTTATAAGAATTCATTTGCCTTCGATGTGACAGTGTGCATGTAAGACTTGTGCTGCTGTGTTTTGCCTACATAATAAGAAGCTGCATTAAAATAAGACAGCAATGTTTGTAAAGTGCCCAGTTAATAAATTGATTTTATTCAGTAGGCACTTTACAAATTTTGTGTTGATGCCCCAGCACTTAACTCGCATTTCAATAGGTAGCGTCGCAACGTGTGAAATGTTCTATAGTGATGTTCTTTTTATTAGGCTTTTCCTGGCCTCATCACATTAAGTCATGCAACTTAAATATTTTGTCATTTTCCAACTTTTTACCTATGTATCTATATTTTAAAAAGATTAAGAAAACATTACTTATGTTAAATGATCATAAATGATTCATTTGAGCAGGAGATTTCATGTGACATTCCAGTTTTGCCAGAGCAGGGAAGTACCTCAATGGAATGAGAATCCAGTAATGGATTTTTCCCCCTTCTTAACTACAGGGTTATTAGTCCAGTATCCCCTGGACTTAATGGCTAGCATCTCACAGTCAGCTGTCAGATTGGCTGTACATGTAACATTCCCCTGCTGCCATGCCTGAATATCTAACCATCTCATTTACTCTATCAGAAAACCCGACTAGAAATAACGAACCGTCAGTTCCTTGATAAGTGTGGATTCCCCGTGTGTTACTGACCATACATGTGTAGATTTGTGAGAGAACTGCAGTTCCAGTCATTTCCAGGTTGTCTGTAAAATACAGTGCAGAATGTTTTTTTTTTTTCATTCCAGTCCTGCACACCAGCACCTGATCCTACTGATCAGCTTCCATTGTGTGTTGCGGAGCTGAGCTCATTAGTGTAATCAGGCAGTGTTGTGCAGGGTTGGTGTAAATACCTGCCGACACTTCACTGTCGGTGGAGAGATTCCCCTTTGCTATACATTATGCTAACAATGTGCAGACAGTGCAGCTTCAGTCGTTGGTTGTCAGGGGCTAGGTTTGTGATGGAACCTTTTGCGTTTGCCAGTGCTGGAGGAGGCGGTCTTGGCAAGCTGTCACTGAATGCATGGGAAAGGGGCCATCTATTAGTGGAGGAAATGTTCCCTTGGTGAGTAGCTCACCTTAGTGTGCTATTGCTACTCCTCTGTGCCAGGATTTACAGGAGAATTAGTTACAAAATCAGTTCATCAGTTCACTATTTGTTGATGTCTGTAAGGCACAATTTAGTCCACACTCCCTGGACAGTCTCTAGCTGGACAAAATCAGATAGCAGACATTATGAGATGGAAGCATTAGGACAAGAAATTGGCTTCTTGTAATTTGTTTTGCTACAGACTGCCTGAACATTGGCTGCAGTTCTCCAGTGTCCAAACGTGTAAGCATCACGGGTTCAGTACTGGAGTTTAAGTGGAATGCTCCTTTAAAATGGAAAAGGATTGCACTAGGTCATTGGTCATCTGAAACCTATAACTAGGGACTGATTCAGAATGATTGATTCAGAATGAATGATTCAGGGACGCTAGATAGACAAGGCTCTGACACATGCTGGAGATGATGGATTATTTTATAGATTATACATTGTAGATTAAATGTGAGCTTTTCTAAGGGGCCTCTAATCTAAGCCTCAGATGTGCCACTCATGAAAAAAGTTTGGGAAGTTTACAGCATCACATTTCTAATTTTCTTTGAAGCATTCAGCAGTGATTACGTGTGAGATATCCTTGCATGTTTTCCGACTAGCATACCCTTTTGTTTCCTGTGGGTCTGTTTTTCTTGTAGTCTTGTTGTGAAATTCACCTATGCCTACAAGTCATGCTAAAACAGTGGGATTTCTTTGGCTATTTTGCATGTCACACAAATCAAAGTAGGCAGTTGTTGGCAGCATGAAAAGCACCAGGCTCTTTTACTACAGTCAGAAGTCTGGCTTGTGACAGTAAATGGACCTAGACCTTATAGCCCCACCCCTAACAATAACTATATGCAGCCTTGAAGCTCTCATGTCATCACTTAATGCTTCTTTAAAGGGGAATTTTTCAAATGCCTGCATGATTAAATGGTGAAGATGTAAACTATGTTCACACTCTGGTTTGATGTGAAATGCTCTGTTCTAGATAAACCTATTGAATCAGAATTGTTCAAAGTGGTTGTGATGGGAACCAGTCGTTGTAAAGATTTAATGCCCCTAAAAGCAAAAAGTATGTATTTTTTATCCAGCTACATTAGGAGGTATGTGCAAGTCCCCAAAGAAAACATGCTTTCTCAGATCTATCCTTATTTTACCATAATCAACATTAAATATAAAAACTCAAAAGACACATGTAGGTTCACTGATCATTATGGATGGAAAATAAAATTGATAAATTTGTGTTGTAGACATCATGACTACTGTTTCCTATCACCCATACTGTTAAGGACCTCTTTGAATGACTTTGCTTATGTTTTAATTGTTGGATTATGCAGAATTTTTTGAAAACTCTGTGGAATGTCCTTTTAAAAGACCCAGTAATTATTTTTCATGTGATCATTTTCCAACTTCTTATTGTCCCTTAGAATTAAATGGGCTATTTTATCACTGTGCCTTCAAAATTGATAGAAATATCTCTTCTTTGATTGGTCATCTTGTATTGTGCCTCATTAAAAAAGCAGTTCAGGCTAAAGGTAAAGCTATCAGTATAGTATGTGTATCCACATGCATCACTCTCTGTGAATCTGACACCACTGTTACTGTCACAGCATTTCTATTGATTATTCTGCTGAATGGTTTTCTTAAAATTCAGCGTCTTGACTGAATCCTGAGCCCAATGCTCAGAGAGACATCACAAGGAGACACAGCTGAAAGAGAAAGCTAAGTAAAGCATGCAATGTGGGTGCATTCATCTACAACAGATCCAAGGTAGTGACAGTTTCTGTTTTGTTCAAAACAGAGAATGCCATCCTTGCATTTGGAAACGACACTGACCCCAAATCAGCTGCTAACCAGCCAGGAGCAGCCAGCCCAAATACCATCACTCCGAAACAGCGCTTAGCTACCAGCACCACAACCACTACCACCATAGGCATGGGCATGGAGACCCAGCAGAACATCCTCCATCCTCAGATGCCCACACAGGTAAAACATACAACACAAGGTTTAAAAATTTGTACTGATTTTAACATGAAAATACCAGCTTTCCGAGACTAAATCGGGGGTAACTGCTGTGGAATTATTTGGCTAATTGAGTTAAACAACAAACAATCATGTTTACGGAAGTCCACATTTTAAATGACTGTTTCCCAAACCAAGGTACAAAAATGTGTATAAAATTTGACAGACATCTTCTTTTGAGACCCCACTTCTGTAGCGGGTGTTCAAAAAACGTTGCCCCTCATTTGTTCTACTGCCTCCATAATAGTGCATAATGCTTGGACCCCGATGATTGCCATTTGTGATGTAATTTGTAGACATTCGCTAATCAATCATAGCAGTGAACACAGTTTACAGAAATGCTCTACTTAAATTTCACAAACTAAAACCCTGTTTATACTTGGTCACTTCATGGTACTAGAATTTGGACTGTATCTTGGTAAGATTTTAGCCATGTGTGTTTACACCTGGTAGTGAAATGCACCTCTGGTTAGTCAGACTGATATCTGATTCCCAGCCATGTGCGTCCTCCATGATTATCTTCCTCATATGGATCACATGCCCCATGTTGTACTGCATGAGGAGGAGTTTTGGTTATACAGGGAGGGGTATTTAGTTTGTCGAATGTGTCTTGGAGAGATGGATGCATTTACACTGCTGTAACATTTGGCTCAAATGCATCTCAGTCCACCTCCTGAAGTAGTTTGAGCAATTGGATTTGTGTCTGCAATAAATGTCTCTGCGTTCACACTTGCATTTTTATGTGGCCTGGTCTTATTCAGATATGATCCTGATAGTCAAGCTGCATGAAGTGGCCGGGTGTAAATGGGGTCTGAGTGAAATGACTGTCTTGGTTACTAACAATTATAATATACGCATATTCACCTTTTTTCGACCACTGTTCAAAAAATGCTGAAGAAATCTGAATATTAGAAAATGAAACCAACATCACAAACTTATGAAATGTGACTCTCTTTTCAAGTTTTGGTAAGGTAATCATGGGTCTGATTGGTCGCTGAAAGGTTAACCGCTGTACATTAAATACTGTATCTGTGGGTAAAGCTGTATCTTTGGCTAAATAATGGCTGTGAAGTGCTGAATTACAAATCTCCCCCTCTTCACAAAAAACACAAAGTCTACATGATTCATGGACATTTTATATATATATATATATATATATATATATATATATATATATATATATATATATATATATATATATAAATAAAATCAATCAAAATGGTGAATTTTGCTGAAAGATAAATCTGCATGTATGATGAACATGATTGCACTGATTAGTACACCAATTGTTTGAGAATTATTAAAAATAAATATGTATTGTATATTGTATTTTGTTGTTCTATACTTTGTTCACTTTGCAACAAGCCTTTAAACACAGAATCAAGTTGCTTTTTGTGTGAATACAATACAATCATATACAAGAGTTTAAATGCCCCTAGTTAAATTGCATATTTTGTTTGTTCGCAGTAAAAAATGAGTTAACACATTTAAATATGATTTTTCTTCTTCTTTTTTTTCACTGCACAGTTTCTATTTATTTGCTGATTTTAACATGTTGGAAAAACATAACAGTTTAAAATGCAGCACAGATCATATTTTTTTTTTCCTGGATACAGCAAATGTACAGTAATTTTGTACTGAAATGTAAAGATGTTTTAATTTCTTTTCACTAATAATAATAAAAAAGATAAATGAAAAAATCAACAAAACCTAACTTGGCAGAGCCCAAACATTTGCATATGACTATAAAAAAATTCTACAAATATATACCATACATTACAATAGGCCTAAATTCAGCAGAGTGTAATGGAATACAGGCAATATGAGCACTACACCAAACAAAAAAGATCTCTGTTGAACAGCCCAGTTTTATTCTTATGAATAAAACTTTACTGATTATAAATGTTCAGAATCGACTACAGACAGCATTTTTTTTTCAATATTCATATAAAAACTGAGCAAGTGCTGATACAAACAAACCATCCAACCCATCTTTAAAAACTTAAAATTTTTAATTGAAGTATTTCACTTAAGAGCATGTATAAGTGGGCTATTATGGTGAAATTACTCAGATGCTCTACTGCTTCACAGGAAGAAATACACAGCTAACAACATGACATCATACGTTGTGAGTGTATGCTTGATTTGTTACAGGACTGGATTGGAATCATTCTTTTCTTTTACTCCAGTTTCTGATCCAGCCTTTTCTACCAGTTTCATTCTGGATATCTGGTATCGGATTGGTGCCATCTCTAGAAATCTGCTGTAACTTTGCAGAGTTGATACAGCTGATTCTCCACCTTCATGCGCATGCAGCTACAGCACCTGGCATTAGGTATACGTGTATGTGCGAGTTCAGTTCCTCGTGTGCAAGCTAGTCTACTGACTCAAGACATGAGAACAGAGGGTCAAGAGGGGGCAAGATGATAAATGTAAGGAGGCAGAAAAAGAAACAAAAATAAGAGGAAAGACAAGGCAAAGAACAGGATGAACATCAGATCGAACAAAAATGATGTGTAGACATGCAAACCCTGATACATCACACAGCTAAACTCTCTCTCTTCTTTCCTCTCGTAGATGAACGACAGAGACAGACTGTGGAGCGACTCCACCCTCCCCTCACCTGATCTCTATGACAACAGCCCTGGACGTCCTGGCTCTGCAGTGTCCGTCTGGTTCCTCTCAGTTCTGCTGCTGGCCCTTCACTTCTAGAATCAAAAGCAGCCAATTGTAGCTCAGCAGCATGGAGTCAGGACAGTTTGTGTGTGTGGCTGTTTATGAATCTTAACCATTTATGGATTTCATCATTAATAAAAAAAAAAATTTTAAGTCCCTGGAGAAAAGATAGAATGGATTATGAGAGCACAAGAGAGATTAACAAACTTTTCCAAAAACATCAAAAAAAGAAGAAAAAAAAAAAAAACATGGCCGAGTTTTCAGCCCTCAATGTGAAGTAGTGATTTATTTTATGAGCACACAGCTTTACGACAGTGGACCAGTTTGCTTGAGACCGAACTGGAGTAAAGAGTGTGTCTATGTATGTGTTCATGTGTAAAACTCTTTCTCCTATGGTCTCTCTGTAAAACAGACCCAAGTCTGGAGTGCAAAAACTAAAAGAACTGCACTAGAACTTCATATAATCCCTCTTTTTTAAACCATCCTTATTTCAATTCCTATTTTTCCAAAGTTAATGAGCTGATATAATGATTTTGGTACATATGTGTTAACTGAAGGACACAGTTCTGTAGCATATGCATATGGGACAAAGCACAGCTACCAGTGTCTTGTTGGAGAGTTGAATTCTTACGCTAGTTGTTGTGACGAGGACTCTTCATGAGAAGGCACTTCGTTGCTGATGGGCTCACAGAGATGTTTAAATAAGATGATGTTCTTTATTTTTGTAATGTGGATGAGATGTTCATATCATTAGTGAAGTCCTCTCTTACTTTACAGTCTGGACTTTTCCTCTGCAGTAAAATCTGCACGTTACAATCCCTTTCTTTTAAACTCAGACTGAATCGCCATGTGTTTTGGACTTTAAAATCTTTCAGTAGGACATGAGTGGAAAATCACCTTTATTTTAGAAATGTTATGGAAGCCACACAAGCTGAGGAAAACGTAACATGTTAAACAGTGGCCAAAGTGTTGCGAAACAATTTCTCGATCAGTTTTCAGCTGATGTTATCCATGTCAGTATAACGGAGAATACTTGAGTGTCTAAAACACTTTCACCAGCCGCGTGGACTTTGCAGTGGCCATGTCAACGGAAACTGAAGCACAACTCAAGCAAGTGAAACCTCCTGTGCATTCGATATCCAGAAGCCATAATATTTATTTTTATCACTCACTGCTTATCACAACACTGCTATATCTCAGCCAATCAAGAAGAGCACAAAGAGCAACGCTGTTGTCCCACTGAGGATCTGAGGACTGCTTCTGTCATAAGCAGCCAGCCAGTACTGCTAGTCTGTCTGGGCTGCATCAGCGAGAACTTATTTAAACCCCACCCCCAAAGACTATTGACCAATCAGCTTCTTGTGGCACAAAAAAAGGATCAGGCTGGCAACTGGGTGGAGTTTGTGGGTTTAATACATGTAATTTCCTGAAAAATAAAGCTGCCATATGAGGACATGTTGAGTGTATTTATAAAGTAAGTTTTTGTTTTTCGGCCAGCACTGAGAGAATAACAGAAAGAGGCAAGAGAACACCATTTCACCTACTTTTTATGCAGAGGTTAACCTTTGGCCGCCTGTCTGCAGGCTGTGGGTCAGCAAACAACCATGCTGCCCTTTAGCACAGGTCAGCCACAAACAACAGCCACACACTCTCTCTCTCTCTCTCTCTCACACACACACACACACAGTTTCACTACTTGGAAGCATTCAGGATAAACCAGTGGGGAACCCTCAAGGCCTTCTAGGCCTTCAGAGATGGTCTAATGATGTAAAGTTTTAGTTGGAAACCAAAGGAAAGTAAAGTTGGAAACCAATCTTGAAACTCACAATGAAAATTGTCCAATCAGGACTTAAATTACTGTATAATTCAATGTTGAAGATGTAAACAATCATTCAGAGTGATTTGATGTGAAATCCTCCATTGTAGAGAAGCTTACAGAATCAGAACAGTTCACAGTGGTGGTGATAGAAACCAAATAGCCGAAGAGTTTAATCCCACTAAAAGCTACATTACAGAATGTAAGTAGATGAAATAATTATGCACGCAGTGTCTGGCATCAGACGTTGTTTTAGGATAGTTTTTAGATAAGCTTTTGGCTTAAAATGTGTTTTTTTCAAAGCTTTTCATGGCAGAGAGGTACATGCAGGGCACTGTAAGGCCAAACAGCCCCCAAAGAAAACAATTTTTTTCCAGTTGCCACTATTTTACAACAACATATAAAATGCATATACAAAAGTGAAATACATATGAAAATACAAATAAAAACTCAGAACACAAGTAGGTTCACTTGTCAATTTGGGCAGTAAATAAACTGGTTATATTTGCGTAAACATTGCATCCCCTTTTCCCCATAACCACCACTGTAAACAAAACCAAGTCGAGAAGTTTCGCTACATTAAACCATTTCACTTTAAACTACTCTGAACAACTTTTTTTTACATCAACAATTTAATTATGCAGAAATAAAAAGGTAGAATTCTTCTTTAACAACCAACATGACTAGGAAGTAGCAGTGAAATTAAATCATATCACATTTTGATTTACAATAAGGAGGAACCAATTTCATGAGGAAAAAAAGTTACTCCAGTCAAGTGGTCACCAATCCTTCCTCTTGGAGATCTACTTTCCTGCAGAGTTTAGTTCCAACCTGCATCTAACATGGTGCCTTGCCTTTAACTAATATTGATGCATCAGATCCGGCAAATGAAGGACTTCTGATGAAGTTAACCAGCTGGAGCAGGTGTGGCAGACTGCAGTTGAAACTAGGCTCTGCAGGAAGGTAGATCTCCAAGACTAGGGTTGGTGACATATGTGACTGACTATGAATACAAGCTGTAGTCTAACCAGGGCTCTTTACTGAGTAATTATAAAACTGCAACAGGTTTATACCTTATCTGCAAAAAAGTATATATTACTAAAATGACATCACCTGCAAAGGTAATATACACTGCTCAAAAAAATAAAGGGAACAGTCAAATAACGCATCCTAGATCTGAATGAATGAAATATTTTCATTGAATACTTTGTTCTGTACAAAGTTGAATGTGCTGACAACAAAATCACACAAAAATCAATGGAAATCAAATTTATTAACCAATGGAGGCCTGGATTTGGAGTCACACACAAAATTAAAGTGGAAAAACACACTACAGGCTGATCCAACTTTGATGTAATGTTCTTAAAACAAGTCAAAATGAGGCTCAGTATTGTGTGTGGCCTCCACGTGCCTGTATGACCTCCCTACAATGCCTGGGCATGCTCCTGATGAGGTGGCGGATGGTCTCCTGAGGGATCTCCTCCAAGACCTGGACTAAAGCATCCGCCAACTCCTGGACAGTCTGTGGTGCAACGTGGCGTTGGTGGATGGAGCGATACATGATGTCCCAGATGTGCTCAATCGGATTCAAGTCTGGGGAACGGGCGAGCCGGTCCATAGCTTCAATGCCTTCATCTTGCAGGAACTGCTAACACACTCCAGCCACATGAGGTCTAGCATTGTCCTGCATTAGGAGGAACCCAGGGCCAACCGTGCGAGCATATGGTCTCACAAGGGGTCTGAAGATCTCGTCTCGGTACCTAATGGCAGTTAGGCTACATCTGGCGAGCACATGGAGGGCTGTGCGGCCCTTCAAAGAGATGCCACCCCACACCATTACTGACCCACTGCCAAACCGGTCATGCTGAAGGATGTTGCAGGCAGCAGATCGCTCTCCATGGCATCTCCAGGCTCTGTCACGTCTGTCACATGTGTGACACAGTGTGAACAATCCTGGTGTTCTCTGGCAAATGCCAAGCGTCCTGCATGGTGTTGGGCTGTGAGCACAACCCCCATCTGTGCACGTCGGGCCTTCATACCATCCTCATGTCGGTTTCTAACCGTTTGTGCAGACACATGCACATTTGTGGCCTGCTGGAGGTCATTTTGCAGGGCTCTGGCAGTGCTCCTCCTGTTCCTCCTTGCACAAAGGCGGAGGTAGTGGTCCTGCTGCTGGGTTGTTGCCCTCCTATGGCCTCCTCCACGTCTCCTGGTGTACTGGCCTGTCTCCTGGTAGCGTCTCCAGCCTCTGGACACTACGCTGACAGACACAGCAAAACTTCTTGCCACAGCTCGCATTGATGTGCCATCCTGGATGAGCTGCACTACCTGAGCCACTTGTGTGGGTTGTAGAGTCCGTCTCATGCTACCATGAGTGTGAAAGCACCACCACCATTCAAAAGTGACCAAAACATCAGCCAGAAAGCAGAAAGGTACTGAGAAGTGGTCTGTGGTCCCCACCTGCAGAACCACTCCTTTATTGAGTGTGTCTTGCTAATTGCCAATAATTTCCACCTGTTGTCTATTCCATTTGCACAACAGCTGTGAAATTGATTGTCAATCAGTGTTGCTTCCTAAGTGGACAGTTTGATTTCACAGAAAGTTTGATTTACTTGGAGTTATATTGTGTTGTTTAAGTGTTCCCTTTATTTTTTTGAGCAGTGTATGTTAATATTTGTGCAAGCCTCAATTAAAACATATGGAATGTGCTTTACAAGCTCTGTTGTTACAAGTGTTAGTTTAGTGCTAATGTACTATTGGAAACCCTGTTTTTGAACTAGCCGAGTTTAGCTTTACAGTGGAGGTTTTTTTTCCTCTTTTTTATGGAGCTCTAACATTTGTAGCCCAAATACGAGTTCTAGATCGTTGTTTGTATTAACTGTTATTTCTGTATTATTATTTAGTTAAATCCACTCAGAGGACACCAAAATGGAGGAAAAACATCAAACCAAGCATGTAAATAATACGGGAACTAGAGGTGATGATGAAAGAAATAGCCAAAAGGACAAAAATCCTCACTGAAAAATAAGATAATTGTGGGGTAATGAATGAGGATGGGCAGGTACAGCAGAGGCAGTGTCGGTGATAAATTTAGATCCTCACCTTGTCAGCTTTTACAACCTAAGACAAGTGTGAGACTGTCGTAAGGTTAAGAAAACATTTAAGAACAAAATATTTTCAAGAATAACACGTTCTTAGAATTATTCTTAGGAAAATAGTTAAGTTAAAAAAAAGATAATTCTTAAAAAGTTATGTGAAGAATAACAATTTTTCAACTTTTTTTCACTTTCATGAATCCGGCCCGTCATCTTATCTTGCGCTGCCTGTCCCTTCACCCTCTCTACCACTCCCTCAGAGAAGATCACTCTTTGTCAGCATGGACCACGCTTTACCGTAGTTAAACAAACATCACTTCACCAAATGCATATTTAACTCAAGCCAAGTTCTTGTCCAATTAAGCTGATGTGCGCCGACATGCCTGGCTGAACAGAGACATGTGAGTTTGTCTGACAGCTTCCTCTCCAAATCGTACTTTCCTGCATGGAATCTAATTGCAGCTGACTCTTCTGCAGGAGGCCATAGCGGAGAGTGGCAGCTAGCCCAGCTAACTGCTAATAAGACGGGCCAAAACCAGTCGCATTCCTTGCAGAACTTTGCAGCGATGGTCCATGAAGGTCATGGATAATTTGTCATATTTTAGAAGTGAACTGAGAGTTGTTGTGACAACTTCTCAATCCGCAGCCGTCGAAGGCGGGTAGAGATGGCAGGTCATCTGTGGGAATCGAAAGTGTGAAGTGCTAGAATTCGGACTGTATGGCATTCGGTCACTGTTAACGTGTAAATCTCACAAAAGGATCAGGTGTGAGACCAGTCGACACTTTTTTCATGAGCCTCCTGAGTGAGATTTGCAGTACATTGAACACAGCCCTGAGGCTCGCCCATTATAACGGCAGGGACAGTGGACAGGGAGTAAACAGAGCCATCCTGGGTCAGGATCGAAAAACAAAAAAACAACAAACAAACAAATAAAGCACCTTTTTTTAAACACTCATTAACTCACTTTTTAAAGGTTAGCATTTTTGCAGCTTGTGAAAACACCTGATTACAGTTTTGAATTACATTAGCTCTGACTACTGTAATTATCCTCCAATAATACATATGGGGTGTATGTATTATACCCCAAATGTGTGTTCTTTTGTTGTAACTCCTGAATCCCATTCAATATATTGCAGTTGTAGTGCTCAGTTTGTCAAAATACATATTCACACTGGATCACTAGAGTCGCTACATGACACTTTTTTTCATTTAAAATGCTATGCTACTGAGCTGAACTGTGTTGTTGAAGGCAATCAAAGCCAAGTCAATTGTGACAATGACACCATTCTAATGATCACCTGATATAATGACAAAAAATGATGATGCACTCTAAATTGTGAAAGAGCAATATGTAGTATTTTTAACTGAAAGAAGCAGCATTAAGTGTGGAGAGTAAAAAGGAACACTCTTAAATATGATGTGAGTGCTGCGTGTCACCCTGTAACATCTGCAATAGTACTTTAAAAGTCAGAGGTACCACAACCGATCTGGCAGGAGTTTTCAGACCTTGTCATATACATGGCACAAAAAGAAGGTATGACTCGATATTCTGGTCTCAAAATGCAAAAATCATCAGTATACTTATAAAGAAATGATGACAATAGAAGACTCACTCACTTACTTGGAGGACACACCCTCACCAAGTTTTGACTGAGCGCAAACATTCTTTCAATGCAGTTTCAAAGGCAGAGTTATCCTCTTGTGGGGGTTCAAAGCACAACCCACATTACAAAATGTTCTTCCACACGTTGCATGCAATTGCAACCTTTCCACCAAAAGGTCTCCAAATTCCCAAATCATACATAGTGCTGCTTTAAATGGATCTCTACCCTCTCAAATTAAATTAAGACACTCATTTCATTCTTGGCCCACAACTGCAGTGACCGTTCAGTTTTTTGCTATATGATCCACAGCAGGCAGTATTTTATGGCATTACTGACCAGCAGAGAGACGTTTGCTTAAATTAACAGCTGGTGAGCTGATTGTTCACCACTTGATTCATTTCACACATAGGTTTGCTAATGTGTGGTAACTTCTGCCTTTCAGCAAACTCCTGGAGGTATATGATAAACTATATTACTGATGCATTTTTACCACTATTCAGTAAAGCAGTATCACTCAATGTAGTACTAATGGAGGAGTAGGGATCCATTGTATTCATACCCTTATCTGTGTGCCACAAATTCTAACTGGGTTTAGTGCCGCAATTAAAAATAATAATAAATAAGGCTGCCATATGATTTCCTGGACACAAAATCTTTACCAATGTTTTCTACCTTTGTAGGACACGGACCCTTTAGTGCTTCTTACATCATACCAGAACAAAACAACTGGACTAGCTGCTTGGCGTTCCAGTGTCAGCACGATACAAGAAAAAGTAGCAAGATAGCTTGCTAACAAAACTTAGTCTTAGCCTAATTTGGTAGCCTAATTTCTCAATAAACAAGTTACCCACGCTTATGGAAACATTCCTGAATACAGTCTGAGAAATAATATACCCTGACCTTCTGAGCTTTTAAGCCTTCTTCACCCCTTCGGCTCAAATAACGCAATAAAAACGCGTTTTCAGCTTGTCCTGGCTGCCATGCACGCGCGTCTCTCCACAGCGAAGGGAGGCTTTTCCCGCTCGCGGCTTCACGAGGGAGCTTTACCTTAAATGCTGACATTTGATCGGTCAGCGGTCTTCTACTGTCCATAAGCCCCAGGTAGGAAACATGCACCGGTCCGCTGGCTTAGTACAGTCGGCACTCTGCTGACAGTTTGCCACTGGTGGTCCACCCTAGGACCACCCCAGTTATCGTCCTACAAACAAGTTCTAACTAGTTTTTCATCTCAGATTTTAAACGCACACAGTTTAATTTCTAAAATAAAAGGCGTGGACAAATATTACAAAGAACTGAGAAAAAAAATCCTATTCCTAATGTAAAATGAAGATCTTGTTGCTGACACTGTGCTGGATTAAAATGATTTACTATACTAACTCATACACTAACTGGTGGTTGGACAGTGTAGTGGCTAACACCTCTGCCTTCTACGCTGTAGACTGGGGTTCAATCCCCACCTGGGCAAACACCCAATACACTATACCAATAAGAGTCCTTGGGCAAGACTCCTAACACCGCCTTGGCCTACCTATGTAAAATGATTAAATTGTAAGTCGCTCTGGATAAGAGCGTCAGCCAAATGCCATAAATGTAAACTCACGTAGTATAACTAAAAAAGGAAGCAGGGAAAAATAAGTGAATTGGACTGTGAGCGGAGTGATGATAACTGGAATTTTGTCGAATACTCTGCGTGGGCTGGCCGGGAAACGCTGAGCCTCTTGTCAGGGACATTCAAGGTAAACAGGTCCAGTGCTGGGTTTGCAGTACACAGGTGTGTTAAATGCCTGCATAAATATATTTCTACCCCTTTCTGGAAATGTACCATGTATGAAGCCTGCAATGCAATTTTTATACAGCAGAATGGTCCAGAATCGTCAGCTGTTAGTTCTTGAAGAGGAATTCCATCAGATTTTTTTTTGTTTTGCGCCGTAGAGAAACTAACCAAGATTTCGTTGTAGTGGTGGTGATAGGAACCACGGGTTGAGATGTTAAGAATAAAAATATTTCCATCGTATAGGTCCAAAAGGGTCAGCAAACCTACATGTGTCATTAGAGGTCTTATACATAATGTTGGTGACAAAATAGTGTTAAATCTGATATTTTCATACAAAACCTCATTTAAAAAAAAAAAACAATGCCATAGGCATCAGGCAGTGCATTCACAACCATCCATCCATCCATCCATCCATCCATCCATTATCTTCCGCTTCTCCGGGGTTCGGGTCGCGGGGGCAGCATCCTAAGCAATGAAGCCCAGACCTCCCTTTCCCCAGCCACTTCCACAAGCTCTCCAAGGGGGATTCCGAGGCGCTCCCAGGCCAGCTGGGCGATATAGTCGCACCAGCGTGTCCTGGGTCTTCCCCGGGGTCTCCTCCCAGGTGGACTCGCCTGTGACACCTCCCGAGGGAGGCGTCCAGGAGGCATCCTAACCAGATGCCCGAACCACCTCAGCTGGCTCCTCTCGACGTGAAGAAGCAGCGGCTCTACTCCGAGTCCCTCCCGGATGACTGAACTTCTCACCCTATCTCTCAGGGAGAGTCCAGACACCCTGCGGAGGAAACTCATTTCGGCCGCTTGTATTCCCGATCTTATTCTTTCGGTCATTACCCAAAGCTCATGACCATAGGTGAGGGTGGGAACGTAGATCGACCGGTAAATCGAGAGCCTTGCCTTATGGCTCAGCTCTTTCTTTACCACAACAGACCGGTAAAGAGCCCGCATCACTTCAGACCCTGCACCAATCCGCCTGTCAATCTCCCGCTCCCTTGTACCATCACTCGTGAACAAGACCCCGAGATACTTGAACTCCTCCACTTGAGGCAAGAGCCTATCCCCGACCCAGAGAGGGCTCTCCACCCTTTTCCGCCTGAGAACCATGGTCTCGGATTTAGAGGTACTGATTCTCATCCCAGCCGCTTCACACTCGGCTGCAAACCGATCCAGCGAAAGCTGAAGTTCGCGGCCTGATGTCCCCAATAGGACCACATCATCTGCAAACAGCAGCGATGTGACCCTGAGGTCACCAAACCGGACACCCTCCATCCCTTGACTGCGCCTAGAAATTCTATCCATAAAAATTATGAATAGAATCGGTGACAAAGGGCAGCCCTGACGGAGTCCAACTCTCACTGGGAACAAGTCTGACTTACTGCCGGCCATGCGAACCAAACTCCTGCTTTGTTTGTACAGGGCCTGAATGGCTCGTAGCAAAGAGCCATGTACCCCGTATTCCCGAAGCACCTCCCACAGAATACCCCGGGGAACACAGTCGAATGCCTTCTCCAGATCCACAAAGCACATGTGGACTGGTTGGGCAAACTCCCATGAACCCTCCAGAATCCTGGAGAGGGTGAAGAGTTGGTCCAGTGTTCCACGACCAGGGCGGAACCCGCACTGTTCCTCCTGGATCCGAGGTTCGACTATAAGCCGGACTCTCTTCTCCAGTACCCCTGCATAGACCTTGCCAGGGAGGCTGAGGAGTGTGATTCCCCTGTAGTTGGAACACACCCTCCGGTCCCCTTTTTTAAAAAGAGGCACCACCACCCCAGTCTGCCAATCCAGTGGCACCGCCCCCGATGTCCACGCAATGTTGAAAAGGCGTGTCAGCCAAGACAGCCCCACAACATCCAGAGCCTTGAGGAACTCAGGGCGGATCTCATCCACCCCTGGAGCCTTGCCACCAAGGAGCTTCTTAACTACCTTAGCGACTTCGGCCTCAGTAATGGACAAGCCTATTCCCATGTCCCCAGACTCAGCCTCCTCACTGGAGAACGTGTCGGTGGGATTGAGAAGGCCCTCAAAGTACTCCTTCCACCGCCCAATGACGTCTTCAGTCGAAGTCAGCAGCACACCATCTCCACTATATACAGTGCTAGTGGCACACTGCTTTCCCCTTCTGAGTCGCCTGACGGTTTGCCAGAATCTTTTCGGAGCCGACTTAAAGTCACTTTCCAAGGCCTCACCAAACTCCTCCCATACACGGGTTTTTGCCTTGGCGACAACTGAAGCCGCAGATCGCTTGGCCTGTCGATACCTGCCAGCTGCCTCTGGTGTCCCACAGGCCAACCATGCCCGGTAGGACTCCTTCTTCAGCTTGATGGCATCTCTCACCTGGGGTGTCCACCACCGGGTTCGAGGATTACCGCCCCGACAGGCACCAACTACCTTACGGCCACAGCTACAGTCAGCCGCTTCAGCAATGGAGGAACGGAACATGGCCCATTCTGAGTCAATGTCCCCCACCTCCCCCGATATCTGGTCAAAGTTCTGACGGAGGTGTGAGTTGAAGATCAATCTGACAGGTTCTTCTGCTAGACGTTCCCAGCAAACCCTCACTATACGTTTGGGCTTGCCTGGTCTGACCGGCATCTTCCCCCACCACCTGATCCAACTCACCACCAGGTGGTGATCAGTTGACAGCTCAGCTCCTCTCTTTACCCGAGTGTCCAAAACACATGGCCGCAAGTCCGATGACACGACTACAAAGTCAATCATTGAACTGCGGCCTAGGGTGTCCTGGTGCCATGTGCACTTATGGACATCCTTGTGTTCAAACATGGTGTTCGTGATGGACAAACTGTGGTTTGCGCAGAAGTCCAAAAACTGAACACCACTCGGGTTCAGATCAGAGAGGCCATTCCTCCCAATCACACCCCTCCAGGTCTCACTGTCATTGCCCACATGAGCATTGAAGTCCCCCAGTAGGACAATAGAGTCTCCAGGAGGAGCACCTTCAAGCACCCTTCCCAAGGACTCTAAGAAGGCTGGGTACTCTGAACTGCTGTTCGGTGCATAAGCACAGACAACAGTCAGGACCCGTTCCCCAACCCGAAGGCGTAGGGAAGCTACCCTCTCGTCCACCGGAGAAAACCCCAACATACAGGCACCGAGTCGAGGGGCTATGAGAAAGCCCACACCTGCCCGCCGCCTCTCACCATGGGCAACTCCAGAAAAGAATAAAGTCCAGCCCCTCTCAAGGAGATTGGACCCAGATCCCAAGCTGTGTGTTGAGGTGAGCCCGACTATATCTAGCCGGTATCTCTCAACCTCGCGCACCAACTCAGGCTCTTTCCCCGCCAGTGAGGTAACGTTCCAAGTTCCAAAAGCCAATTTCAGCAACCGAGGATCAGAACGCCAAGGCCCACATCTTTGGACACTGCCCGATCCACAACGCACCGAACCCCTACTACTGCCCCTCCCATTGGTGGTGGGTCGATGGGAGGGGGGACTCATGTAACTCCTTCGGGCTGGGCCCGGCCGGGCACCATGAGTAAATGCCCGGCCACCAGACGCTCGCTGGCGAGCCCCTCCCCCAGGCCTGGCTCCAGGGTGGGGCCCCGGTAACCCTGTTCCGGGCAGGGTACACAAGTCCTGCTTTTGTGTCTTCATAGGGGTTATTATGGATCACACTTTGTCTGACCTGTCACCTAGGACCAGTTTGCCATGGGAGACCCTACCAGGAGCTTTTGCTCCAGACAACATAGCTCCTAAGATCATTCAAGCACGCAAACCCCTCCACCACGATAAGGTGGTGATCCAAGGAGAGGGCATTCACAACCATTTTCATTTAATAATTTTGTGAGGGAGCTTTTAGAGGCATTCAATGAATGTCTGGTGAATCACCAAAGTGAACAGCAGTGCAGGCAGTGCACTGGAGGCTAAACTCACACATATGCAACTTGTGATATTTAAGAAGTTTTATTTTTAAAGCTATTGGAAAGCCCCCTTGCCCACCCAACACCCTCTAATTCACACTCCGATGTGAACTTTTGACCATGCCTGCAGTTAACTATTAATGAAGTAACTGCAAAAAATGTACGAGCTTGGAGAAACCGGGATGTTTTCGCTCTGTGCTAGAAGGCCGAAGGCACGAACAGGATGTGGTAGAGTCTCATCCCAGAGAACTGTGGTGGCAAGTAGGTTAATACTCTATATTAAAAAAGGAAAGAAGAGTCTGGATCTTTCAGCTGGACTATCACATAACTTCATTTAATTGGCGATCCAAAGAATTCTGAATACAAGTGTTTTCGCTTTCAGCCACCAGAGCAAGAAAAGTAATTTGGAGTAACTAAAAGAAGCATTTGCGTGAGAAGGTTGAGGGAAACACAGACAGCATGCTTGATTTCAACATTTAATTTTTGACAAAATGTTCTATGTCATTCTTTATGTACATGTATAATTACAACTTAAGTTATAATTCTCAAGAACTTTTTTCCTTTTTTTGTACATCTCATTTGTGCTTAATTTAAGGTTTGTTCATGGTGACATTCCCCATCTCACATACAAAAAGAAACTGCGGCAAGCTCCCACTGTAAAAGCCTGGGGAAGCTCCACCTGCCAAGCAATTCATTCAACAGAAAGGGCATTCACATTACTGTCCATCATTATGTACAAAAACAAGAGCGCATCTGCAGCTACATTATACATATTAACAAACTACAGATCTCAGTATCTACAGTGATTATTGTACAGAGAAATGATGGTGGGGCTAGGGATGTGTACAATGAGGGAGGAGGAGTTCTGTTTGAGGCTTGAAACATGAACATTTTGCTTATAGGCTTCCACGCTAAGAGACCAGCTCCTTCAATGAGTGTGTTCCACCTTGTGTGTGTGCATAACTGTAGTGTCTGTGCTCCTCATATCCCTTAGATTTTTACTAATCGTGTATTGCCTAAAACAAGCTGCCCTCTTACATTCTATTGAGCAGTTGTTGAAATGGACAGACTTGCTGAGGCCTCCAGTACCCACCATGATATTGGTGCCACTTTAGCATTTTAAAGTAGCTTCACATTTGATCCATAAACCTGAAAGGCAATTTTCTGCTACAACCACACATCAGTTCCAAACTCAGCACGATTTAGCTGTGGTAGGTCTTGTCTGGTTGCGAGAGCTCTGATGGAATGCACTGTGATGTTTGTGAACACTCTGTCTCACCTCAATCATGGCTCATACAGCTCCCATCACAACAAAACTGACAAGCAGGCAATGGCAGACACATAAACCCAATCTCAATTCCACTCTTAAAGCTCTGCACACTCTGCTAGTCTCTTTATATCCAGAGCACGATACACTGTAATACGCGGCGTGACGAGTGAAAAAGAATTTGTATGGGAAAACCAGGGAGGAAGGAAACCTCAATGTCGTAAATAACTTTGGGGGACAGAAAATAAGCAGCAGAGCAGAATATTCTGCATCTGAATAGTCTCTGTTGAAGAGATCAGGAGGGTATATAGGAGTCAACTCCACTACATGCAGAATAAACACTGCTCCAAACTGGAATGTTAGCCCACGCAGGTCCATAAGGAACTTCATCAATGAGCAATTATAAGCTCTTTGAGGAGTAAATTTGGCTCCAGCTTTGGCAGTCAGAGGCCACCATTCATTAGTTTCAAATCAAAACAGCAAGTTCAAGATGTTCATTTTTAGAAGATATTTCTGAGGAGATCAGATATAAAGCAATCCTCTTCCATAAGGAAGAGGGGAGTCAAAGCTCCAAAAGAAAAAAAATATTGACCTGGTAGACCACCAAAACTGTCACCATCAGATATACAGCACTTTCATGTTTGAGAAATCAAGCTCAACTCTTGCTTCAGATCTGAAAAAAATCATAGGGGTTTCTGTCCATCCTTCCACTGTGAGAGGACAACTCAATAGTATGAGTTGGAAAGGATGTGTAGCTGTCAAGAAGCCCTTACACAGAAAAGGAAATAGACAAAAAAAAAAAGAATTCAAACAAAGAAGTTGCTGTTGTTCTTACAGTTGCCACCCCAGAGTCCAGACATCAACATCACTGAATGTGTTTGGGATTATTTGGATTGTGAGAATCATTTAATGCAACCATCATCCAAGACTGAACTTGTGAAATTGTGGAAAAATATCCCTGCAGAGTTCTTTAAAAAACTGAAAGCCCTTCTCCTGTGATGAAGGGAACAGTTGGATATGCTGAAAAAAGATTAACATTACATTGTTGAAGCTTCTGTGTAATTTTCTGTGAAATATATCAATAAACGTATAATTTGAAATGAATAACTCCTATTTAATGGCTGTTTGGACTGTTTGTCTGAATGTTGCACAGAACTGTGTGTGTTTGTGTTTATATGTATGCAGTACTGTGCAAGGCACCAAGGCTAATTTGAGACAACTTAGCTCAGCAGTAAGCATGTTTACAGTGAGAAGGTTAGAGAAAGTACCCCTGCCCCCTCCCAAAAAAAAGGAAGAAGTTGATATATTGTATCCAGATGGCTCCTCAGTACTCCAAGCTATTACATGCATTTATTCAATTCCATTGCCAGCACACCTGATTTAGCGTACTGAAGTATTTATAGTCAAATCAGATAGCTGGATGATAAGTACAATTTGATTTGAGGAGAGGTTTGGAAATGGTTAAAACAAACACATTCACATAGTAAAGCCATTACTTATTGTACTAACATTATTTGTATTTATTGTAATATTAGTATATATGTTTTTCTGAACAAATAAATGCCTGCTGAATAACCAACTTTTTAATTCTAATTTTCTCAGGTGCCTAAAACTTTTGCACAGTACTGGATACATGCACACACATGCATGAATTTATAGGTATTATCTAAGAGGACTTCTTGATTTCTACCTGGCAGAGATTTCAGAATGTCACATTTGTTCATTTCCCATCTGACCTTTAGCTCCCATTCTAAAACCTGCTCTTTAGTCATGATAATCATAATATCTAATACTTGCGCATTCAGTCAGATGCATGGGCACACACACTATAAATTTAATTGAGTAGGGCCGACCACCGAGTGAATGAGTGCAGAAAAACAACACGGTCTAAAATGGCATCTGACATTTTGAAAAACCCATAAAAACCGCTGCTCGCATTCATCAGAGGCCTTTGCCTCTGTGCTCGCAGTTCACTGTTTCTGTTTGAGACAGGAGCTAAAATGAGTCTGAGAAATGGCCTCAGATCTCAGAGGAGATACAAAGAGTGTGTGCATCTGTGTTCACAGAGAGAGCGAGAGAGGAAAATAAACTTCTACAAGCCTAAAAACTTTGCTAAAATACTCCTGATGGAAACTTAAGCAGTAAACAAGGTGCTTATCTATGTGAGAGAGGACATAAACAGGGACTTCTGTGCAAAACCGAAAAAAGATCAGTTGCATGAATGATGGCAGCCTTGCTGTGAAACTGACCCACTAAACTAGGTGCCAAAGTCCAGTCCTGGTGGTCTACAGTTCTGAAGAGACTGGTTCCAACCCTTATTTAGCACAACTGATCCAGTTAATTAAGGCCTCGAGAAGCTTGTGAATGTTAGAGCCTTTGCATTCTGATTTTTGTGATCACTGGTGGAGCCTGGATTCAAGATCTTTAGTTGAAAACCTACTCTCCATGGTGGTAGATCACCAGAACTCAACTTAAGCATCCTTGCCATAGAACTGGGGTCACCAACTAGGGTCACCTGCCTTACAACCGGGCTCACTTGAACACAAAAGGCTGGTATGACAGCAGATTCTCATTCCAATCAATTCTAAGCTGGTCTCAGTCTTTTAACAATTGACAAATTAGCAGTGTTCCAAACTCAGGACTGCAGCTGAGAAAGGTGGGCCCTTGAGGACTGCTTTACAAAGCCTGCTCATTTGTTTTATGTAATGCAAGACACTTTGTCATGTCATCAGAAAAGAGTTGGTACACAAAACGTAATGGAGGAAATACTGTTGATGTGAATGATCTGGCAAGCTGATGTGAATAATTTGTGTGAATGATGTGAATAATTTAATAGGCTATATGAAAAGGCAAAACAATTGGTCTGTAAGTGAATGCTGCCCTGCAAGCTAAAAACTGTTAGACTAACCAAATGCAGGCACCATCCAGAACAAAACCTTGTATCTCCAAAACACACACACTTTACTTTTAATACAAGTCAAAGGAACCAGACCCCCCCCAAGTGATTTTGATTTGTTTGGGTCCATTTATCATGAAATTTATACAACATGCAAAAGCCAACAGGCATATTCAAACTATGTCAAAAACTGAAAAATGACAAAAATGGAGATATTAGGTTTTGTTCAGACAGCAGCAATGTGTTACTTTCTTTTTATACAATATCTTTAACTTTCAATGGTTGGATGCATGCACAAAAGATTATGGTGACAGTAGATTGTGAAGGATACTCCGCTAGCATCCTCAAAAATGGTCAGAACATGGGCTGCATTTCTCGGCTGTACTATAAGGATGCTTCTGAATGAAACAGCCTAGGGCAACACAGCAGTCTAGAAATGCAGCCCACTTGGACGGCAGCCTAACTTTTGGAACGTAGCTGTTATGAGGTGTGTTCCTGCTTGATTGGAATAAAAAAACCTGCAGCCACACAGGCGCTTTGACGATAAGACTGGCATTCCCTGCCATAGATGTTTCATTCTCACACATGAAACACATTTACAAACCTCTAAAAATGGCCAAGCTGATGCTACAGAGATCCGTCTACAATTAGAGCCATGATTTAAGGGACACAGATGCACGTACTGTATGACCGCCCATTCTTGTGTAGGTTAGTGTGTGTGTCAGCATGTGTGTAATTTGGGTGAGTATACATGGGTAGGTACATTTGCAATAGCTATGGGCGGTCCAGCTGTGTGTTGCCACAGAGACCATGTTGCAGCAGTGCAGGGGTACCTCCTCCTGAGTGTACAAAGGGACTAAAACAACAGTAATAAGTTAAATATCATATAGCGGATGCAGGAGAGAAGTCTGTCAATCAGTCAGAGGCAAGAGAGGGCTGTCTCCTTCTGTCCACCTCTCCCTCTCTTCCTTTCCTCTTCTCTATTTGAGTACATTCCATTGGCCGGGAGAGTTTCTCTCAGTTTCTCCAAATCAGAGTTCTCGCTAGATCACACCCCTGGCTCCATTAGTGACTGTGCGACCCCCGTCATGTATATTGCATGTGTCCGTGGCTCAGTCCTGACGGAGGTCAAAGCTCAAGGGGCTGGGGCTGAGGGGTTGGGGTAAAGGTCAGATGCACGTAGCAGGCTGTGCCAACGGTTGCTGCTTGCGGTTGCGCAGCCCTCCTGATTTCTCCTTATAGCCCACACACATCTGCTGAGACACGTCCACCAGCGCACTCGCTACTGCCAGACCTGAGAGAGAGAGAGGAGAGAGTGAGAGATAGAAGAGAAAGAAAGAGCAAGAGGGAGAATGAAAAAGAAAGAGAGAGAGAAAGTTAGAGAAAGAGGGATGAGTGAGAGAGAGAGGGATAAAGAAAGATAAAGAGCAAGAGAAAGAAGGAGAGAAAGAAAAAGGAAGAGAAAGAGCAAGAGAGAGTGAGGCACACAGCGCAAGTGGTGGTGGGCGTGGGGGGGTGGGGGTTGGAGCGAAAGAGACAGAGCTTGTATAATGGCTAAAGCCAGTGGTCCGCATGATATTTTTTACAACGGACACGACCTCAATCTCGTCCAGCAAAGAGCTCTTTGTTTTTAATAGCCTACAGTCTATTAGTTTTATCTAGCATCACATTTTGAGTGTTTGTAGGGTTCTACCACATGCCAGCGGTTTTCAGGCATAATTGGTGAACATGTTTTTGTAAGCTTAAATTGCAAGTAAGTTTATAAGCAAACACTGTTGCTGATTTTTGCAAACCTTTCCCACTGTGGCTAGCCTAATGACATAATGATTTTATTTAGCACCATCAACCATCAATTACACTGACTATAACCTTGAATTCCAGATAATATAATGTCTACTGGCTTCATGTGGCCACTGTTGTGGAATCAGCCCTCCATTTTGAGGGATATTCTTCTATCAAATCACAGCCAAAAGGGCTGTATTCAGAAATGAGGAAGAAATGCACATTAACATGCACTGCCAAAAAACATTCAGGCATGCCATTTTAAAACTGGTTATCTAAGGCAAACTTGTGATCGTGTGATCTCCTACTGTCAGAGTCAGTTTGATCCAGCACATTTTTGTAAGGACATAAAATTTGTTCTCTTTAATTACATAATAATACATAAAAGGGAATGCTATACTGTGAGTTACTGGAACTGGTGTGCTGGGGTCGTAAGCAAGATCATACCAGGGCCAAGATCCTCTCGTGTATTACTGCAACTATACCACTGACAACACCGCAGCGTCATTACTGATTTTTTTTTATTGGACTATAAGACAAATATGACTCACTAAAAAAAGATTAACAAGAAAGTTTATATACATTCACTTTATCCATTTTTGGCTAGTTTGGCAAGTTCTTTTCAGTAGCTGGAGCTAATTAGGCTAACAATCACAATGTTCTAGTTAATGCTAAGGCTTTAGCCTCAAGACTCTGAAGGACATTCGCAAAGGAGCATTTCAATTAGTTTTAATTCAATTTAGCTTTAGAGTCAGTCAATCTATTTATATTCAAAATACTGACTGTTTACTACTATAAAATACTATTTAAAATGAAAGAATAAATTAATTTCTGACTGGATTTCATGGATACCAATATGCTAGCACACATTCATTTGTTGACGAAACCAAACACTTTCAGCAGCAAAATAAACTGCCTGTGGAAAAAAAGCTAGGGATTGTAAATAGACTCCCACCTGACTGTCCTGGAGTTGGAATGCCATCGGGGCCTCTGGGTAATCTGATGAAGATGGACAGCACTGCTGCCTTATTTCCGAAACATGGTTCCAACGCTATGGGCTTTGGCACAGACTACCGAAACAAAGAAAAACAAGAACAAAACAATAATTGACCATTGGCAAAAATTTTATTTATACACCCCTCAGGCAATCACAATCTTCCCTAAACGTTCCTTCCTCCATCAAGCGAGGGAAAACTCCTTAAAACAAACCTGCAGTGAGAACTACACTGGCAGTGAATTAGTCAGAATTATAAGACTAAGAAATGGTGGGTAGGTGTTGCTAAAGAATATGTAATGCCTGACAGGTGCTACCTCACCTTTAAGGTCATTTCTTCCTGAGGCTGAAAAAAGTCTTGGATTAATCTTTGTGGAAGACCAAAATCTAACATCACTGGCAAAATTATAAATAGGCAAACCTATGCTGAATTTAAGGTAAGCTAAACTTGATCTGGCTTGCTGTGTTTGTGATGTCTAGTGAGAACTTTAAGATCAACTAGATGTGCATTTCCTGAAGGAATTGCAAGAGCGCTTGAAAAGAGATGCAAGTGTGTGTGTGTGTGTGTTTCTGTGTAGGTGAACAACTCTCCCTCACACACACACACCTAAGGAGGTGATGTATGTGTTTGAGGGGGGGGAGAGTCATTCAAATTAACTGTCACTCTGTTTTTATGCAGCTCTTAGTGGAGAAGCCTTGTTTGAGTCTGATTTGCACCCTCGGAACAAACAGTCATAACTCTGGAAATATTTACTCTATAGTTTAACTAGATAGATGGTGTGAGATAAGACCCCTTGAGGATTATTTTGGTGCAATGTGTGTATTGAGAAGAAAATGTTATGACAAGTTAGACACAGAGAAAATCTTGAAATAAGCAGATTCTGATTTTGAGAAATTTACATGGGAGTGAAGGGGACAGTTTTCTGTGCCTTGTGCCAAACAAACGCTCCTAACTCTAAAGCTAACTATAATGATAAAATGGTGAGATATTTTGAGGTTTCAGAAAGGACAAGTTTCTCTACCATTTAAAACTGAAATGGAGTTTCTAGGTGAAAGTTTAAGGATTTTAAAGCAGATTCCCTGCGTGATCAGCTGTGTCTGAGACTGAGTGGCCTGCTGTGACATCATCAATATGAAGTTCTGAACATTCCGCCATTCATTCTCAAGGGAGATTTTTAATTTTTAAACTTAATTTTATTAAAAACTACCAATCCGATTGACGCCAAAAATACATAGCACAAGTCACAGCGCCTAGACCTTTGAAATACAGTTTGAACAGAGTCTGTACGTTAAGTGGTTCGGGCTGTATTAATCGCAGAAAAGTGTGGAAGAAGAATAATAAGAAGTATGAGAGATAACAATAGAGTACTTTTTCAAGCACTCTAATTAGCTTGTCTTAACTCAGCTGCTGACCATTTACCGTGATCGGTAAACCAGTCAGGATAAAAAGGGCTGTACAGTTCTCACATATGTGAATTAAACATACATGCAAAGATAAACATGAACACACTTGTACTGATGCCATTCTTTCTACTGTTTCATTTAAGTTTACCGAAAGACCTTTATAAAAACAGTCTCTCAACGTATATGCTCCGACCCATAGCCCTATCATTTTAGCATTAACTCATCTGAAGGGGCAGCCTCAGTCATCAAAACCTCCTCCTTACAAGACAAACTTATCTAGTTAATGTCAAGTGACTAAACATTTTCCCTGGTTTGATTAATGTAAATGCTTTCCAGAATCTATTTTGGTTTGTTTTAAATTGACATGCATATTTTGTTCATTCTCTAACCCACATGTTGTAAAGCCAGTTTATTTTGACTATAAAATGTTTTAAATGTACTCTTCTATGTGCCTCTTAGGTTTTCTCTATACTACTTTCTCTCTCTCTCACACACACACAAACACACACAGGCAGACATTAGGGCTCATGAATACATTCTAAAATGGGTCAATATAAGTTTAATTACCGTGGTCTCTCCAGTCAGAGACCGTATGTGAGCGTATGTAATCCCTGGCCAGGGTAAAAAGCCAACCCCCCTCTTCCACTCTTGGCACAACTTCAGTCTCACACTCACTAAACTCATTCCAACACTGACCCATTTTATCATTTATTCTGCCCCCAGTCCCCAAGGCTTACTTGCCAGCCCATACACACACATATAAATGCATATTAGTGTGCATTCTCCCACTGTTTAAGAACACACTCTGTTCCCCTGTCTTTCCACCCTTTAAGCCACTTCTTATCCTATTTTAGTCTGCTCTCCCTCTCTCTCTTTCTCACTAAATGCAAGAGGAAAACCTTGTTTATCTCCTCAGCCCTCCCACTACGTGCACACATACACACATGTGCACACACACACACTTCAAATTCTGGGGGTGACAGTAAAAGAAGAAACACCTCATAAAATTCAATTACAGCCTCAGAGACAAACTGTGTCTGGGAATGGAACTCTGTGTGTGTGTATGTGTGGGTCCATTCTGTTTTTTAGCTTGGGAGATTATCTGAGGCAACCAGACTGAGCCAGCAAAACACAGGTTCTGTTTAATTAACTCTTACAAATAAAGGGGAGGGAGGGGAGGGGGAGAGAAAGAGAGAAAGAGACAGAGAAGAATGGAAATTAGGCCTACAGAGAGGGGAGTGGAACTCACTGGGTCTGCAACAAGTCTAACATTAAGTCTTCTAAAGCATTAAAGGAGGCCTAAGAAAAACCCAGGAGTTTAAGAAAACAGCAAGAGAATCTTAGTGATATTGGAGGTGCCTGCCGATGGATCTATTATGTGGCTAGACTAAAGGCAATGGTTTTTTTTGAGGGAGATAAATTAGCCAAAGGTTTGAGCATTATGTTGGACATGTAAATCCTGCTAAAAGTATTAGATTGACAAATATTTTTTGTAGTTTTGGCTCTTATACCATCTTTAAGGTTCATTTTCCAATAATTTTACCAGGTGATCGAGTAGAGTATTAACTAGTCTTGATGTTGACAGGTACTCAAATACTTGGTAAACTATTCAAAGTACCAGTTTTATATTCCGTAATCACTATTTAGGTTCACGTTCATTTTCATCAAAAACACACTGCTTTAAGCCCAAACCCATTTCTTCTTTTTACCCCTACCCCTTTTTACCCCCTACACCCTAACTCCTTGGATCGGAGTTACAAGAGGTAATGCTTGAAATCTTGCTCTACATAATGGGACAACCCTCAAACTATACTTAAAAAAAAAAAAAAATTACTTCATTCAGAGCGCTGCTCTGTAGGCGACCTAGCCCTTTAGCAACAGCAGAGAAGGGAAAACTTCAGCAACCTCACTGCTAGGCTTTAGTTACATTTAGGGCATCATATGCTTTTAAACAGGTTTGAGACAATTATTTATTATCACCCACCGCTAATTCTTTGGTGATACGAAGCTGAAGGCAGCTATTCTCCAGCTTCTTGTTTGAATTTTCCCATTTCACCTTAAACGGCACAGCAGTTACATTCTGGCGCTTCAGGCATCAATACTGCTGGTGTATTTAAGGTGGAACAGGAAAGTTAGGTAGCTAGCTACCGAGACATTAGCGCGCTATTTTTTATGCTTGTTATGAAGAAAATGAACATAATACATTGAAACTACAATAAACTAAGAAAATACAATATAATTTTTCATGGAGAAAATACTAATGTGGGGTTCTTCGCTCACGCACACATCTTACTGGCTTTCAATTTTTTTTCACAACACTCCATTTGGCCGTTTGACCACACTTCGCCTTACCCCTCTATCTCAACAAAATTTTGGGATAAGGGCTAACTGGTAGGGGCAAGGGGTGAAATGGGTTTGGGCCTTAATGTTTTAACTGGAATGTAAGCATGTATATTTTCCTTTGCCACTCAAACACAAGTTCTTTAATATAGGCGTGTTGTCAAGGACATGTAGTTAAGAATGTGACTGAGAAGGCAGAGACAGCGCAGCTATATTGCCAACTAGTCTTGCTGATGTTAACTATGTTGAGAAACAGTGAAAACATGTTTCTCAGAGGTCAGCTAGCTACCTGAGAAAGCATTCTGCTCCACATTGCAGCATATGGGAAAGAAAGCTTCCAAGTGTCACTTGTTTCTTTCTTCCTACCACTTGCTCCATTTTACTGACACCCTCTTGTCTCCTCTGTGAGATTATATGCTATTTGTATTTGTCTGAAATCTTTACAGTGGGGGCATGAATATATGTGAAGGAAAGGGAAAGGGAGAGAGAAAGAGAGAGAGAGAGAGAGAACATGGAAGAAAGGTAAATCTAAATTGAATCTGTGCTTCGGGGCTGTGTCTAGTATCCTGGGAGAAAACGTAGGGAGTTCCAATGAAAACAGAGAAGATGAAACATAAAAAGATATACACACTTTGCCTATGAACACAAACACACACAAACATACATATACACACACACACACACACACACACACACACACACACACACACACACACACACACACACACACACATATATATATATATATATATATATATATATATATATATATATATATATATATGCGCATGTGTCTACACACACACACACAAACACACAAAAACATTGAGATCAGATCTAGCTGTATTCAAGTGTGCTGATGTACTGGTACACACATGGAGTGAATGCTCAGTACTTTTCCACTGTTGTTTCCCAAACAGTTTGAGTGGAGCTCACACCCTGAAAGGAACCAAGTCGTGAAGCTACAGGACACACTAAAAGCTGTGGAGAATGGACATTTTTGTGGTCAGCTTTGGAACAACGTAAAATGGCCTCCGCGGCCAGCTGACTCAGCTTGTTAATCAAGATGTGTGGTGATGTCCAGTCTTATGAAAAATGCCGTCATTAACACACTCTCAGGCCCAGCCATGATGGTCACTGTCCAGAAGGTCACACTCACCTTCACGTTTCCACCAATCAGGTCAGGTGGCTCCTCGTCCGTCTCCAAGGCAACGTTGATGGTGGCGAACGGCCGACTGGCCATCTGCTGCATCTCTCGCAGGAGTTGCTGAGGAAGTGGAGAAGGAGAAATATAATGGCAGCAGTTTCACAAACACATACATAAACACACAGATGCTCCACTACTTACACTGACTAGAGTTTAGAATAAAACCAAAACTATTACACTGAATCGTAAACACTAACAAGCTTGCTATATGTGCACATATACACAGTGGGATCTTTTAACAGTCAGTTTTTAAAACTTGGCTTTCATCCAGATAGTGACAGAGAAGCAGACAGAGCCCTTCTCGCCACAAATCACTTAGTTAGAATTGTCTGACTGCTTGACTTGTGTGGTATGCCTGCAAGCTCTTCCCATCCTAATACAGAGAGGTTTTCACAGATGGAAGACCAAGAAGAGAGCAACTGTATCATTCTGTCTCATAGTGCACATCTCAAACAATATGTCAAAGGACATATTTACAGATATGCTTAAAATACTGACCAGACAGAGATACAAGAAATTAGGCCTATAGATACAAAGTATACTGGGCTGGAATTGTGACCACTGAGAACTGACAATCAGCCAGCAAAGCATTGTTTAACTAACACTCTTAGAATATTAACTGAAATCTAAAATCTAAACCTAAAATTATATTAGCAGATATTAGTTTCAAGAATTTTTTATCCCCCTAAAATCAATATCAGCCACAAAACAATCATATCAGTCTGGCTCTACTATGGATGCACTTCACACAGACCTCAGAGACTCCTTTTTCAAACCACATCACTCGGTGCCATGCAAGGATAGTGGTTCAGCGGGACACCTCACATGCTATCAGAGAATCAGTTCTTTTAAGCATTTATTTTGGTATTCTGAATCATCAGACAAGCTCATATTGAAGATAAAATGCCAGTCCATTAATTTAAACATGTACAATTCAGTTTCTGACTGGCTAGTCCTGCCCCTCAAATGAGGCTGCATTACACCATAGTTGGCATACTGTACAAACTACGTGCATAGAAACACAGACATAGGCTGTGCACTCACTGAACAGCTCTCTCTATCCAGTGGGTTAAGTATTTCTTAGTAATGTATTTGCCAACATGGGGTTTTGCCAAAGATATGAACAAATGATCAGTCTCCTAAACCATTCTGTCCTATTCCTTTAACTGTGCAATGTACATACCAAGCACAGAACATGCAAACACTGCTCATGAGAGACAAATGTAGGGGGATGGAACAGCCTCAAGGTAAAAACATGCTGCTGAGAAATGAATAACCTTAGGAATAAATCCTGGAATTCCTGGGTGGAAACCTGATGCCCACTGGGTACACTGAGAGAGCGTGAATATCACTAACCCAGTGGTTTTCAACCTGTGGGCCATGGTGGTACTGCTAGGGACCCATTGACCGTCAGTACTTTTATTATATTATTTAAGCACACAATATTTTTGTAATATATAGACACTTAAGCAAACAATTTTAAATGGCAAAATACATAAGTCAAATGGCTAGCTAGCTGCATTTTTTCCAGTTTAAGACAATGTTTAGTTGAATGGAACGTTTATTATACCAGTTACAGTTACACTGCATTTTATTTGCTAGGATTCAAAATAACCTGGTCAGTTAACCCCTGTTAACCTGCAGGCTTATGATTTTCCTATTATGAGCGTGAGAAGGGTGGGCCCTTTGTAGTTTCAAAGATAACTTTTTTGTGGTTGGTCATGTGGGCCACTAGTAGCAAGAAGTTGGGAATGCGTGCACTAAGCCTTTTTGTTGAGGACAGTGCTAGCCAAAGAGCTAAAAGTAGTGACCGATTCCATGAGAGAGTGAGTAGCTTGAACGGAGGACAGAGATAGTCTTCATAATTCATGAAACATTAAGTTCCGTATTTTCTCCAAAGGCTCCTGTAAATATTGATATCACGAGGACACTGCTGATCACTCCACACACATCCACCATTTACCATCACCCAGGCATTTCAAAATCCTACAAGTGCTTACACAGTCATGGTTGAACCTCTTCTCATGTATCAGCCCAAACGTGCTGAATGCCAGGAGATTCCCATGTAAGGGCAGGGACCATGGCTGTTCACACAGAACCTCCACTAGCTATTGCTTCTTCTTCCACTTCAGAGTTATCAGGAAAAGTGCTAGAACTTCAACTTTTACCAGAGGTGGTATTATCAAGTTTAGTGCCAGAAATGCCTGACCACATGTATCTATTTCAACCTAATGACCATTTCAAGGAAATAAAAGAAGGCATAGAATGTCCTCTTTCATAGTAAATAGAACTATGGCAGCTTTACAAAAACAAGCCTAAGCCTAATTTGCCACCTCTTTATGCAGTTTCATGTCCCTCGAATAGGGACTTCCCCAGGACAACAAGGCCCAATCCCATTTCTTCTTTTTTACCCTACCCCTAGTTTTCGAGTGTCACTCTAACCCATTAGAATGGAGTTACAAGGGTAGTTGAAATTTTGCCCTACAAAACGGGGCAACCCCCAAATAAAAACAAACAAACATTACTTCATTAACAGGCTACTAGTGGTGCTCTGTAGGCAGCCCGTCCCGTCTTCAGTAATGGCAGAGAAGGAAAAAGTTCAGCGACCTCGCTGCTGGGCTTTAGTTACATTTATGGCATCATATGCTTTTAAACGGGTATAAGACAATTATTTATTATCGCCCATCGCAAATTCTTTGGTGGTACGAAGCTGAAATCAGCTATTCACCAGGTTCTTAAACGGTGCAGCAGTTACATTCTAGCTTGTTATGAAGAAAATGATCATAATACATTGAAACTACACTAAACTAAGAATACAATGGTTATCATAACTTTTAACGGAGAAAATTCTGACATTTGTGGGTTTCTTTGGTCTCTTGCTGATTTTTCTCTTTTTTTTTCCCCCCTCATAACACTCCATTTGGAGTGTGCCTCTGAAAAGCCTCCATTTGGAGGGCAATGTAGCCCTAACACTTTGTGCTACCCCTCTATCTCAACAAAAAATTGCACACCACAACCCTAGATGTGAATGCTCAAAACAGAGGACTAAGGGCTGAGTGGTAGGGGCAAAGGGTGAAATGGGATTGGGCCCAAATCTACTCTTCTATTTACAAACCAAGTGATTTTGGCTCTGAAAAATATGGTAATCGGAAGTCAGAACGATACTGACAGTATTCACATGGAAACTCATTGTACATTTTCCAGAGCCATTGTCCACATATCTCTAAAATGGTAACTTTACCAGTGAAGGCAAAGACTTCTTTACTTTTGAGTTGATCTAATGACATTTTGGAGAATTTCTATTCATCTGCTCATCATTACGTTTACACATAATGTAAAGAACTGTCCTCAATGATGTAGAAGAAAAAAAAATAAATCAACTATTACTGCTCCCTTCTTCTTCTTAAGATGTTAACCATGTTTTGGAACCAAGGAACCACCGGTCCCTTACCGCCTCCCTCACTAGATACCTAGGCACTTCTTAGTCCAGGCACCATTGATCAAACAGTTTTGACTGAGCTGGGGACAATGTCTAAAAAGCCGAATATTCTGAACGTGGAGGGTGGTGATCTGAACAGTACATTGTAGGAAAACTGATTTCTTCATGGCGATGATGATCAGAATACCAGGGGTTACAATGTCTGCAATGTAAACATAGCCATTTTATTTACTATCCAAAGACAACAGCGAACCTAGATGTCTTATATTAGCTTGGGCAGTGCTATAACAGTGGTAGGTTTGCCTTGAAAATCCCTGCAAGAACATTTCAATCATAAATGGATCTTAATAACTACATATTAGATCAAAACTTTCTCGAAACAATGTCTGAGCATCCAGCAGCACCAAAACCTTTCTAAAATTTAGTTCTACTGACTCCTTAATGGCCCACAGTGCTTGGACCCCAACAAACACCACTTGAGGTATTTGTAGACGGCTGCTAAGCAATCATAGAAGTTAAGTGATCCACGTCAGTTTAGCTTGATTGCTAATCTTTTTTTTTCACCTACCATTCCAAAGCTGCTAAAGAAGGAAATCTAAATATTCAAAAAAGGAAGAAACTTTACCACTGATAAAAACAGTTCTTTTCACTTTTCATAATATTATCTTAGCTCTGATTGGCCCATTCAAATGAAAATAACATCTGTGTGTTGGCTAATGACCACAATCTGCTGTGTTTAGAGGTGGAGAGGAGGGATTCTGTCAGCAGACCCACTTGCCAATTCTAAAAACTCAAATATACACGATTCTCATGAACAGTTTATCATTCAAAATGACAAATTTCGCCAAAAGGTGACGAGATTGCGTGCATGGGTTTTCAACTCTGGAGAGGTTGGTTCCAATCCTAATTTAAAGCAGCTCATCCTGTTAATAAAGGTCTTCAAGAGTATCTAAATATCGGAGTCAAGTATGCTGTAACTAAACTCTGCACGGCAGTACATCACCAAGACAGGACTTCAGCACATCTGCTTTGAAGCTTTTAAACATGTCTAAATCCAAAAAAGCCACAATCACTTGTTCTCTCAGAGTTTAACAAGACAGCAGAATCAACTGAAATTATGGACTTAGCTTCTACAATTACTTCATTGTCAAAGTTTGCACTTGACAATAATGAATTTAGACACTAGACTGCATCGCTTCTAGGTACAAACAGAACAGCATGAAATAAATCCATTAAAGAACTTCAGGAATTGCTCCAATTGGAGACATTCCCATTTGTTTTTGCTGTCAAACAGTGCGGGAGCACATACTGAAAAACACTAATCACTATTAATTACAATCTTTAATTTGGCTCTGCTGGATTTATGATAAACTCCTCCAAGTTCTAAGTCAGTCTAAATGTTCCCATACAGGGAGATCATTTTCTTGACTTTGTAGTTATTGCAACAGTTTTGGTGAAACAAAGTTTTATAAACAAATCCAAGATTACAGACAGATCGATAACTTCAGCTGACAGATCTTCAGCGTATAATGTGAGACTGTTGGCTTTTAGGTAAACTTTTGGCATGCAAGTTTGGGAAGCGGACTCAAAAGTATAGAAAACATTTCTAAGGTTCACTCACATGTTCAGTGGAGCTAAGCACAGCAGTGAGTAGAACTGTCTACAGCAGCCTTAGGAAAATAAAATCTGTAATGCTAGCGGGTTAGTAATGTTCTGTCACATGGAGAACCCTTTTCAATTTCTGCTGTGTTTATAAAGTGCCGGTTACATCTTTTCCGACATTTTGACAAGCCATGTGCTCAGGCATGTGACCTGTGATGAGCCAATAGTATGAGACATGTCAAGTCTAAAATATAACCAGACGCAGGCACGGATTAGCCTTCCTATTCATTTCAAGAGCCAGTGCTTCACAGCACATGAATCACAGGAAGATCTCTATCTGCAAGCTGACACCTCATTCTCAAGAGGATGGTGCCAGTATGTTAATCTGAGTCCTCAAAAAATCTATTTTATTTGACTGAATGTAGAGAGAAGGCATGAATCAGATCATTAACAGGACCATCGACTGTGATCAATTATCTAAAAATCTTAAAAGGGCCCATAACCTGCATTTGTCTTGTAAGTGTGCTTTTGTGTCTATTATAAACTAATTTTTACATTACCACTTTTTAACCTCTCTATCATTTATATTAAATTAGGCTGTTACTGCATCTTTAAGACTGATATTTGTGAATATAAAAGAGCTGCATTGAGCCTTATTCAAAAATCAGTCCTGACTGACACACTCCTTACGACTTCAGAGTGAATGGCTGAGACTGAACCACAGTAGGCTGAATGTGTGAATGCATGACATCACAAAAACAAGTAACTGAAAATGGGTTTGCAGATTAGTTTCCATATACAGGCTGTTTGAACTGGAGCATGACCGGTACATTTTGAAACATAGCAATGTTTACATAAAACATAAAAACTGTTATTTAAAAAAAGTGAGATCAATTTAGTTTTCCATTATATGGGCCCTTTTAAAAAGCAAAGCAATGAGGTATAGCCTGGATCTCTTGCTAAATCTGAATGGGTTTCAATTAGCAAACATGCCTTTTTACTTAAAAGGGAATTCCACCAATTCTGAGAATTTTCTGCATAATTCAGGTGTTGAAGTGTGACATTCTAAAATATTTTGTATGATATTTTATACAACCCCAATTCCAATGAAGTTGGGACGTTACGTAAAACAGATAAAAACAGAATACGATGATTTGAAAATCCTTTTCAACCTATATTCAACTGAATACAGCACAAAGACAAGATATTTAATGTTCAAATGGATAAACTTTATTGTTTTTTGCAAATATTCACTCATTTTGAATTTGATGCCTGCAACACGTTCCAAAGAAGTTGGAACAAGGGCATGTTTACCACTGTGTTACATCACCTTTCCTTTTACAACACTCAATAAGCGTTTGGGAAATGACGACACTAATTGTTGAAGCTTTGTAGGTGGAATTTCCCATTCTTGCTTGACGTACAACTTCAGTTGTTCAACAGTCCGGGGTCTCCGTTGTCGTATTTTGTGCTTCATAATGTGCCACACATTTTCAATGGGAGACAGGTCTGGACTGCAGGCAGGCCAGTCTAGTACCCGCACTCTTTTACTACGAAGCCACGCTGTTGTAACACGTGCAGAATGTGGCTTGGCATTGTCGTGCAGAAATAAGCAGGGACGTCCCTGAAAAAGACGTTTTTCCAAAAACAATTTGAAATGTGGACTCGTCAGATCCCAGGACACTTTTCCGCTTTGCGTCAGTCCATCTCAGATGAGCTCAGGCCCAGAGAAGCCGGCGGCGTTTCTGGGTGCTGTTGATATATGGCTTTCGCTTTGCATGGCAGAGTTTTAACCTGCACTTGTAGATGGAGCAGTGAACTGTGTTCACTGACAGTGGTTTTCTGAAGTGTTCCTGAGCTCATGTGGTAATATCCGTTACAAAATGATGTCGGTTTTTAATGCAGTGCCACCTGAGGGATCAGAGGTCACGGGCATTCAATGTTGGTTTTTTGTCTTGCCGCTTACTTGCAGAGATTTCTCCAGATTCTCTGAATGTTTTGATATTATGGACTGTAGATGATGAAATCCCTAAATTCCTTGCAATTGCACGTTGAGATACATTGTTCTTAAACTGTTGGACTATTTGCTCACGCAGTTGTTCACAAAGTGGTGAACCTCGCCCCATCCTTGCTTGTGAACGACTCCCTTTATACCCAATCATGACACTCACCTGTTTCCAATTAACCTGTTCACCTGTGGAATGTTCCAAACAGGTGTTTTTTGAGCATTCCTCAACTATCCCAGTTTTTTGTTCCCCTGTCCCAACTTCTTTGGAACGTGTTGCAGGCATCAAATTCAAAATGAGTGAATATTTGCGAAAAACAATAAAGTTTATCTGTTTGAACATTAAATATCTTGTCTTTGTAGAGTCAATTGAATATAGGTTGAAAAGGATTTGCTAATCATCGTATTCTGTTTTTATTTATGTTTTACACAACGTCCCAACTTCACTGGAATTGGGGTTGTACACCCTAACACATTTTAATATACATGTACCCAAAATATTTAGCTCTGCATGCTTATTTCTATCAGGAATGTCTTTACTTTTTAGGGCAAAATATAATCCACATCATAAAAGAACACATCAGTCACCTGGCAGTGTAATTGTAAGCACTTCAAATGAAATAACTTTGTGATGTAGCTTTCAGAGACATTAAACTGTTGCCCATAACTATTCCAGTAAATAATTTTGACCCATTATGTTTCTATAGATCGGAGCATTTCACATCAAACCACTCTGAATGACTTTGCTTGCAACTTAGCCATTTAATTATGCAGAAATTTTGATTCCAATCCAAATCTTTAATTCCATTTGACTTGTCTACCACACAGCTGGCATTCAAGCCAAACCCCTTCATCTGAAATGGCCCAGGCCTACTTATATAATGAAACCCAACAGTATTACTGCTGTTTAGATCTGGCTGTACATAACAATAGATCTCATCACATAACTCACTTACATGTGGTATAAAATGCACAAAAACTGATTTAACCACTGAACTGATTACTTTCATTGCTCTGAAATTCCAAAATATTTGCTCAGTCAAATGTACAGGAGTATTTCTAATATGGGGATGAAGCAATTACATTATTTTTTTACATGTTTAAATGTATTTTTCAATTTCTAGGAACTGAATTTAATTTCTTGGTAATTGATCTGCTGACAGCTGAAAAAAATGGTCAACTCAAACATTTCATAAGCAGGTAAAGCAAAGGCATTTGCCAAAAGTTTCTGAACCACAATCGGGTTGTTGTGCAGACCTGTGGTGAGTCATTTTCAGAGACACATCATTAGTTCTGTCCTTAACAGTGGGGGAGGACTTCAGGTAATGTGATGAGCTCTTAAACTGTTTATGAAGCGTACTCTCCAGTGCCTTGCTGCATATTTTGTTGCATTATTGCAACAACATAGGAAGGCAGTCGCTATATATTATGCTTGGGTAGGCAGGACTACTAGGCTCTTTGTGGCTGAGCTTCAGATACACTACACACTAAAACATAATGAATTGTGCCTCACTCCCTCGTCTGAGACACTGGGCCTGGGTACCAGACTTTCACAGGTTTGGGTTAAAGGGGACAGGTCATGGGCATAGACGAAGCTGACGGATAGGTTTGGTGGTGGCTCAGATTAATGCACCAATATAATCCCTCTAATGAGGCTTAATCCAACTCCTTAATTATTCACACCCAGCCCCTAAGACTACAGATTAGAGGAATTAATATCACTGCCTTAAAGGAGAGAGAGAGAGAGAGAGAGAGAGAGAGAGAGAGAGAGAGAGAGAGAGAGATAATATACACACAGACCCTCACCTTGTAATACCAAAGATGTTAATGGAAAACATTAGATTCTAGTTATTACCATATGAATGGACACATACAGTATAGTTCAGAGGTCTGAGTGCACCCTTTGCATTTTCCAGTCACAACAGCCATTAAGTACAAGTTTTTTTTTTTTGTCAGGAGATACTTCTGAGAAAATTTTATATTATATAATATGTATATAATTCAAAAACTGGAGTTCTAAATATTACACAAAATATGAAAAGATGCAGAAAAATGCAACTCCTAACAACCCAACCAGATAAACAGTAATTAAAGCTTTCACTTTAGAGAGAGAGAGGAGAAAATCAAGCTCCAGTGTTTGTCCTTCCAATGTGAGCAGATAACACGGAGTCAGAAAATGTGTAGCTGCCAAAATGCCCTTAATGAAAATAGACAACACACACACACACACACACACAGACCACCCAAGAGCCCAGACCATGATATCAATAAATTTGTTGGGGATTAATTGCATTGTTTGGATTATTCTTTTTTTTTCAGAATTTAACAAGAAAAATTCAACCACTATGCATGCTGGTTAAACAAACCGTATTAATTTTTTGGTGTGCCATCACAAAAATAACCATTGAGTATTTGAGTATGAATCTTTCCTCACGCAAACATACACTTCTACACGCATCATTTCATTACAGGGCTCACATGCGTAATCCCCTGCAGGGGGCAGACATAGAGGAGGAGGCAGTGCTGACCTGGTGAAAACATTCACATGACGGATGAGGCCAAACAAATACTATCTAAGGTCACCTTGGGTCTTCTTCTTCCTCTCTTTCCACCAGTGATTAGTCTCTGAAGAGCAGGGCATAATCATTACATTGTTTAATAAACAAAAATATTAAGCCCACAACCCACAGAACTGACCCTTGCAAACAGACATGTACACATTCATTTGCCAACCCATGCGCCCACGTACAAACGACTCAGGATTATTTTTATGTGTATATCACTCCATGTTGCGAGTGCAATATGACTTGAAACAAGACAAACATGCTGCTAAGCACTTGACGTTTCCAAGAAACAAGGTTCAAAACGGCCTGCTTTATTGTGACAAAAACGGCTGTATATTTGGCAAGTCGCGTCAATGTGATACAGAAAGCTCACAGAATGCTCACCAGGAACATCTGCGATTGGTCAGCCGCCACATGGCTCATGACAGAAATGTCTGCAATCTGTTGGAGCATTCCCACGAGAACTACTCTTACGACAAGGAACGTTTTACTCTGATGTACCAGACATGCTCCTAAACACAATGCATCATATTAACGCCTTTTCTATCACACTGCAGAGGGCAATAACAAACATTTCGATTTTGCGGCAGTAATACAAACACAGAGGAATAGTTCGTTAAGTTTGTTTAATGGTAGTTCACTAGTGCATGGTAGCAACAGAAAATAGCTCTACGAAATGACTGCAGTCACTAAAGAAGTCAAGTTAAAAAGACCCAGCAGGGTGGCTGAACTCCACAGATGAGAAGAGTAGAGGATAGAGGAAGAGAGAGAACGTTTAACCACAGCACGCACACATAGACATGATGGTGTGTGGAGGAAAAGGTACACAATCTCATAGGAAGCCCATTCACAAAGACTCAAGCTACAATGAATAAATCAGCAAGATAACGAGACATCAGTGGGCAGTATGGCAAAAAAAATCACAGTAGGAATACATTTCTGACAGTTTCCGTATACATCACAATAAATATACTTTTTTTTTCTCAAATTAAACCATTTTAGACGCTTAAGAGACACATATGATTGATAGAAACAATTTTTCTTGCTTTTTGACTTAATATGTAAACATCGTCAGTGTTTAAAAATGCACCATTCAATGCCCAATTCATAGAGCCCTTATATGGAAACCATGCTGATAGGAATATATATATATATATAAAAAAAAGAACAATGTATAACCTGTCAATATTGCTTACTGCTTACACTAGTTCAGCAAGCCTGGTTAAAAACAGTGTTAAATATTGTTTCATGTCTGAATTTCCACATGGCTGAAGTTATTCGGCTTCTTTATAGGCAGCTTTTTGTGCAGATTTTCTATTCCACCTTAAATGCAGCAGCAGTTAGATCCTGGAACTTGTACATGTGCCTGAATGTAACTGCTGCACCATTTAAGGTGAAACAGGAAATTTGAACAAAAAGTCAACTTCAGTTTTCTCAAGTCATTTGTTTCTCTGTCAGTGCCAAATACTTGCGCCTCTGACTGTCAGACACTTCTGGAATTTGAAAAATATTCAGTACCAGCTAGTCCATGGCTTGCTTCGTACACAAGGTCCCAACTGTGTTGCTGTTTAATGAAGCTGACCAAGTTAGAAAGCTTCTCAGGCAGTACAAGAGGAAGGTGCAGCAATCACTAAGGTTAACAACAACAAGACCAGCAATTCCTTTATGTTCTCTGCCTCAAAAACAAAGTGGACCACTTCAGATGCAACGGGCTAGGCAGTGAGACCATTCGTTTTCATTTAAATTGTGCCCGAAGCATCCATGACTCAGCCTCTCAACTAAAGGGGTAACATTAGAGTGGTTATTTGTGTCATTTATTTGTGGCATATCAGTATAAAGGTTATGACAAAACTCATCACTGGGGAAGAATTTCAAACGGTGAACAGATAATCCAATATACAGCCCAATACCGTGAGTGCGAGTGCTATCTCACAGAGCTGGAACTGGACCAGACTCGTTTGGTTTTTATACCACACAAGAAGTGCAGCGAAAACGCAAACTGTGCATAAATATGTAGGAAACATGACTGATTCTGTTCTGCCGAGAGAACCAGAGAAGCATCTTCCTATGAACTTATAAGATTATGTTATATTGTAAAGAGAATATCTTGACGTTCCGGTTACTGCAAAGGCACTGAATTATAAAGCAGGGGTGCTCAACGCTGGTCGTGGTGATCTACCACCCTGGAGAGTTCACCTGGATCATTTGTGCTAGATTTGAGGTAGAGCTGAACTCTGCAGTGTGGAAGATGTACAGGATCAGGATTGAGCACGTGTTATAAAAAGGCACACGCACATTTACCAGCATTCAAAACGCAGCTCCTCCATGACAGTTCTCGGTCTAATTTCTCTCTTAACTCTTTCTTTGCTGATGCCTGAATCACTTATTCAGTTACATCAGTGACTATCTTATAATACAGTATTCACGAATGTTTTAAATTGCAAATAAATAAATAAATAAATAAATAAATAAATAAATAGTTAAAAAATATCTCGAGGCCTACGACAGCTTGCATTAAAAGGCAAAGAAGTACTTGTTTCTCCTCACACTTCTCCATCACTTTCGATCAAGCTCCTGGCCTAGAAATTTGCAGTAATGCAATAAGTATAAAATATAAGTGGAATCATACACACGTGCAGAATATCAGCACCAAAGAGATCCTGAAATATCTCTCCAAACCTGACAGGACTATTTATATCAGCTTTGCTCAGGTTCAGCCCAGATTAGATAAATATGTGGCAGTTCTGCGCAGCGTTTTTTTTTTTTTTTTCTTTTCCATTTCTTTATCAATAATCTGATAACTGCTGTCGTTGTCACTAGGCAATTTAACATGAAGGTACTTTCACGCGCCTGGAAATGTGAATTTATTCAGCATCTGACTGTGTTCAGGTTTGGGCTGGACTGGGACCGAGCTTTGCCAGTTTAGCATGTTCAGTTTTAAACGTAGTGCTGTGAGTGTGTTCTTAAGCTCTTTTCAATTTCAGAGCAAAATTTCAGGCCTACACATTTCTTGCGCTGAAGCGTATTATTCAGCTTGAGTGCATCACTGAACACGAGGGGTGTGCAATATATTTATCATTATTGTGATAAATTACGTCACAAGCTTTTCTGAGCTTGTCAGTACTTAAGGAACACTAACAAATGGTTCAGTGCAAGGAGAGCATGATTAGGCCCAGTATCCTCATGCAGTGCAGCTTAAAATGTTCTGTTTTTACACCTCTAATCTCAGAAGAACGTGTAAAACACAATGTAAGATTATTGTAATATTATATGTACTGTGTAAAATGCAATTTCTTGAAAATGTGAGTAGTGTGATGCTATATTGTTGCCATATCGCCCATAGTGTCTATTGAAATAGACCAAGGGGACCTAATACAGCATCTTGTTGTTGTTAATGAGATGAAGTACATTAAAAAGAAAATAACATGATCAAAATGAAGGAAAGGCTCGGTTTATCTGTGCCAAGATTTCCTCTTTAAAACGCACTTTTTCTGGGTCAAGCCACACTGCATCCCCAAGGGTACCCTGATACACTGAGAACAGTTTAATCTGTCACCTCAAACACCACCAGCAAAAATCCATATAATTATTCTTTCACCTCCCACTCTCACTGCATTCTACCGTTACCAGCAGAGAGCCCCTCTCTCTCCGTCTCTCACAATCTGTGAGAAAAGGTCAGTTTTTATGTAATTACAGCTCAGACAACAGTGTTCACTTTGTAGTGTTCAGTTCTTCTTTCGGAAGATAGGCCATCAAAACAAATTTCCTATCTTTACATCCTTAAACAAGCGCACATCACTGTTCCAGATACTGTACTTGTCCTGCAAACTGGGTTATGTTCTGTGTCATGTTATGTTACGTCCTCTTTTAATGGTCTGAGTGTGCCTACTAAAAGCAGTCAAATCCATTCCATCCTAAATGAGTCTCCCATGCATGGCTTCCATGAACCTCATTAGCAAAGATTAAAGGTCAGCAGAGGGCAGATCTTCCACACTCTGCTCTGCATGTGTGCTGGCATTTCAGAACAAACTATGTTGTGTATGACTCTTTACTGGATAAGAGCACTACAGTGGGCCAGATAGTGAAGAGGGGTTTACATACAAGCAACACACTTCTAACCTTTAAAAGAACGCTCTTATTACCCCTCAAAAATGTCTTTGTGATGCTAAAATAAGCCTTTCAAAAGAGCCTTGTGGAACACTAAGAGCTTTCTGGCCTGCCTGCACATGGGCACCACATTAACTCTCACTCTCATAACCCTCTCTAGCACTCCACTTGCTCACAATTTCCAGGACAGGATGTCAATTTTTGGAAAGCACTCCAGTCGAGTGTGAGGTTAGTGTCATGTTTGGGTTTCAATTTTGTGTGCCCACAGACAAAATAACTGTAACTTAATGGCTCAAAGAATCGAGCAGAATCTTATAAATAAAAGGGTGACAGCTCTTGTACACAAATGAAGTAAAATACTACAATGCAGTTCAGCCATTGCTATGGCCCCTACTTCTCGCCGCCGTGACGCCCAACAGCTCTGCTTGATCTTCCACACGACCGCCGCCACCAGCAGCAGAGACAGGAAACAACTGCAAACACAGAGAACGTAAGGTCAGTAAAAAACAAGGGGAAAGATTATACCTCCAAAAACTATCACACGAGAGAACAAAAAGATTAGAGAAAAATACATGATTATCAATGTGTAAGCAACTTTTAATCTTAAGGCAGAAATGAATAATGAAATGTTCTGTCCTAATTGGATCAAACTATTCACCACTATTTGGTAATATTGTAGTCGAGACCATCATAGGTCAGACTGAGCATTAAGACTAAGATGAGACTGAGATGTTTTCAAACTAAACAATAAGATTTTATTTAGAATATTATAAAGCAGTCTTAGTCCACTTCTGTGTTCTGTGTGCTTTCTTCAAATGCTGGTAAAGCCAAAAGATATTTATTTCTACTTGAATTTAACATCAGGCTACTCAAAGCGTGCACATTGACTGAACACTAAATAAAAATATCATTGATCTGTTTCCCCCCAAAACCCAAACTAAGTGCAGAGTTTTGCTGGACTATCCGGCTGGCCAGCCTGCAAGCATCAATGTCCCTTACTGAGTCACAGACTGAGTGAATGATGTCAATTACTGAAACATGCATGCACAAGCGTCACCCGAGATAAGCAGCAGGGGGTGCTATACTGTATTAAATGGAAAGATTTTGGAAATATTCAAAGAGGAAGCTAAATCTGGCTTCATGAATTCATTCATGACCATAGACAGACTATGTCAGAGATGAATTATTAAACGATTCCATGGAGATCAGACATTCATCCACTGCTGCACCTTCACAACAGCACTGGATTAGAGAAATTTCTAGTCATTAATTTTTAAATGATTGTCTAGCAAAGTACCCAGAACATCAATGCTATCAAAATAAGAGTCCTCTATAAAAAAAAAAAAAATTAAATATACCCTTTCCTAAATCCCACACAGCTGACGAAGGTCCCATTAAAGCTAGGCTTGCTTAGTCTTCTATTGGAAACATACAGAAGAGGGCTATTTTATTCTATAACAATAATAAAAAAACAAAAGGTCATTTACAGGTCAGTTACCAATGCCTACAGGAGGAGGCCTTTCACTTGGCAGGTCTCAAAAACAATTTGTGGTTGGGTAGTGTAGTGGTTAACACCTCTGCCTTCTTCGCTGTAGACTGGGGTTCAATCCCCCACCAGGGTAAGCACCCTGCACTATACCAATAAGGGTCCTTGGGCAAGACTCCTAACACCACCTTGGCCTACCTGTGTAAAATTATCAAATTGTAAGTCGCTCTGGATAAGAGCGTCAGTCAAATGCCATAAATGTAAATGTAAATTTGTGAGTCCACCTTATCACTGGACCTGTCTGAGACCAATACTCAAGTACAAAAACACTAATATTTAGTTCTATAGCAACAGACTGACATACCAGTCATCATATAATGCTAACTAGTCAGGAAAACAAGTTTCTCTCTTTAAATCAAATGTGTAACCATAGTGTAACCAACATTATTAATGTTTCTCTCTATGGTTATGTCACTTAATAACGGGATATAATGATGTAATGTGGTCTGCTTTGTTTTATGGATAGCTCAAATAGCTGAGACAGCTCTGTGCGTCAGTCTCCTCCACTCTAGTTATATTCCAATATCAAAATCATTAAAACTCAACATAGCATCCAAGGGATTCCATCAGCCTGCGATATCAATAAACCAATAATCTGAGCTCTGCTCCAGAGACTGGATATGTTCCTTCAGGATGAATCACTAATACAAACCCTCCACATTTCTCCACACAAACCCTACTACGCTGTCGCCAACTTTCTCCAGCCCTTAGGAAATATCTAACCTTTACCCATGTGTTTGGGTGACATTCACTCATGTCAGCTGAATAAATATGCATTTGAACGGTTGTATATTAGTTCATTAAGTACCAGGTCTGCAAATATAGATTTTTCATTTTTCAAATATTCTACTGAAGTGCTTCTTAAAAACTCAAATATTGCATAAGAATAAGGAAAGCTGTTGAGGTGTGTTTGTTTTAAATGATTAAATGAAAAATAAGAAATTTAAAAATGAAAAATATTTAATTGTGAATCTCATCATTACTATTACAACTGCTTAACTCAGCTGTGTTGATCTTAAATAGGTTTAGTTTCTCTGCAGATGGCTCGCTAGACATCAGACAATTGTCAAATTCTAGAAAATAAATGCAGTGGAGAAAGCTAGCTACCTTTCCAGAGCAGTAGAAAAAACACTGACTACACCAGATAACTGAAACGGACATTATCGACGTAAACAGAGCTTTAACACCAACGGTTTGGAGAGGAGTCTCAATAGCCCTGTTTCTGAGTCCTGCTGAAATACAGTTGTGTGCAGAAGTTTTAATGCTCCTGATCAAGTTACATACTTTTTTTACATACATAATTTTCTAAGTTAAAATTCATGCTTAAGGCATTTTCTGAAATTTTTAGAGAACAATTTCTGTTTAATGGCCAAGTTTAACATATTGAACAAAACAAAAATAAAAACAAAAAAAGCCCTGTTAAATGTGCCATAACGTTTACACATGCCACATTTGCATTACTGGAGCTTTGACAGGAACAGTTGACTGACAAGAAAAAAAGGCTAACTAATATAATGTGTGGAACCACAAGCTTTCATAAGAACCACTGAACGTATCAGCAATTCAAATTGCTTTCCTGTTTTTAGAAACTTTAACTGCGGAATTTAATCAAACATTTCTTGCCTTTTAGGTACAACAAGCTTGCATGTGCACCCACTGATCATTTGATCTGATACACCTGTCACATAGTTGCACTTTGCAGGTTTACAATTACTGATTACAACCCATCTTTTTCAGCCCCACTGTACCCTGTCTATTAAAGGAAAGGGACCGCATTAGGAACACTAGTGACCAGATGTTATCTGGGTAGTGGATTGTTCTCCTCACAGCACTGACACTGTGCGCTGCAATGGTATGGTGGTGTCAGTGGTGCTGGTATGAGTGGATCAGGTACAGCAGTGTTGCTGAGGTTTTTACACTGGGCTGCGACACAAATGTTCAGCAGCGGAAAACAACCAGCCCACAGAGGTTCTGTAGACAGAAACTGACCACAGAGGAAGGGACACTAACAAAACATATGCATGGAAAAACATCTACAAGATGTACCAACAAGTCTCTAATATATATCTAATATGTCTAATACAGGTCTACTGTCTGATGAAGGTAAAGCGGTCAGTAAATGTTCGGTGTGTGATACATTCATTCTTCTTGTGCAGAACACCCTGCAACTACCGTGTAAGAGTCAGTGCTGTGCTGACAATGGTTTACCGCTCAACGTCCACTACTCGTGTGCCTGGCTCATATTTTCTACCTGATTTTCTATTTAAAATGCTACATTATTGTACACTTTACACAAATGCATTAGTGATGCATGACAATGTGAATGTAACAAGTGTAAAAAAGAAGAGCAGATTTAAATATATGGCAGGCTCACATGTAGAACCATGCAAACACACTGAAGATACATATCATAATATCATAAAATCATAATATGCTTGAAGCATATAAACATGTCCACACAAACATCAGACATGATAACGCATAAGAGGCAAAAAAAAAAAAAAAAAATGTATACACTTTCAGTACCTTCAGTACCTTTACACTTAGAAACCAATCCCCTGTAGTGGGGTCCAGCGGCCCAAGGAGAACATTATAGTGAATTTTACATGAAATTCTGGCATGTTCAGAGGCATTTACTGTGGAATTATTAGTCCATTGAGTTCAACAACTATGCAAATACAAGTCATGTCCATGTTCCACTTTCCAGGTATTTTGACTTATTTGTTGAAAACGTGTTGCTATATTAAGGTCAGAAGTTTAAACGTGGCACACATGCCATTTTAAAAACCCTACATTATTAGAAATAGAGGCGACATCATATTTATTAAAAAGAAGAAATCAAAATATGAAAATGAAAGCAATCTTACCACTTAAAAATGTGCCTCCTTTATCTTCTAATAAGGAGAATGAAAATACTGAATGAAGTATCTGTGGGTTGGCTGAATAATGTCAATGAACTGTTGCTATGCTGTGTTTAGGGGAGAGGAGGAATTCTCCCATGGAATCCTCTGCTGGCAGCAGAGCCTGTTCCCAAAATTAAAAACTCATCAAGTCTACACGATTTGCATGAATGGCATAGTCATAGCTCAAAATCGCAGAGAGGTGCATGCATGAGACATGCTTGCCCAATGTGTTCTCAAATGTAGCAGCGGAAGCAAGCAAATACACCTGAAGCGCCAAGTCTGAATCTTTGAAAAATGAGTCATGACTCTTTGCTTTAGCAGATCACCTTTTCTTAATAGTATAAATTTGATATCAGCGTTTGTAACAGGAATAACACCACGGTAAAGAAGAAGGCAAAAACAGTGAAGTTTGCACTGCTGAATAAACGGATTCACTCTCTGCCAACACCCCATCCCACATACACACACGCACACACCAACCAAGGCTGAGAGAGTGCAGAGTCAGTGTAATTCATCATAGTGCCTGAGCTGACAGAACTAATGATGGGGAACCATGGCCAACCACAGCATACTATGTGTGTGTGTTTATTGTATGGGATACATAGTGAGATCTAAGTGACTGTCCTACTTTTCCTAATCCTGAATCATTAACAACTAAAACAAACCCAGTTTTCAATATGTGGAAGAGATAAAGGGTGTGCTTATGAGGAAAGGGAATGTGCGACTGCTCTGTGCTAGGTTTTCTATACTTGGTCTTGGGTCATTTCTACATCAGGAAGATTACTGTAGTTACTATAGAGGCGTGAATTAGACTCTTATAATATTCCGTTTATAAGAAGTCACACAAACCAAATACGTTCTATTGACTGAGGGAATGCATGTATGGATGCACACATACAGCACACTGTTACCTTTTAATTCAGTATTCATCACATACTCTTTAGGGAGGACAGTTTCTTACCTGAAAAATGTGACAAAGAACTGTACCAGATCCATGAAGTTACTGTGCTGAGAGAAAGCAATCTGAAAGAGAAGGACAGAGAGCTCTATGTTAAAAAGTGGAGGGAATGATTGGCTTCATGCTGCATGTTCATGCTTGTGTGAACTACCTACATTCTTAAACACTGGACCAACACTGCCCCCTGCTGAAAAGGATACTTCGCCTCTCCTTTAAATGCACAGTAACGTACACACACTCTCCTCTGATCAGTTCAGACCCCTTGTCACACACTAAGTATTCTTCACAAAGCTGAGGTCAACATCCATGAGATGGAGAGATAGTGAGATAAGAGAGTGAGAGAGAAAGAAAGATAGAAAGTGTGATATGAAAAAGAAAGGGGGAAAGAGAAAGAAGGAATGAGAGAAAGAAACCAGTTAAATGGGAAAGAAACAAACAAACAAACAAAATGAAAAGTAAAGAAACAAAAAAGAGAAGAAATAACAGAAAAGGAAAAAAAAACAGGGAGAAGGAGAGAAAAAAGTAAAAAAAAAAATAGGGAAAAGGGGAAGAATAAATGGGAGAATAAAAGGCAGAAAGAAGGGAAAAACGACCAAAAAGAGAAAGGAAGAAAGAGGAAGGGAATAAAGAGAGGCAAGAAGAAAAAGAAAGAAACCATGCAAATGAGAACATTTGAAAAATAACACAATAAGACAAATAAATCAAAAAGAAAAAATCAAAATGAGAAACAAAAAGAGAAAGAAAGAAAAACAAACGAGGGAATGAAAGAAAGAAGGGATTAGACTAAAGAGGAAGGAAACACAGACAAAAAAAAAAAAAAAATCAAAGAAAAGAGAAAGAAGAGAAATGAGAGAACAATTAGAGACAGAAATTAAAGACAGAGAGAGAGAGAGAGAGAGAGAGAGAGAGAGAGAGAGAGAGAGAGAGAGAGAGAGAGAGAGAGAGAGAACAGAAATGATGATGATCCACTTATATATATATAAAAAGCCCTAACCCTAACCCTAACCCTAACGAATGCTATTACGTATGAATAGTAAATTAAAACCAACATAAAAACAGAGTCCGACGGTGACCACATAACCCACATTAACACAGCTCGTGTGAAAAATTCCCCCTTTCAGCCCAAAGCTGAACCTCAGAGGGTGGGCACAGGAGGCTGGGCAAAAAAAAGCTGATCAGCGACAATTAGGTAATTAATCACCCACTCAGTGGCTCTACTGCCTCTGACCCAGGCTCGGGTGAGGCTCTCAGGCTAATGACTCCACTGATAAGCACCAGAGCTGGTGTTCTCTGGCTTCAGCATCACTGAAGAGCCTTGTGGAAATGCAATGTGGAGTTCTCTAGAGGAAAAACTGACTTTGCCGAGAAATAAACTCTTCACTGTGGACGTGTTACTAATTCAAATGAGGCAATTCTCATCAGTTTGTTATTGTTTTCTCTCTGTAGTAAAACATTTTATAGCACTATTCTGATGACTGGTGGCTTAAGTGGACTGAGAGTAGAATGCATTTTAAATCCATTCCACTCGGGAGTTATTTGAATTCACTTCAAATTGCTTATGCTCAAACAACACTGCCACAACAAAGTATCAGGTTAACTTCTGGAAACAAAAGTTCTAGAGAGGAACAAAATGTACAAAGATGGCAAACTACTGCCCTTCAGTCTCTTCTCAGGGTTTCTCACTCGCAGCCTTTCATGGAAACTATAAAATTTGAAGACCACTGAAACTAACTGAATTATAGCTAATATTTTGTATACCGCTAATATTTTTGTATGTACAGTTTAAATTCAACCTGAAATAAAAACAGACCCTTTTTTAAAAAGACATATTTAACTCAAGGTCCGGGCCCTATTAAGCAAGATATGGTACAGTGCTTCATTCTGAAATACCCCGCAATAAGAAAAATGTGTTTGATTTCTGATTCATGTCGACTTTAAATGTGATTGGAAACTGAAATGCACTACAGAGGCTTATTTTTTCTTTTAAAAAACTACTAAATTAAAAAAATATATAGCTATTTCTAACTGTAGCACTTACAAATCAATTGCAATGATTTTTCTAAAACTCTGCATAATTAAATCACTCAAATGTGAACAGTCAGAGTGGTTTGATGTGCAATGAGTAACTTTAGAGAAACATACAGACCTGAGTCTGCATTAATGAACCAGGGTTCCCCATGTTTACAATGCAAATATGGCAAATATATATTTCATTAGCTCTCCAAAATGACCAATGAACCAACATCATCTGAGCTTTTATGTTATGTTGATAACCTTAAAATTAAGCTTTGTTTAGGAACAATACTGCCATGTAATGTAAATAAAACAAGTTAAATAAAAATAAATAAATAAACAGTTTTAGCAAAACTCTCAACCTAATACTACCACAAAACAATGTCTCAAGCATTAGGTGGTGAATTTATAACCATTTCATGCCAATATATTCTGTGAGGTCCCTTTGAGAAGCTTTAAACTCTTCAGATGTCTGATGCTTTAGAACGCTGGCACCCCAATAGTCTAGAACAGAGCAATTCACATCAAACCACTCTTAATGACTTAATTTTGAAGAAATTTTGAACAATCTGTGAAATTTTCCTTCAAAAGGACCACATAAAAGTAAACAACCTAAACTCTCCACTATAACAGGAAGATAACAACAGTTAACAATCTGACAATGTTAGTGTGGGTCTGTTATCAGTCTTACGGGACAACTGGACCAACAAGCCAATGGTTGCAGGCATTTTTAAATAGGTTTTACATCACATTTAGGAATGAAGCATACACCACTCGCATTCCCAAAAGACTTCTACTGTGAAAACTGCCAGTGCAATGTAAAAACTTCATGATAAGCCAACCAGTCTGGCAGGGAGAAGTCAAAACAAGGCTACACTTTGATGACTGTTTTCACAGCTAGAATAATGCACAAACGACAAGTCAGTTGCCAAATCATGTTGAAGAAAAGAAAACAAACTCCCCTAAACAGCTTTAAAAGGGGGAGTAATTCAAGGAAGAGGCCAATAAGTGAGCCAAATGATGAAATGGTAAGAGAAAAGAAAAAACATTCAGTCTGCCAGATCAGTAGGACAGAACCAGGACTGGAAAAAACTTGGCGTAACACACCATCATCTATTCCAACATTCAAGATTAAAATAAAGCTGGAATGCTAAAGCACTGCAGCAGCTGTAACTGAGAAAGTGTCACCACCGCTCTCATACTTCGCTTCCTCTGAAATCAGGAAAAAGGCAGAATTTGCTACCGGGGAGAGAGTTGTGCAAATAACCTGAATTCAAATGTCCCCTTTGACAGTAAATAGCCTTCCTCTTGTCCTTCATATTGTTGGTATGTTAACAGCAGAAGAAAACAGTGGGTAACAGAGAGGGAGAAAGGCTTTTTCTTTCTCTCTCACCCCTACCTCCCTCCCTCACATGCATACATCAACAGCCTGCAAAAACAGCACATGTGAAGGAAAGAAAAGAAAAAAAAAAAAAAAAAAAAAAAACTTCTTGTGCACAAGCTTCCAAGCCGCTGGCCAAAAGCTACACAGACGGCACAGAGCCTTTGACCACACGCACAGAAAAGCAGAGGCGGAAACAGAAGGCTGGAATCTTGCTGCTGCAGACAGAGATGAAACCCTTCTTCAACTTTCAGATCTCCCTTTCTGTGCCATCTCCCTTTTCCCTTGCCCTCCATTCTCTCTCTCTCACTCTCCGCCACTTTCGCTCTTCCTCAAAGAACCATATGTTTTAACTTAACATTCCATGTGACACTCCAGCTCCCTCCATATTTGCTGAGCACCTTTTAAACACTGGAGTTTTCTAAAGGTCCCATACAGAAGCACACGCTCTCGTGTTGTTTTCAGAAGGCGCCCCCAATCCCCCCCCACACCATCGCCCTCAAACCAACAACAGCTCCACTGTCCTCTACCAGCTCACCTCCCCACTGACTCTTCAGCCTCTTTCTCAATCCCTTGCTCATCCGCACACACACTCTCTCCTCCTCAGACAGAACGCAGTATCCAGACGTCAGGCAGATGGCCGGGGACAAAGAGATGAAACCTTTAAGGTTCTCAAAGCTAACTTTACTCCATGAGCTGTAGAGAGAACGTGGCCTTTCGGTGGGCGGGAGACCAAACACACATCCTGACTTTACCCAGCCCCAGCCTCAGAGCAACGGGGCTACACTGGCCTCCGAGATGTAGGGGAGGAGAGGAGAAGGGAAAGGAAGGGAAGGAGGGAGGGAAATGAAAGCACAGCCAAATCACTTCCAGACCAGACTACTGCCTGCTCATGCAGGAGATATGGAGAAAAGGGGGAAAAGAAAAAGTGTGAGAGCACATGGGGCGAATGAGAGAATGAGCGCAAAGTGAGAAGAGCATGAGACTGAGAAAGAGTCAAAGTGTGAGATTGAGAGAGAGACACAGATATTCAGAGAGAGAGAAAGAGAAAGAGAAAGAGAAAGAGAAAGAGAGAGAGAGAGAGAGAGAGAGAGAGAGAGAGAGAGAGAGAGAGAGAGAAAAAAGAGAGAGAAATCAAAACACAGATTTGCCAAAAGAGAAAGTGAAAGAGTAAAAGAGAGTGAATGCCAGCAGGAGAGAGGATGAGACCGAGATGTATATGTGTGTTCACTACGTGAGCATGTGTGTGTCCATTAACACTAGAAGTCCCAGAGATTTCAACCTACCCCCTGAAGTCCTGAAAGTGGGTCAAAAGATCCTTAGTCCAAACTGATGACTCTGATGGCTCCAATTAGCATCCTTTCATTTGTAAATGTGGCCATTACCTGAGGAATCTGCAAGGGGACCCACAGCCTGCCTACACACAAACACCTCTCATCCCCCTCTGCCCAAATTCTACAGACAGGCCTGAGTGAGCTTGTTTCAAGAAACATACAGGAATTGGCAGCAAGATTATTCACAGGAAAAAAAATCTTACAACATCAATAGACACACTGCAGTTTACTTATATGCATTTCTTACTTTATATCCTTTAATTCTATTTACTTCATATCTTAGTCAAAAACATGAAAAAATATATCTCGTTCTCATTCCTTTCTTTTTATTTTCTTTTTGTCGTCCAATACGTTTTTTTTATTACTCAACATATTTTATGCTCACATATTATTTCCCCTTTTGTTCTTTTCTTTTCTTTTTCTTTTCTTCACAAAAAATACAAGGTTTTGTCTATTCATTCTTTTCATTTTTTAATTTTACCTTTTTCTTCACCTGCTTTTTCTTCTCCTGTTCTTCCCTTCCATTTCCTTCTTTCTTTTCTCTACATTGTTACATGTATGTATATATGAATATTATTTGAAAACTGTTTGACCATGCTGGCTAGCAAAATAAGCTGGCCAATAATAATTTATGCTGACTAATAAAAAAAAGCAGGTGAAGAAAAAGTTAAAAATAAAAATGTAAAAGAATAAATAGACAAAACCTTTTATTTATTTTTTTTTTGAAGAAAAGAAGGATAAGGATGAAAACTGTTTGACCATGCTGGCTAGCAAAATACAAAAACATAGATTAGCTGGGGGTAGGTTGAATAGTGTGTTACCTGCAAGCCTATGCATGCCAAAAGAGGACTGATAGTGCTCTAATGGTTAGGTAGAAGGAGGGGGCATGTCCTGAGCATGGTGGCATGGTGGTGCACATTTTGAACAAATTAATGTTGATTTACATTAGTTGAATCTTAAAAAGTTGATATTTTTTTTTTCAATTGGTTTGGCTCATTTCTTGAAACCGAGGTGACATTCTCAAAACACCATGTGAAACACAGCTCAAGACACTTTTTTGGGGCATTTTGAGGGAACTGACAATTTGTATAAAACACACATTTTGTTTTGAAGCATACATAAAGTGTATGGGGGAGATGTGACCTTTCGCTGCTGATCTGTGATGTTGTGCTGCATTATTCAGGTAATTTTGCCAAAAGTACATATAGTTTGCAAAACATACAATCTGTTTCAAGAAATATGCAAAAGTTTTTAAAAAAGATGTGGAAGAAGTGGGTTCAAAATGACAGTTTAGAAAAAGAAAACAAATTAATTGTGTTGATCCACCTCAACCTCTTGCAAACCTTGCAGGGTGTAAGCAAACGAATGTAAGTTGCTCCTGAATGTCTGTCCACCCCCCAGCTGCATTGTTGTGCAGGGGACATGCATAAGGTTGCTAACACGTTAGCAAATTTGCATGCAGCCTTTTGTGCTGTGGGGGATAAATAGGAACAAAGAAGCAGAAACAAAATGCAGAGAAGGTTCACCACTCAACAGGCATTGGAACGGATCCTGAGTAACACCAACCCTTGTGACTCAGATGGAGAAGACATAGTCCTTCAACCGGATTCGGACTCTGAGCTGTCTTCAGGTTAGATTTCTCAAATTACCTATTTCCATTTTCTGACTATCTTTTTTATTTAGAACCAAAACAAAATGTTAAATTTTTAATTATTTATCTTGCAGATGAGGAAACTCCTCCTCTACTAAAAAAGAGAGCTCGGTTGGCGAGTGAGCCGACAGAGACCGCAAAAGATGGTACAGTGTGGCGTGAAGAACAAGTGGGGAAACGTCTCCATTTCACCCCAATAGAACCGTACCCTACAGATGGAGAGCCAAGAGCTAGTGTCCGGAGTCGCCTTCAGAGCTTCCTCTGTTTTATCACTCTTGACATGCTTCGTAGCATTCAAGAATGGACGACACAACATGCACGTCACACGGAGCAGGTGGATTGGTTCATGGCTCTACCAGAACTAATGGCATTTATTTCAGTCATTATCTTGAGGGGGGTGACCAAGGTTCCATCACTACGTGACAGCTGGTCAGCAAACCTTGCAATACAGTGCAACAAAACCAGACAAGTTTGGTATTAAGTTTTGGGTGGCTTGCGACTTGAAATCAAAGTACATCTGTAATGTCCTCCCATATCTTGGCAAGGACCACAGTCGTCCCAACGGGGAGAGACTGTCCGAGACTGTAGTGATGAGGCTGATGGAACCATTCATGGACAAGGGCAGAACTGTAACCACGGACAATTTCTTTACATCACTCTCACTTGCACAACGACTGCTTAGCCGGAAAATCACTATCCTCGGCACAGTCAACAAGAGTCGCTGGGAAATTCCTCAATCCGCTAGACAGATGGACCGCACTGAATTCACCACTCAGGTGTTTTCAACCACTGGTGCAACACTGACAGTGTATGCACCCAAATGGAAGAAGGTCGTCTACATTCTCAGCAGCATGCACAGTGTGGTTGAGACTGAGGATACCACAAAAAGGAAGCCAAACACGGTCACACAATACAACAACACAAAGTGCGGGGTGGATGTAATGGACCAAATGGTGCGGGAGTACAGCGTGCGTGCAGGAACACGGAGATGGCCAGTCGCCATGTTCTACAACATGATTGACATGGCAGCACTAAATGCACATGTGCATTATCAGGCATGCACTGGGGTGCAGGAGAGACGGGTGGACTTGGTTGAACTTGCAAAAGAGTTGGGTGACTCTCATGTGAGTGAGAAGAAGGCACGCAAGGAGAAACTGCTTCGGCAACAACCTTCCACACCCAGCCCTGGCAAAAGGGCAAAGTGTCAGGTCAACCATCGATGCACGAACAATTGTGCAACTGTGAGATGTGTCGACTGCTACAAATACACGTGTGGCAAATGTACCAGGGACATACCCTGGCAGTGCCAGGTATGTTCTGACAGTGCAGAAAGACTGCTGAGTGAGTGCTGAAATGCTAGCCACACAAGGAAATGCCACTCACACACACTCAGCCCCCCACTGCAGACTATTGTAAATATGTGTGGAATTGTTTTATTCCTTGTATTTTTTGTATTATTTTTAATAACAAAAATAAAAAGCATGGAAACAAATAAGAGTTGTTCTTAAATTTTTCACGCTGAAATTTCAGTCCTCTTGACACAAATGTCATTACTCACAGCTGTACCTTGCTGTAAAATTTCTAATTCTCTATTTAAAAATAAAAAAAAAAATAAATCATTCATTGTTTGCTTTTTTGCTCAAATAAAACTAAACTAAATACAAAATGTATAATCTTTATATTATCAAATACAATAAACTGAATAGAACTAACTAGAAACTAAATAGCTAAACTCAATGGCAAACCTCCTGTGGTGCGCCAGTAATGGCCTTATTTACAGAACAAAAGACGGTGATTATAGGATGTTAGCTAAAATCCTTCAGGTCACTCGACCCGTCTCTGGGTTCCAGAGGTAGAAATGTTAAATGACCCCTCTCTGGGACTTCTAGTGTTAAACCATTCTTAGCAGCGTAGTGTTATTTGTAATCATCATCGAGTATCATCAAGTGTGCTAGTGATGGAACAAAACCATGAGACAGCAGGAGATGCCCAGGAGAAATCTGGAACCAAACTTTGTTCTTCAAACTAGCACACAAGATACCAACTGAAAACATGAAATTCATGTAACTTCTTACAGCATTTCTGTTTATTTGCATTTGTTATGATGACGTGGTGATTTCACATGTCAAATCACACACTTGCAACAAATATTTCTAAATAATGTGCTTTTTGCCAATGCTCTGTAAAGCTTATCCAACCTTACAAAGCTGCTACCAAAGAACACACTTGAGGGTAAAGCATTGGTAGGTAAATGAACCTTGTACATCAGAGCACAACAATCACCAACTGACTGTCCCATTTTTAGTTATGTAAGATGCATGTAAGGGAACGATATAACAGCTAGTCTATGTGGATATACTGGCATGTGTTGTGGCAAAAGCAGCAAAGTATGACTGAAATAAAAGCAAAACCATGATTATGACATGTTTGTTTATCTTTTTCTGAGAGTGCGAGAGTGAGAGAAAGAGAGAAATTAAGAGACAGAGATCGAGGAAGAACTTCATGTATTATATAGCAGTGACAAGCTGTTTGCTGTATGTGTGAGTGTACATATGTAGTAAGATTAAACCCAGGTCATGGTTACATTACCAGTACCCATGACCTCCACGGATGCTGGCAAAACGCTTGTTGCTAAAACATACTTGAATTTTAATCGGCCATGTGAAGTTGCTGACATAAACAAAGAAGGTGATGTTGACGTTGCTACGGAAATCAAACTTCTCGTTGGAGAAACTGTCCTTGAACTCCTTAATGTTGCTAGAAGAGACGATGGGGATCTCCTCTCCAGACTGAGTACCAGCTGAGAGAGAGAGAGGAGGGAAAAAAAGAAGAGAAAAACAGAGAAAGATGCAACACAATACAACACACACAATGTTTTATGTACAATAAAAATGTTTGAGGGTCTCATACCTGCAAAGCTGGTTGCCCAGGTGATGTTGAGATTGAAGTTCTTGGAGGCATTAATGATCATATCCAAATCTCGATTTTGCTATCAAGGTACACAAAACATTTTTAAATCATACCCTGACACACTAATACACTTAAATACCTTTTCTAACAAACATACAATATAAGGTTTATTTATAATATTAAAGTGCACATTTAAAACTTAGTTAAGGGACACAACTAGACCTTATGGACCCTCAAGATACAAGACAGTCTAAGAAGAATCTACCTGTAGAACCAGTTTTTCTCTGTATGTGTATTGGAATTATGCAGTGACCATATCAATCATCTTATCAAGCTATCTTATATTTTCAGTTCTTCAGAGTAGCCTCCCTTTGCACTGATGCAGCTTTGCAGACTCCTGTCATTCTCTCAAACAGTTTCATGTGGAGCCACCTGGGATACTTTTCCAGTAGGACTGCAAACGATACACCTATACAAAGACCTTGACAGCTCCAGAAAAGTGCTTGCTTGGGGATATTTAAAAAGGTTTTGTAGCAAATTTCAGAAATAAATTCAAATAGAACTTCTTTATTTACATTTGTATTACAAGGCCAATTTAAGAAATCATGCATAAGCCTTAAAATCAAAATGTGTTTAAGCTGCATTAAAACATTAATTATTATTAATTATATTACAAATATTAAATAATTATTAATTAAAATAGTCTATGCTTTAGATTTCATCCCAAACATTGCTTATATTCACTGGGAAAGGAATGGAGAGATTTTCCAGCTAACCTCATCCGGTGTGGCCACAAAGTTAATAGCGGTATAGTAACGGTCATCCTCCTGAGATAGGCTGAAGGTGAACTGGTAGTCTATCAGCAGCGTGTCTGTATGGGAGAGAGACAGCCGATCACTGATGGCTTCACTGGATGAAAGTCACCCATACATGTGAAAGTAGAATAAGTACACAAACTGCACCAAGATGGAATGTACTTCAAACGCAAAGCCTTCATTAAATTCACAGACACCCACAGACACACACACACACACACACTCTGTTCCTCTCCTCTGTCTCGTCAGTCTTATCACAGCATAGCCCAACACCTTTGGCTCCCCACAACTGAGCTGTGTGTGCGCTGTGTGGCAGGACATGATCAGTGACCTCTCCTCCACTGTAGTAGCAGATCAGCCGATGCTTTTTTCACCTTCTAACTCCAGGAAAATTAACCCATCTCAACAACAAAAGACCAGCCTGAGGAACCCCAGTACCAAACTCTGCAGCACTCTCTCACCTGAAGTGACCCACATTTACTTCACTGCAAACGATAGATAAGGCTCAGATGGGCAGTTGAGAAAATTACTAAACGACTGGAGTGTGTTTGCACTGAGCCTACAGCACTCCATCTCCCACTTTTGTGTGATTACTCCTGTACTGCTTCACTTACAATAACAGGTTCCTCTTAGAGGGTTGCCCTGGTAACGATTCTCCACTTCACACCTGAGAAAGAGGGAGGAGGTGGGGTTGTGGGAATACAAACACAATTAATATGTTAGGGGAATAAAATGTCTAAAATAATTAGTTGCACGTAGAGCTGGGTGATATGGCCAAAACGTTATCATGATGAACAAAATTCATACCATTCAATATTGATACATATTGCAATACATGTCAAATCATACTTTTAAATGAAGGCCGATTTTTGCTCATGAATATTTAATTGCTGTTTTAAACTATCCTTTATGGTCAGAACATGATTAAAACATGCAAAACAGTGGAAAATTTCACAAATCTGTCATTGGAGAGTAGAAGAAAGTTTCTGGTGAGCTGTTTTTACCAGCTGGAAAAGCATGGCTGGAAATTTTGTAATAGTCATAATTTAAGAAAAAAATTAGTGCTAGGCTATCCCATTACAAATGCTAAACAAGTGGCCAATAACCGTGCTAAACTTTCTCAACAACATCAGCTTAGTAAGAACAGCAAACACTAGCTGGCTCGGTACGTCAGTGATTAATCACCTAGCCTTACTGTTGTCATTCCTACCACATCCAAGTCTGAGTATATCACAGTATCTGAACACCAGCTATCAGACGACTTGATTTCTCTATTCTATCGTAGTAGTTTAAGGGGTGAACCACAATATATCTAACACCAGAGTCCTCCTTTTAGGTACTTTTAAACAGAATGTGGTGCTTCTGTGACGTGTTTGATCTACAGTATAATCAGTTTGCCGTGTTTTACGAGTGACTGAGCGCCACTTCAAGTTAGCCAGCTGCTAAAAACAGCTAGTCTGGAAAGAAAGCATTCTCCTGCTTTCAAATGCCTCACAGCTTCCTAAGTTTACTTTGGTTTAAATCAGGGCTATAACTGACACTAACCCACTTCTTTCTTTCACTTTTGTTGCTCAGGAATGCACCAATACTTAAATAATCATGTCTAGAATGTGGAAGTTTGAGTATATTCTATTAAATTTAACATTTTTTATAGTTTTATCAAGGAATATGTTATATCGCGATAATTATAATTATCGTTTTATCACCCAGAACCAGCTGCAGGGTTGATGTACAGAAACTGAGAAACAGCAAGAAAGTGTCAAACAAACAAAACTCTTTAAAAAAGAGAGTGGGAGAAAAAGTTAAGTCTATGTGAGCATAACTTCCATACATAAGGCATATTCAAATGGAATTCCATACCAATGAGAGGAAAATGAAATGAATTTAAGAGATGGCATTCTCAGGAAGGAAAAAAACAACAAAAAAAAGGTTCTTTCCTGAGCTGGGACTCTTACTACGCTAAACCTGTCAAGGCACTGTTATTTCAGCTGTCATTATGACTTTTGAGAGCTTCCCCATAATAAGCTTACACGGGTATATTTTCATACATATCAGTAACAAACAGGTTGATGAAAAAAAGGTTGAAATATGGAAACTGCGTCTCTGTTTAAAAAGTAGGAACACTGAGAATGAACAAATTAAGGAGTCACTAACTATGCCCAGCACTGTTGAGGCTACACTGGACTATGTGAATAAAGTAGCTATATATGGTAGGAAGTCATACATAATCCGAACAGCCATAACATTAAAACCACCTTGTTTCTATACTCATTGTCCATTTTATCAACTCCACTTACTGTATAGGCACACATTGTAGTTCTACAATTACAGATTGTAGTCCATCTGTTTCTCTGCATACTTTGTTAGCCCCCTTTTACCCTGTTCTTTAATGGTCATGACCCCCACAGGACCACCACAAAACAGGTATTATTTGGGTGATAGATCATTCTCAGCACTGCAGGAACACTGACAAGATGGTGGCATGTTAGTGTATGTTGCACTGGTGCGAGTGGATCAGACACAGCAGTGCAGCAGCAGTGTCACTGTTGGACTGAGAATAGTCCACCAACCAAAAACATCCAGACAACAGCATCCTGTGGGCACTGTGCTGTGACCACTGATTAAGGACTCCAGGATGATTAACACAAACTGTGCAACAATAGATGAGCTCATGAGTTCATCTCTGACTTTACATCTACAAGGTGGACCAACAAGGTCGGAGTGTCCAATAGAGCGGATAGTAAGAGAAAACAGTGTTTAAAAACTCCAGCAGCGTTGCTTTGTCTAATCCACTTGTACCACTACAGCACACACTAACACACCACCACCACATGGGTGTCATTGTAGTGCTTAGGACCACCCAAATAATACCTGCTCTGACCACAGACGAACAGGGTAAAAGGAGGCTAACAAAGTATGAGAGAATGGAGATGGACTACAATCTGTATTTATAGAGCTACAAAGTGCTCCTGCATGGTAAATGTGAATGTTTAGATTAACCAGTGCTTCAAAACTGATACTTGATGACAGAGTTGGGCTACTGTGCAAAAATATCTGCATTGTATTCAATTCTCAGTACAATTCTCTGTAATGTTAATATAGTAAGATGTCCCAATTTCTACAATGTATAAATATATGTACTTGCATTGGAAGATCTGTACATTAAATCACCGGATACTGGCATCGGCACAAAAGTTCCATATTAGTGTCTCCCTAATGTGAGGTAAAATGCAACTAAGGCCACGTTGTCATTACGAATCTTGCACAACTCCATTCTTGCGGCACTTATAATTCACATGTGTGTGTGACTCATATGTCTTAAGTATAAACGAAGCTTTGTTCTAAAATGACACGAAAGCACACTTCCTAATCAATAGCATCACATGAATGATTCACGTGTACCAATAACGATGACAAAAACAAACGGATTAGCAGCCTTTATCACTACCACCATTAGCTCATTTGGGGAGCAAGTGAAAAAAAGGCTTCTGCTGCCACCACGATGCAGACATAGGATATGTGCATACGCAATGAAGAAAAAGTAAAAAAGTAAAAACAACTTCAACCCAGCTAGTAAATGCTAGTAGTGCTATGGCAAGTAGACGTTACTGCATGATACCAACTGTTGGCAATTCACTTTTATGAACATTAGAGCTATTTCGTTAACTTTTCCTTTACTGTGGCAATGTGGTGTGCTGTGTGTGCTCTGTGTATGTGGTCCACTTACAGATTGCAGCGGTCTCCTTTGATACCCTTGGTGGTGCAGAAACACTTGCCGTTGTTTGAATTACACAAGCTGGCGTGGCCGTTACACTTACAAGCTGCAAAAGACAGACAGACAGACAGTTTAAGCCCGCTGTTTGCACTGCTTCTACTGAGGTCACAATCACAGTGGGTCAACTGTGCCATCGCTGACCCTTTTCTCTGTCACTTACGCTGACAGCTCCCTCCATTAGTGGGGTCACCATAGTAACCGGATATGCAGCTCTCACAGTGTCTGCCAGTGGTGAGATCCTCACATCTCTCACATACGCTCTCATTCACACACGCGCTGTGGCCGTTACACTGGCATGCTGCAGAAACACAGAGAGGGAGAAGTGAGAAAAAGCAATTAGGACCTAATGTAGCCCTGCTGTAATTAAAATGCAGCATTAAGATACAAGTGCATTTACTATGGAAAGCATGTGCACATGCAGCGATCCACTAACGTATACAGGTATAAATGTACCTGGACAATGGATGAAGGACCAGTTGTACTTGGTCTCCTGAGGACACAAGCTTACATTCAGCATCGGCTGAGGAGGGGGTATGAAGGAGGGTTTTGAGGATGATGGAGCATGTAAGAGCGTTTGAATTGGCCCACGGTATGAGCCTTCCATACACTGGCCCCGTCCCGTATTGCTGGGGTCAGTACACCACCCACAGCCTGGCTGATCCAAACACTGAGAGCATGTCCTGTAGCCAGAGCAGTTCTCCGCTGTAGACACACATACACCAGAACACTTAGTGGTCTACATATTTTTTATGCGGACAAACTTTTATCAACTTAAACATCACAAATAATAGTCTGTAATGAAAAATGCATTGAATTGTAAAACAATGCAAAATTAATTTTTAAAGCATTTTAGTGGTCTATTATGTAGAGATATACATAACTCCAATTATTAAGCATAAATACGAACATGATCACTGTCATCAAGTTTAACTAGGGCTGTAGAGTGATGGAAATAAATTCAGTGTCATTATCTAAGGCAGATAACAGCTAGATTTGCTGTGAAGTCTGTGGCTGAAACTGGTCGTCACCTACAGGAGACTTATTCCACAAAAATATCTTTTTCCTGTCTAGTAGCGTTGTGTTACATGTCATCATATTCAGTATTGTTTGTGACTGCACGGTGATTGTATTTCAGACATTCTGTTTTGTCTATGCTATTTTTGTTTATCCGTACACGGTCATGTCTGTCACACCTGTTACTTGTCATTTACAGCCTGGGCCTAATCTTGGCATTCAGCCTATAAAACTGTCAAAAAAAAACCAAACAAACAAAAAAAAAAAACCCCCAACAATTTCAGGGTTGGGTAATATGACAATATGAATGCTATCCTGATAAATTGTCACAATACATATACATGGCATGTTAAGAAAAGCATGTCATAAACACTTGTAGAAAACTATCCAGTTGCATTTGTATTAGATGACTATAAATTGTTTATTATTATAGTTTATTATTATAAAGAGTGCAAAATGAGTCTCAGTTAACCGGATTTAATGCTACACAGTATTCCAAATGCTAGTTTTTGACAGTATTTTTAATGTAGCACCAGTGTTCAACTGAGCAGATATCTGAAAAAAAATACTATGACATTGTGTTTTGTGAAAATTTCCTGAATTATAACAATACTGTATTTTTGCCCCGTCACCCACCTCTAAATAACTTATCTTGTAACAGACTTGTTTCTGTAATTGGCCTGCAACTATTGAAAAATCTGTATTTATGTGTCAAGAACAGGTTGCGTTACAGCATGTAAAGCCTAGTTTTGGTGTTATACAGGTAAACAGAATGCTGGGATTGTAGTTCTAAAGGGGTTCGTTTTCTATAGTTGTAACTACTGTGGACAAAGCTTAAAATTCTGGTTAACCTATTAATTTGTGCTCTTCTTCCTGTTTGTTTCATCTTGTTAGCCTAACACATAGTTCACTACACACCTGAGGGGTGCTGTATTAACAGAAAGTGTGTCATATTATAAATGATCAACAGGCAGGATGTGCAAACAGATCAGACATGGTTACATCAGGACAATCAGACATGGTTACATACGCGGGCAGGTGTTCATGGTATACCACTCCATGCACTGGCCGTAAGGGAAGGAGGCCACATAGGCATTAGAATCAACACACTGCCTCATGTTGCTGCACCACATGCACTCTGAGCCCACACTCGTGCACTCGCTACAGGAGGAACGCAGAGCACAAGGAGTACGACATTGCTTCACGCTGTGGTTGGCTAGAGAAATGTAAAGAGAGAGAAATTAATTAGAACATGGGTATTTTCATGCTGACTTTCCAGGTCTTTTGAATGCCTTTGTTTAGATAACAAAAAGAAAAAACTCAAACTCTAACAATTAGTTCATTTGTTTTCTTTCCCTCTAGGTTACCTGATCGTTCACAAAGGCTGCCATTGAAAGAGTTTATGCAGGCTGCTGCCTTCAGACCTCCAGCACTGGGCTCAGCCAAGTATCCACAAAATCCGGCGTCACTGGGTTCACCCGGCAACCACTGCAGCGTGGTGTTAGTGAAGGGAGACATGTCCTCCCAGCACCAGTATGACACATTCACTTTCCTTAGACCCACCCAAGGAGTCACTGATTTGGACTATGCACACACACACACACACACACACACACACACACACACACACACACACACACACACACACACAGAACAAAGCAAAAGGAAGTTGTTTTTTATTATTTTCAGTGAATTTTAATTTTCATTAAAAGCATTAACATCATATAGTGTTCTAAAATACCACTAGACCAATGGCCTGTGGTGGAAAAAGATACAGCTATGTGTGGAGGTTAACCCACCAGTGCTGCTCTGCTCTGCAGCTCTTTCAGGACAAACTGCACCTTCTTCAAAGTGGTGAGGGAGGCAAGCACAGCGTTGTGACTGCGACAGGCCAGTTTAGCATTGTCATAGGAGTCGTTCGCTGTTATCAGCTTCAGACATGAATTCCCCACCAGCTGCCAACTCTCACCACATATATTCTCTATAAAACAGACAGTGCATTTTCATCATTCTCATGGACTTGGACCATTAAAGGCTACAAGTATTTTCTGTTTGTTCCATAGTGGTACAAACTTTTACAATCCTTGTAGATTCCTCCCTACACTGAAAGTATAGAGTCCGAGACTTGAACTTGTATATGGAAAAGCTCAGAATTCGACAACAATGTCCTCTAAAATATATATTTTGAAGCAACCATGGACAGTGGCACATAATTTAACGCATATTCAACACATCCAGAGTTAGTACCAGGTAAAGCTATGCACTCCTGGTTTCTGGTGTCCCACTGACAGTTCTGGTCAGTAGCACAGCTCTTACAGCTGGTCTTCTTGTTGCACACATATGAGTGGATATCCTTTGGACAGGCCTCATACTCTATTACTGCCCCCTGCAAATAGGAGAAAACATAAAACATGCTCAACATAATTATGATAAATAACCTTTGTTCATTCTACAGAATTATTAAGAAGCCTCATTTCCAGCTGAGTCAAGTCCAGTACACCAAATTCACAAAACAGAAAACAATAAGTGAGATTTAAATGTGAAATTTAAATATCACATAGCATTAATTAGAAAAACAATTCTACATTGTTTGTTGAACTGATCTTTAAGTATTTCCCTCAACTGACCTAAAGGATAAACAACATCTAAAAACACAACCAGCTTCAGATCATCCTCCTCTAACACAGCCCATTAGAGTTCCTTCTCTCCCTGTCTGTGTTCTCAGAACTGCTGTTAATGTCTGTCTTTACCGAGGAAGCAGTGCAGTTGTTGTGGATGGACATGCAGCGCTCTGAGCACCACTGGCAGCCATTGGTGTTAGCTGTGCAGCTATAGCAGTCTGTGTACTGGTCACATTTATCACCGTCTGCATCTGAAACACATTCACAAAGGTACAACAGTCTGTGTATGCATTTGATGGAGAGGAGTAGTTCTAGTAAACATTAGGTAGATATGTAGGCCTAGCAAAACTGACAGGGTTCCTTGGTTTTAGGACATCATTTTGCAAGAGGAATTCCAAGACTATATACACCAAATAAATTCATATAGACACAGAAAATGTATGGCATATGTGACATCACAGTAGTCCTCTTCTCACTTCCCAAAATCTAGCTTCACTAACTTTTTTCTTTTACAGTGTGTTTGAGTTCTGCAATCCTCTATGCCATCAATGTTTCTAACAACAGGACTGCTGTCTGTTGGATATTTTTGGTTGGCAGACTATTTAGAATTAGTTTATTATACACAGTGACTGTTTTCCACACTGTCATTAGGCATTATCCCAGAATTTTAGTACCTCTAATTAGGCCTGTTCCTGGTGATGGTTAACGGAGATACTGCGACAACAGGCATCAGTCACAATTTAATACACAGCTCAATAACCAGGGGGATCATAAAAAGACATGAGAATGTACAGCATGATATAACTATGTTCATCTTGGTCAGTTCTCGAGGATTACAATGATAATCTTAACCTACACTCAACCAATAGGGCATTTCAGTACTGACCTATGTCCCTCCCTCCCTTTAACTGGGGTGTATCGTCAAAAGAGCAGAAAAAAAGCTGCCAGCATGGAGTTTGTTTCAAAACATAACATTACTGCAGCTGCCTGGAATAATTTTGGTTTTAAACCACATGACCGAGGAGAACCAGAAAATGCAGAGGAGGCCATTTACGTCCACTGTTTTAAGAAAATCACTGTTAAATACGAGATAACTTTTAAAACACAAAATCACCCTTATACCTTCACCCAGCTAGTACCGCCTTGTACTTAATCAGAGAGACAGCCTGCATCCTCATCAGGAGAGACACACGAGGTGACTGTCAGCAGAATTTGTCAAAGCAAATAACTGGTGCAGGGACAGTGTGAAGTGGAAAACATTAACAGACAGTTTTTTAAGCTCATGGTGGGCTACAGTTCAGTGGAATTTAAATAATTCTATTTAAAAGATACATTTAAAAAAATGTATTTACAAACTTAATATTGACCTGATGTCTTTTCTAAACCATGTAAAGATGGTACAACCTCCCTCCCCGTACCATATATTGGCCAAGAAATACAATGTTTAGGACATTTTCGGAATACATCTTGATTTAAAAAAAAAAAAAAAAAAAAAAAAAAAAAAAAAAAGTACAATATTTTTGACCCAGTTGTGCAGGTCTATGTCACAGGCACGAAAATACTCAACTGAGGTACTAGTTTAGATCTTAGAGCTACTCACAGACTCTGGGAGGGCACATGCTGAGCAGGATGTCTGGGTCAGGAGATTTCACTGCCTCCCAGGGAAAACATGTATTGGTGGTGAAGTTCCACACACAGCGCACTCCTGGCACAGCAGTCACACACTCTGCCATTTCAGTGAAGGCGTCACAACTGCTAGGCGTGAATCTCAACATATCACTCAGCATCAGACTGTTAAATCCTCCATATACATACATCACCCTGAGAGACAGAGTGAGTGTGAGCGTTAGAGAGAGAGAGAGAGAGAGAGAGAGAGAGAGAGAGAGAGAGAGAGAGAGAGAGAGAGAGAGAGAGAGAGAGAGAGAGACTTTTGTAACTCACAAAGGACGGTGTAAGGTGAGGTTAGATGGTTATATAAAGGGGACGGAGAAGAGTGACTGAAAAAGTCAGAGAAGATAAGAGAAACAGGAAGAAAGTAGAATAGAGATAAAAGGCTAGTTGTTAAATGGGGAGATCAATAGCCTCCATAGACAGAGTGACTGACAGGTAAAGAGAGAAAAGCTGTTCTACCCAAGATCCCCACAGAGAGGTGACACAGAGGTCAGATTAAAAGTCACAATGACATGAGACATTATCTGTAATGATGCAGATCACAGACATCCCATCAAAACTACACAACAGGAAGTCCTGGTGCTACATGCACACACAGGCCTGTCTAAAGAAAAGAGAGCTGTGCTGATACTACGATTAACTGTTAAACTGTGAACCTGCAGTGATATCCTACCCTCGCAAATTTTTGATCACAATCAAAATGTTTTCAATAAATGCATTTACAATATAGACCAAACTGCTTCAATACTCAAAAATCAAACAATACCACACCATTCAGTACAATCACTTCAATACCTAAGCAGATCCAAAATCTAGACGACGGATTCACCGTCTCAATTACACGCCATATATGTAATACATAAGCTTGGTTCCTGACTTCACTGTTCTCATCATTTGGATTTGTTAAATTCAGTTATCAGCTATCATCTCTCACTTTACATCTACAAGGTGGACTGACAAGGTAAGAGTGTCTAATAGAGTGGACAGTGTGTGGACACAGTGTTTAAAAACTCCAGCAGCACTGCTGTGTCTGGTCCACTCATAGAAGCACTACACACACTAACACACCACCACCATGTCAGTGTTACTGCAGTGCTGAGAATGATCCACCACCCAAACAGTACCTGCTCTGTGAGGGTCCATGGGGGTCTTGACCACTGAAAAGGGGCTAACAAAGTATGCAGAGAAACAGATGGACTACAATCTTTAACTGTAGAACTACAAAGCTCCAAATAGTAAGTGGAGGTGATAAAATGGACAATGAGGGTAGAAACAAGGAGGTGGTCATAGTGTTATACCTGATCGGTGTATTTATAAAATGTTTTTTAAAATATTGTATAAAAGGTATGTAAAAAAAAAAAAGTATCAGAACTGAAACATTCTGAACAATGACCAGCCCTAGATACGAGCGTTAACCATCAAGACATATCAAAATGTGACACTTGTATGATGAATGTTGTAAAGCTACTGAGCAATACCCTGCACTAAAAAGAGAGAAGGAGCAAATAAACACGTTTTGTGGGGAGCATGCGTTTCTACATGTCCTCCCATCAGTACGTGTGTTTATCTGTGTTTACTATTTGAAGGTTGACAATTAGCTATTTTAGGGTTTTCATTTTGATTTCTGACTTAATTTGCCTAATCTGCGCTGAAGGAGATTACTGCAGGATTTAGCTGTAGACTCATATTTATTGCCTGTTCTTGGCAGATGGCAGCACAGAAAAATTCATGTAGGAGTGTGTAAATGTAATGGGGATCAAATCTGCAACTTGCTGCTTAATAAATGGACGCACTAGTGCTGTACACCTATATACCCATAAGTAACTCTGTCTCTTACGTAGCGTGTACATAATATCATAATACTCTTATTTGAGGAGTGAGCTGTAACTTCAGCATCAGAAGATCTAATATTGTAGCACATTGCAGTGCTTCAGAAGTGTTGCTCGAAACCTACAGATATTGTATAACTGATAATTAAAACATTTATAGGGGTTACCCATTGTTGTAGACAGCAGAATGGCCAAAGCGGTTCACATCACGGGAAAGATTAGGTCTGGGCAGCACAGTCCATTCATCACATGCTGGAACACAAAGAAAAATAAAGAAAGAAACATTCAAATTTCACATTAACAAAAAAGAGAACAACATTTTTAAAACACTCGTACTGAGTCCAGACCATCTGCTAAACGTCGCATGTTCTATCCCACTGCAATAAACTCTGCTGCCTGCATCGACAAATGATTTAAAAACAACTTAATTAGAAATCATCAACAACTGAATTATCAGCCTACTTCTTCGTGTTTTTTCATCCAAAGCTGGGGCTTCTGAACACAAAATCTCACATCAAAGGCAGCAACCATGTTAAGCTGTTACTCCTAAATTTAGTCCTGTCTGTTTAGACACAAACACGCTTTACGCCTGATACACATTTTGGTTTCAACAGTGCTGTCTCACAAGTTTAGAAAAAGGTAGAAGCCCTGCTATAAATCAAATCAGGTGGTATTAGGCAAATGCTATACAGACACTATATGGCCAAAGGTATGCGGACACCATGTTCGCACCAAGCACATTAATATGGAGATGCTCCTCTTTACGGCTCTACAACCCTCCACTCTTCTGGGAAGGCTTTCCATAACATATTCGAGTGTATCTGTTGGGATTTGTGCCATTCAGATCATTTGTAAGGTCAGGAGCTGATGTTGGACGAGAAGGCCTGGCTTAAAATCAACATTCAAATTCATGCTTTTCATGACTCCAGCTGACACCTGAATGGTTCTCATGGTGATCTTTGGCTTGTGTGCCCAGCCATAGAAACCCATTTTATGAAGCTCCTGACTGTTCTTGTGCTCATGTCGCTTCCAAAGGCAGTTTGGAACGCTGTAGTGAGTGATCCAACAGAGGACAGATGACTTTTAGTCACTACACGAGGCAGAAATTTCACAAATTAACTTATGAGAAAGGTAGCACCCCATGCTTAAAGTCACTGAGCTTTTCAGTACAAGTCATTTTATCACCTAATGTTTGGTGGTAAGGGGTTGCAGGGCTACATGCTTGGTTTTATATACCTGTTAGAAGTGTGTGGCTAAAACACCTGAATTAGAGGTCCAGCACAGTATTTTTCCTCTTTATTCAAAATGTTATTAGTATATAATTATCTTCATTCTACTTCTTCAGTCCAACATTTATTGGTGTGACCTTACAGATAAGACACAAATCATAAGCTACAGCAAATCACAGGCTGTGTAATACCTTACACAGCCTATTCTTTAACTGCGAAATCAACTGACCCTACTACACTTCACACTACCTGCATCGCTCTACTTGAGTAACATCATAGCTACTAGGGGATAGCACACACTTACAAATACTCAGTTTTTGGATGCAGAAGGAAGAACGGTCACTACATATAGGAGCTACAAATTTACAGTTAACACCACAAGGCTGGAGCTGGCTTTCTATTCTCCAGCTTCTTGTTCAAATTTTCCTGTTCCACTTTAAATAGTGTAGCAGTTCCATTCTGGCACTGTCCCATTTAAAGTGAAATGGGAACATTCGAATAAAAGCCCTCAGGGGCAGAATGCAACTGCTGCACAATTTAAGAGGGAACAGGAAAATTCAAAGAAAATTGCTGGTGAGCAAGAAACTGACTTCAGATTAATGTTAGCAATACTGCTGTATGATATGTAAAACCTTCTATTAGCTTGCTGCCAAACAGAAATGTGGCCGTAAACATCATCATTGAGAGGTTGCTACAAGACTTGACGAGACTGGATTTCCAGCCTGTGCTGTACTGCCTGAATGGGCGGTTACATCTGACATGGCGGCCGTCAATCAATGTGCTGGGGTCCACGCTCACACAGCAGAAAGGTAAAAGGAGACAGAGAAAAAAAAAAAAAAAAACAACATACAAAACACTCCTTTAATTGTCATTTTTGGGGGAGAAATTAGAAGATAAAAGAAATATATAAAATCATTTACAATAATATTTATTTTTCACAGATTTTTAAAAACTGTGGAGGACCTTTAAGCTTGCCACTGCTACAGTGGAAGACAATGTACAGGACCCAGTGCCTGCTGTAATCACACTTTGGATCTAACCATCCGTTGGCAAAACTGTTTATAACATAGTACTTCTACCGCAGCTGCTGTTTCTCAGATAACTGTAGAATTGCATTTTTGTTCTGAACCATGATTCCACAGGAGGTGGTCTGGGTGGATTATAAGCAGCTTCCCAAAGCAGCTACGTCGGCATATTTTCTGCTCTAAATAACACCAATAATACCAGTTTCTTATTCAGCACTGTAAAATCATGTGCTGTATTATCTTATTAACATTTAAAGATTAGACAATTAAAAAAATAACAGAAACCATTACAAAGTTCATCTTCTGCCTTTCTTAATCTACTGTTTTTATTAACCTCATAAACAGCAGTAATTAAATCATTTGTTATAAAACCAAAGCCTGACCTGTGACAGCAGACATTTAATTTCAACCCTTTATGTCTCAGGTCGCAGAGAAAACTCTCTTAGCAATTATGTTCCTAACTGAACCAAAATTACAGAAACGGAATATTTCACTTGGGATTTGAAGCTCATCACAGCACAGAAACAACACTGATTAAAGCAGTTAATTTGCTTTACTTTTTACTGTTCTTTAATTATATATCTGCTATTCAATATAGGTGCAACATATGACACCATTATATAATGAGGTGTTTTAAATATGACTCTGAAATCTCATGGGGGGGGTAAAAAAAATGAAGGATTTTGAAGTAAGAGCAAAATAATCAATGAATACTTTGTACTTCTGTCTTCTTCTAACATTACGATTAAGTCACATACCGGTAAAACGGTATACAATCTTCTTGTAATGTTAATTTCTTTAATAATCAAGTTAAATTATTTTTTTATTTGACTCACAACCTCTGTGTGACAACAGCGGCATGGAACATTCTTTTTTCATTTCAGTGCTTGTGCTGACAAGTCGGAGCTTTACACAGACACAGCACGAAGAATCTACAGAATAGACACAGACCCACGCAGCCACTCAGCAATACAGTGAAATAAGGCTTAAGAATCAATAAAATGAAACAGAAGACTTAACAAAACTTTTAAAGTCTCTCATTCATTAAAGTTATCACACAAAATACTAGTTAAACAACAGGGCTTGAAACTATTAACCAATCATGCCAGAATGCTGTTGAGAGGAAACATGCATCGTGCCCTTTTAGAAGTTTAGAAGTTTTTACCAAACACAGTGATTTGACTATTATTCGTTTAGTAAAAGGTGTATCTAAATATCTATTACTGCTCTGCTCAGAAGTACTACTGCTGTTTGTGTGATCGACCCGCATGTGCGAGCTGTAGCCGTAGACCGCATATAAACTGAAATGTGCAAATTTTACTTAAAATCCACCAAATACTAAGAGTGATCCAAAATCAGTTGCAGTGTTCAAACGTAAACATCTAAAACTATTGAACTAGTCTCTTATAATAATCAAATACATCTTTTAAAAACTCACAGCACTTGTCAATACTTTTCATGTCCTTGTATAATGAATCTTTTTATTTGTTTTTTTAACCTGCTGTGAGGGTCACCTTATGGAGTTCTTTTTTTTTTTTGTAGTATTACATTTGTCCTCCTTTAGGTTTCAAAAGGTCAGTGTCATCACTGAATGAGCTGTTCTCTTCTGTCGCTACTCTTACCATACATGTTTATGTGCCCTTGGGCTGCCATCTATTCAACTTCTTCTTCTTTCGGCTGCTCCCTTTAGGGGTCGCCACAGCGGATCATCTGCCTCCATCTTGCCCTATCCTCTGCCTCGACTCCTTTTACACCAACCATCTCCATGTCCACCTTCACTACATCCATAAACCTTCTCTGAGGTCTACCTCTTCTCCTTCTGCCCGGCAGCTCCATCTCTAACATTCTTTGACCAATATATCCACTATTCCTCCTCAACACATGTCCAAACCATCTCAACCTGACCTCTCTGGCTTTATCTCCAAACTCCGCCACCTCCAGCTCAGCCTCCTGTCTTTTAGACAGAGCCACAGTCTCCAAACCATACATCATAGCAGGACGCACTACTGTCTTGTAAACTTTCCCTTTCACTCTTGCTGCTATCCTTCTGTCACACATCAGCCCTGACACCCGTCTCCACCCACTCCATCCAGCCTGCACCCTCTTCTTCACCTCTTTTCTACACGGTCCATTGCTCTGGATGGTTGACCCAAGATATTTGAAGTCATCCACCTTTACGACCTCTACTCCTTGCATCTTCACCTTTCCACCTGCCTCCCTCTCATTCACACACATGTATTCCATCTTGTCTGTACTGACCTTCATTCCTCTCCTCTCCAGTGCAAATCTCCACCTCTCCAGATTCTCTTCCACCTGCTCTCTACTCTCACCACAGATTACAATGTCATCTGCAAACATCAAGGTCCATGGAGCCTCCTGCCTGTCCTCATCTGTCAACCTGTCCATCACCATTGCAAAGAAGAAGGGGCTCAAAGCTGATCCCTGATGTAACCCTACCTTCACCTTGAAACCATTTGTCACTCCAACTGCACACCTCACCACTGTCTCACTATCCTCATACATGTCCTGCACCACCCTAACATACTTTTCAGCTACACCTGACTTCCTCATACACACACACACACACAGTTCCTCTCTTGGCACCCTATCATATGCCTTCTCTAGATCCACAAAGACACAATGTAGCTCCTTCTGACCTTCTCTGTACTTCTCTACCAACACTCTCAATGCAAAAATTGCATCTGTGGTACTCTTTCTGGGCATGAAACCAAACTGCTGCTCACTGATCTGAACCTCTCGCCTTAACCTTGCTTCAACAACTCTTTCCCATACCTTCATGGTGTGGCTCATCAACTTTATACCTCCTTAGTTACTGCAGCTCTGCACATCACCCTTGTTCTTAAAAATGGGGACCAGTACACTAATTCTCCACTCATCAGGCATCCTCTCACTCTCCAGGATTTTGTTAAACAACCTGGTTAAAAAGTCCACTGCCTTCTCTCCTAAACATCTCCATACCTCCACAGGTATGTCATCTGGACCAACTGCCTTTCCATTCTTCATCATTTTTAAAGCTGCCCTCACTTCCACCTTACTAATTCTCTGCACTTCCTGATCCACCATCTCTCCCCCGTTGTCCTCCTCTCACTCTCGTATTCCTCATTCATTAGTTCTTCAAAGTACTCCTTCCATCTACTCAACACTCTCTGTTCACTCACTAGTTCATTTCCCTCTCTATCCTTAATAGCCTAACCTGCTGTACATCCTTTCCAGCTCCATCTCTCTGGGCTGCCATCTATTCAACACTAGCATCAATATACATTTATTAGTGCATTTGTTTTCATCTTCAAACCTTTTTCTGTGACCACAGCACATTTAGAAATGAACAAAAATGCACCTGTGGCTATATAAAAATCCACACCGCACTTTTAAACCACCTAGATTACCAAGTAAGAAGCTATGCACGAAACAAGCATGGAAACTGGAAAGCAGCACTGTATTTCTGGTTGCCGTAGTGACCCTGCTGCTTAAAATCCCTCATTTTAAATGCCCCTTCACTACAAACTACTGTCTCTACTTTCTAACTTTGTGCCCCCCCCCACCCCATTTACTGTTTCTGAGGGGTGGAGACATGCCTGATGCCTAAATCTAAATGACAGCAACTACGAAAAACTGCACCTCTTTGAGCTCGTACACGCTGCCGCAAATTATCTGTAAACTTGGCATTAGCTTTCATTGTTATGCTAATTACACATGCAGTACGGGTCAAAAAAGTCAAAGCAGACCAACTGAAAACCATAGTGGGCTGTCTAAATGACAAAGGGCTGGATTAAATTATTTCCTCCTTCTTAAATCAGAGCATGCTCTTTTGGGATTTTGACAGCTTGAGAAATAATCTGCATGCATACTCATTACATCTTGATGCTTCTTAATTATACCATGTGAAGCCTCAGTTCCCAAAAATCTAAAACTTTCTTGAGCAAGTCTGAACCTTAACTGTGAAGCACTTCCATTTCTTCCATCAAGTGTAAATGTTTGCAGGCATAAATAGGCCAATCTAGCATATTCTTTCAAAGTGTCACAGTGTGATCGTCATGTGGCAGACTTGTGGAAGCAGCTTGATTGCAGTTTTTTGTATCATTTTGATACATCAAGTGTAGCTGTCAAAATCATCCATGTCACTAATGATTTTCTCAAACACATTTTTTTGTTCAGGCTGCATAACGATGGTAAATGAATGAACATATTCTTCCCACATAATAGACAGAAACGACCTTGTGCCTTTGTAATGTCAGCGCATTCTAGCAGTTCTATTAGTCGGATGTCCCAGCAGGTTCTTAAACAAATTGCAGTTAATCCAGAATGCAGCAGAATGAACTACAAAACGTGTCCTTATATGTAATAAACTGTCTAGAGGTTAAATCCCATACAAAGCATTGCTGCTCATTTACAAAGCTCTAAATGGTCAAAGCCTTCAACCTCTGACTGATTCTCAGGCCTACTGCAGCTTTTTTACACACATTCCTGATGCACGATACAAGCTCATTCTAAGAGCCCAAAACAAGACTGGCTGCAGACAACTGAGCTTTTTTATTACAAAGCCAATCAGACATATATGTAATATTTAACATTTAAGCAACAAAATACAGTTTTCTGACAGCATCAATGTGTTTCTATGTCTAGCAGCTTGTTTCCAACAAACTGCCTTTTAGTAATAAAAATGCTTCACTCAATCGTTTCATTTCCTGCAAAAAATTCATGTTATGGTTTTTGAATAAAAAAATAAAAATAAAAAAAAAGTTATGTTTTCAACTAGAATTTCACATTTTTGCCAACTTGTGTACCTTTGGTTTCACTGACCTCCCCATAAAACACTGATGTGGACATTCTGATGATTTTCATTTTTTATTCAATTTAAACTGCTGAGCATCCCTTTTCAAAACTTCTCCTCAAAACAGCTACAAAGATTTGTGTGTGTGTTAAAATGCATGCTGGAAAAGGGAATTCTGTAATGACACTAAATTAATGCAAAAATGTAAAACAGTGTATTTTTCGCAAAAAACTGCCCTAATGTACATTTTAGTAACATTGGGTAGAAACAATTTTACAGCCAAAGTAAAAGGAAAAAATGTCTTGCTGAAATTCATAACATATTACTAACTGTTTCCACTCCCATAGCTTACATCCAAAACAAGCATCTAAAGTGTTTCTCACAAAAAATCTATAGATGGAAACATCTGGTGTTAAATCACTGTGTGTTCTCATCCTGCATTACATTCTCACTCTTCACACTTATGTCACTGCTAGGCATGTAATGATGCACATTTTCAAATTAGGTATGATTTTTGATTCTGAGGCCATTCGTTAAGGATGTCTTGATTCTATATGGCTCTGTTTACAGTACACAAAAAAAAAAAAAAAATAAATAAATAATCAGAGCTGCTTCAGTAGCAGTTGTCCTGTTTTAAATCAACCTCACTATAATGTAATGACAACAGCAACTGCTAACAGACAGACGACACACACACACAAACACCCACAACATCTAAGCTGCTTCTCCTTCTGGGTCGCGGGGGGTGCTGGAGCCTATCCCAGCGGTCATTGGGCAGAAGGCAGGATACACCCTGGACAGGTCGCCAGACCATCGCAGGTAGAGACATTCACTCGCGCACACACACACATACACACACACACACACACACACACACACACACACACACACACACACACACACACACACACACCCCTAGGGGCAATTTAGCATGTCCAATTGGCCTGACTGTATGTCTTTTGACTGTGGTGAGAAACCAGAGTACCCAGAGGAAACCCACGCAGACACAGGGAGAACATGCAAACTCCACACAGAAAGGACCCTGGTCACCTGGAGGCCTGATTGGAAGCTGAAGAAAAAGGATACATTTTTAAAGTACTTCTCGCAAAGCAATTCAGATTCTGTTTAGTTGAGAGGCCCACTGTAACTGGCCTAAAGCTGTTCTATTTACTTTACTACTCTAATGCCACTAACTGGAAGTCAGTTTTTGTTTGTTCATATACTGTTTTGTCCCCCTTTTTGTCATCACTTGTCAAACTGCAGACTGTCTGTTCACTTGAATGTCTTTTGGATGGTGGATCATTGCAAATACACAAGTGACACTGCTGGGTTTAAAAAAAACTAACACTAGAGTTGTTGACAAAGTCACAGCAGTGTGCCCATCACCTGCTATCATACCCTGTTCAAAGGCACTCTTTTCTCACCCATAGTCGCTCACATATACAGTACACATCTCTGTTGCCTCAAGCCTTAAAAACTCTTCTTTATGTTGAGTTTCCTGCTTTATTTACGCTAAGCAGATTTAAAGGAATATCTAATTTCCCCCTTAAACAAGTCGGTCAGCTAAGAAATGCCTGGTGTCTAGTTTGCTTCTTGAACAGTGAAGGTAAAAATCTCAAAAACCATCTTTCACAGTGTTCCTGACTAGTTTCAGTTTCAAAATATCACATGCAGCTGCATGTTTCTCTGTTAAACCATCTTCAGACTTCGAAACTATAATTATTGCTCATGAAACTGTGATGTTTAAGACAAACAACTGATCAAGTGAAAAATAAGAGGCTTATTTTTCAAAGAAGAAAAGAAACACAACTGTGTGAATATACAGAAATTAAAGCATTTATACAGCAAAAAAAAAGCAACGTTGTCACCACTGCCACTACAAGCTTATTAGAGTATTAATGGCGTTAAATTCTAGACCTATGTAGTTTTCTCCACTGACAAGTGACATTTCACATGATTGACACCACAAATGGCACAAAGAAAAAAAAAAGAAAAAGATCCAAAAGGTCAGGCAGTGTCCACCTCCATCAGAAACCTGCTCCTTATTGGTCAGAAGCTTGCCCTGATTTGTTCAAGAGCCATTCATGATCCAAAATCCCAAACTAAACCTGACCTGGAGCAGGTAAGGAATGCAGCATAAGTTGCCATGGTGATGCAGCCTGGTAAAAAGTGATCCACCGTTCTGAGACAAAAACATCCAAGGCTAACTAAGCTTAAAGTAGGACATCCTGCTACTTGAAACACAGGCCCCAGGTCACACTGTTGCTAAGGCACAGAATGGACACTACCCACATCAGACATCCATGTATTTTTAATATGTTACAAGCCGAATTATAATCGTAATATGTAGCAAAGACCACTCTGCATTATCTCTGGCCAAAATGATTTACATTTGTTGTAGCATGTGAAACCTGGATCATCCGAGTCTGATCAGGATGTTCACAGTACACACAAAAAAAACGGTTATTTGAATACTGCAGTCTTTAGCGATAATGACTGACATATTCATCGTGCATCACTGACAGTTTCCTGCACCTGACTTCACCTGGACTGCATTAAAGAAATAGCAGGCAACCCTAAGGTTTTATACACTCACTGTACACTTAGTGGTGACCAGAGTAAGTGTTTCTTAGTTTATTTCTCTTTGCCTACATAAACAATGCAGGTGATTTTGTGTCTTGGATTCTTTAAAGACTTCTTTCAGATGCTGTTTTTGGGCCATCACAATACTCTGCAAACAGCAGTGCAAGTAAAACTGAAATGAACAGTTAATGTTCCACTTTATATACACTACCCTCAAAAAAGATTGCAACAGCAACCAGTTTTATGTTGTATACTTTAATGCATGTGATCCAGCTAATCAAGGTCCTCTGAAGGTGCTAATTTGTGGTTGGAACTAGATTACATAGGATGGAAGATCTCCAGGACCACCATAGGTGATCACTGCTGTAGAATATCATAAGTTAGTGTGCACTGCCCTCTGCTGGATGCTCTGCTAACTGCAGCTTTAAAAGTGTGCTGTTCCTTTAAAGGCCAACATAAGTGACTGAAGGACTAATTTAGATCAACTCGTAACTCATTAAGGCACAGCAATTAGCAGAAGAACACAGGCAGAGCTCTGCTTAATTACCATTTACTGAAAGTCCTGCCCGCCAAATCGAACAGAGAGAAGAGCTAGTGGAATTAAGGAGTCAAACAGAAAAACAGGAGATGATGGAACAAAACAGAAGGCTACAGGAGAATTGAGAAACCTGGGCTTGACATACAGCAGATTCTACCTAAAGATATACTGTCTGGGTATGACTAGAGTCTTTCCCATAATAAGGCATGATGAAGCACATACAGTAAGTAAGATGGCCAATACATTCAATTGTTCATAGCAAAATATCATGTATCATAATGTAGGCAATGTTAAAAATGTGTACACACACGGCTAGATACTGTATGTCTACATAATCAATACAAACATTAAGCATAAAAACGCCAAACTTTTACTTCCATACAACATACAGAGCTACTAGTAGCTGAAGTAGTACTAGTAGAGAAGCTGCCATGACTTTGACCATGAATTTGTTGTTCCGTAATTACGGAATCCATCTCCCTCTCTCTGTCCCTACATGAAAATCAAAACAAAAGCAGTCAGGCAATCATTTTTCAGATCCCCTGTGGACTCCTGTTACTTCAATCTGTCAGTCATAAAGTAATGACTAAATTGCATGTCATGTTGCTTTAAAATCTCCTGCTGTGTATATGACAATCATCCCAGAGGGTGTGTGTGCGGGAGTGTATGGGTGTTTAAACTAAATACGTGCTCGCATCTCTGTGTGAGTGTAACACATTTAGCGTGGGTAGTACAGAAAATGTTACGTTCAATGTCTGATTTTCTTTCCAGCCTGAAACATTCACAGGTGGTGAAATACACTGCTCAATTTATCCGGCCCACCAGCGTGATCTTAAACTCTTGCTGTTCAGTGGAGAGGATAGCAACTCATTAGCTGGTCTTGTATCAAGCATGGCAATACAGCTAATGTACATATCTTGGTAAAATGTGAAACTTAAGATATTAAAGTGGCAACAAATCAAATACTTCACTCTGGACACTGACTAAGAAGACAAATTACACCAATGAGTAGATAAATGAAAGCAGCTACAAGTAATTACACCACTGGCTAGGTAAATTAGAGCAGGTACAGGGACCAAAGGGGGCCTCATTCTCCTCAACGTTCAGCATGGTCTGATGAATTTTTATAGGCAGAAAACAAAACAAAAAAGCTATACTACTTTTTTGTAGTATAGTACTACTTTTAGTACTACTACTACTACTACTACTACTACTACTACTACTACTGCAGCAGCATCTTCCACTTAGTGTATAAAAACAGTCAAATCAGTAGTTATCTTTGCCATTTCCATTGCCAAAGAGGTCTCTCATCTTTTTATTATTATTAAAAGTAACAAGGAAAGAGTGCAGATTTAAATCCACACACAACTGGATTAGACCATTTTTCCCCCACAGTGAGGGGGGTTTGTATATAAAAGTGAAGACAATTTCAAGTACTTTCGAGCCTTTTAATAAATCTCTAATTAAAAGGTTACCATCATTTGACCCGAGACAAAATGTACTATTTACTCTTATCTGTATCGTCAGCACGTCAAAACATGCAAGTAAATAATTAACATATAAATGTACATATCTCTGTTATCAGAAGAAATCCCCGTATCTCCAAAACGGTAACTTTACAAGAGAAAAAACCTACTTTACTTTAAATGTAAGTCAATGGAACCAGACTTTTTTCCAAGTCATTTTCACCTGTTTCTTTTGGTCCATTTATCATGAAATGTACACATTGTGTAATAGGTGTAACAGGCATTTTCAAATTATGTCAAAAACTGAAAAATGTCAAAAATGGAGATACTAGGTTTACTTCAGACAACAGCGATACACAAAAAACAAACACACACACACACACACACACACACACACACACACACATACACACACACACTTTCTATGCTGCTTATCCTTCTGGGTTGAGGGTGGTGACCCTATCCCAGCAGTCATTGGGTGGTATACAGGAAACACTCTAGACAGGCCACCAGTCTCTCGCAGGGCAGACAGACATTCACACAGTCTCTTATTCACAGACACACCACATGTATTTGGACTGTGGGAGAAACCGGAACTCAGAAGAAACCCACACAGATATGAGGAGAACATGCAAACTTCACACAGAGAGGACCCTGAACACCCAGCTGGGAATCGAACCCAGGTCCTTCTTGCTATGATGCGACAGCACAACCCACTGTGCCACAGTGCCACCACATTTAAGAACATATAGGGTGAAATGTCAGGTGAACAGGATAGAGAAGAGCACAGACAAACTGATGGTACACGGCCTAACTGTGATTGGCAAGTGTTCCTATAAACTGTCAAGAAAAATCTGAAGACAAGGACCAAGCCATCTTTCCCACTTATCAGAACACTGCCAAGTGTGTCCACAAGGACTTCTGGCTGAGGATAGCTGCAGAATAGCTGGAAATCAAACTTATATTCCAGTTATTAAATGCAACCGTCTTTGCATGTGGCACAGAACATGATCTCATCTGAACAGGATCAACAGACATATTGATCATCCTTTTTGCCACCCTATGTTTACAAAGACCTTCTATTAAAGGCTGTTATCATGTAAAGCTTTGAAGCAGAAAATTTGTCTCCAGTTGCTTATTTTACAATTATTCAAATGCATGGGGCCATTTCAAGAAGCTAGATACACAACAAGCAGGCAACATGTTCAACCTTAAATACATCCAAATAACTTTACCCAACTGTAACACGCATTCATATAAAAGAATAACAGCCATGGACGACACAAGAATGAGTGGGGTATTAAAGGCTGTTACTCACCCAGGTTATAGGCCATGAAGTCAGATGAGAAGCACTTGGCGCCGTGACTCATTGATGTGTCATTGTGGGTGTTCCCTCCAAACACCAGTAAACTGCCGCCCACCAACACGGCTGTGTGGAGGTAGCGGAAAGAGCCACTGTCTCTCAGGATTGACCTGCAAAAAAGACAAGAAGTTACATCACTGCAGAACCTGAAGGTGCAGAAAAGGCACAGAAGGAGTTTTTAACATATCTGGCATTCAAGACGTCAGGAGCACTAACAGCTTGACATATGTAACCTTGCCTGTGTTAAGATGTTGCATGTTGATGTATCTGTCCCTAAAGCAGGCTGTGTATTCCTTAACAATTGCTTCCTAAAGGACGGCCATTTTACCCATTTTAGCTGAACAAACATGTATGTATGTATGTAAGTAATTGTATGTGAATTTTTGCATGCAGGAAAAGTAATGTGAACCATCGCTCTGTTGATCTAGCGAAACATCTTTGTGTTTTATTCTCTGTGATTCAATGAGCTTAGCATTAGCTCAGTGAATCCAACAATAACTTTGTTAGCTGCAAAACTAATAGTGTCTTTAACCGCTTCGTTTGAAATATTACTTACATGTCGACAGACTGAATTTCTTTTTTCTATTTTTTTTATTGCTTTTTACAGATCTTACAACATGAATACAAAAAAAGAAGAAAAAAAAAACAACATTAAAAACAAAAGTACTAAAGTAACAATTACAACATACAGCCTTATAATTGTGAATCAATATGCAAATAAAATAATATGAAAGAAAAATAGAGAAATGAAAAGAGTGAAAAATCAGAAACATTAATGTAAAATAAATAAATAAGGGGGGGGGGGGCTTGGGACTATTGCGTGTTCAAGAGGGGGAGTACCAAAGTCCTCCGCAGGAAGCTGTGGGAGGGATCTAAAAAAGGAGATGAAAGGTGACCAGCAACTATAAAAGTTGTCCACTGAACCCCTCAAACTAAACTTAATCTTCTCGAGGCGCAAAAAGAAAACAACATCTTTTAACCAGAGGGAATGAGAGGGAGGAGAGCGAGACTTCCAGCTTATAAGAAGTCTCCACCTTGCCAATAACAGAGCAAAAGCTATAGATTCCAATTCTCGAGAATTCAACCGAGTACTGCCGATGTAAATACTAAAAATAGCTAGTAGAGGGCAGGGGCTCAGATGTTTATTAAAGAGTGTTGAAAGAGTAGAGTATACAAAATCCCAGAATCTCCCCAGTTTGTGACAAGACCAAAACATATGAGAGAGGGTTACCGGGTCCTCGTCGCAGCGGGGACAGGTTGGCTTAAGCTCCTGATAGATTTGTGCTAATTTAGCATTGCATAGATGAGCTCTATGAATAACTTTCAGTTGCATTATATTTAGTCTTGCACAAGAGGATGAAGAGTTAACTCTAGCCAAAGCTTCAGGACAGACTGAATTTCTAACGGCCTCCATGGCCTGTATAATGTATTGCAAGCACAGAACAGATTAGCGCAGTGATGGACTTTTTGCACAAGCTTACCACATGCTCCTGTCCACATCATAGCGATACAGATCCCCAGCCAGGCCGTACTTTGTGGCATTGAAGGCCTTGTAGCCTCCATGGATGTAGACAGAGCGTGTGAGGGGGTCATACACACTGCTGTGACCATAGCCCCCATGAACCAGTGCCCCTCTCGTCTCCAAAACACTCCACCTGTTCTTGACTGGATACAAAGACAGTAAGAAAAAGGAAAGTTATATTACATTGCAGTTTACTTTTAAAAAAAATATGATTAGGAGACCATTCAAGGCATTTCATACAGAAAATCTGTGAAAGCTTTGAAACGTTTAACAATTCAGAAAATGTAAACAGCAGTTTTCACTAATATTTTACAAATACTGACAAAATCTCTTTTCTGTTGGTGTCATGTGTAAAAAAAAAGTTCATTTTAATTGTAAAAAATGACATGACAAATGTATTAATAATTATATAAACTAAAAGGGAAATTTTAATGAACAAACTTTCAAACCCCATGGGTTGCTAATATGTTAAATCTGAATGTTCAACATTCTGCCATAATTTCCTATGGGGACAAATATACAACTTTCTATACGGAAACCTAGCTATTCTTTGTGTGTTACTGACCAATGTTGTACTGCTGCACTTGGCTAATGTATCCATAGAGAGGGCAGTGTCCAAAGAAGACCAGCATGACAGGCTCTGATCCGTCAGGTTTGAGATGGACAGTGTGCGCGGAGTGACCCACCACTGCGTACTGGTCTTTAGCCTGGGGGCTTAACAGCTCCCACGACTGATTCTGTGTGTGGAATACCAACAGCTCTGATGTCACGTTCCCTGTGGAATCAATCTTCCCTCCATACATATAAATCTTGTCCTGAGGAGAGAGCACAAACAGGCACACATGACAATAAACAACATATTCAAACAAGCACACATTTGCACTGATGCAAAGCATCACTCGTTCACAGCATGCCCTGCATTTTTTTTTGTATGTGGTAATCTCCACAACCTAGCTGAAGCACAGCTACTCTGAGTGAATGTTTCCTATGTCTATAAACAATTGTTATTGTACTGCAACCTTAACAAAAGCAAATATACCCTGTGTTTACATTTTCAGAGTAAATGTAAGGTTTTTTTTTTTACACATGAAAATGTAAGGCTTTTTACACATTAAAATTTGTGACTAAAAGCAATGAGAATTTGGAGATCATGTCATTTCCCTCCCTTTCAGTAATGTATGAGTACTGAAAGCTCGTCTCCCCTTGTGGAGAATACATAGCTTGTTAAACACGTGACTGAATGAGTAAGCGAGACGTTAGAAGCCAAGTACATAAAGTGCTTCATCTAAAAACCTGTCCATGCTTGATTTTGCTTGCAAACATTATTGTACCATGAAAGGTGCACATGGATAATGGAAAAAAAATATATACACCGATCAACAATTGCGTAACGCAGATTTTATGTTTTAACAGAACAGAAATTTCAACTCCATGTCTAAACAGCCAAATAAGCCCACTCCACCCATTTATGTTTAAGGGATGCTCAGTGATTGTTAATGTGGGAGCTCTACGATAGGTGGTGCTGGTAAAATAATGTCCACTGCTACATAGACCACAGAAAAGGTCTAATTTTAGCTCCATCAGTCACTTACCATCAGTCACTTACCCTCACAGATTTACTCTCGGTGCCGTTTTATTTCCAAGAACACAAGCTCAGGCTCCTAACTCTTTGAATGGGGAGAGACCAAAACACTTGAAACTGAAGGTCAAATTACTGTTTCAAAAACAGAAATAAGTAATGAAATCTAACAAAAGCCTCAAATAGTCTCTCTCGGAAACATAAAAAACATGTTTGTGTTACTATGACTACTGTGCTTGCACAGATCTCTGCAATGGGGGGGTGAGCTTTCCCCACTCGTGGCATAACCAGCAAGCTGAATGGCTCTTTTTCATGAAGGGCGGGACTTTCTCTACAAACAGACGCCATGTTGAGCGTCATGAGCTTTTTCAGTCATATTTAAACCAGTGACCAGTCTTCACCTTTATAACGTCTCACACAATACAACCCACACAGAAAACATGGACACACCTCATACACAGCCAGAGTGTGACCATAGCGTGCCGTGACATAGTTGACTGAACGGTTCAGAGACATCCAGCTCTGAGAGGACAGGTTGAACCTGAGAGAGAGAGAGAGAGAGAGAGAGAGAGAGAGAGAGAGAGAGAGAGAGAGCGAGCGAGAGAGCGAGAGAGCGAGAGACAGAGAGAGCGAGAGAGAGAGAGAGAGAGAGGAGTCATTCCACAGTTGAGTTTCTTTTTTTCGCCCCTTCTCTCTTCTTCATGTATGTAAACTCACGCTGACACCATCTGGTAGTTTGAGTAGTTGAACACGTGTCCACCGATCACCCACATGACATCTTCAAGCAACACAGCCTTATGGGATGCACGTGCCAGCCCGTGCCCGCTGTACTCCTCATGTGTCCAGAAAGAAACATTAGCAGGTACTGACACTGAACAATCAGGGCCTGAAACACAAGCACACATGCACATAACGAACTTCTTCATCTGCAGCATAAACAAATTATTCAATATTTTTCTTTTTGCTGTAAGTCTAGACTAGATTTTACCACCAAAACCAGTAGCAGTGGTGTGAACAATAATTTACATCATAATGTAATTTAAAGTCATTTAAGGTTCTTAAGTAAACCTATTTCTGTAGGTTAACAGGGGTTTATTGTTCTAGGATGTCTCTTCCCTTTTTTAATAGGAAGCATTTTTAACAATTAAAGTAAAAGTGAATTTATTGTGCAAAACAGTAAAAACAAAGCTGAACAATATATAGATGACCCTACTTCAACATTGCTTTCTAACATCTCTGCAGGCCTGGCAAAAAAGCCGCTAAATGTTGTTTCCCATCTTATTTTCTGAAAGGCTAAAGTTGGCTTCTTAAACCGTACATGTGCCTGAATGTAACTGCTGCACCTTTTAAGCTTGACCAGGAAACTGAAATAAGAAGCCAACTTCAGCTTTATCTAATTTTACACCTCTGACCCTCAGACACAGCTGGAATTTGGAAAATGTTAGTCATTCACTGTTCAGTACTTGTTGGTCCACAGCTTGTTTCGCACACAATACCCCGATACTGTGTCCTTATCTGATGCAGCTGACCCGATCAGGGGGCTCCTTAGACAGTATGAGAGGAAACCATGTCTCCATATTAAGCTAAGATTGTACTTTGCTATTGTTATCTGCACTTACAGAAGCTTTTCAACTGGTATACTTGATGAAACAGTCTACAACGCAATACTAATCCAAATATTCCGAAAATATCGTTGTACAAATTTACAAAAAACAAAGTTGCAGGATTACAGACTTTCTTACCAAACATGTTTGTGCTAAAGTTAATCTGGACTGTGCTAAAGTTAACCAAATGCATAATTCTCCTCATATGACAGCAAATTTATTGCATACCTTTAGTCAACCTTTAATTTAAGAAGTAAATTATCTTTTATTAACAGTTCACAGAGTAAATCTACACTGAAAAGCAACACCAATTCTGAAATTGTTTAAATGAGTTGAAATCAGTACTATCTTAATAATGAGGTAACGAGGTCTTGCTATGCCTCCGTTTTGTACAAAGGGAGAAAAATCCAGCTGAGAACAGCTTATTAAACTCCATATAAAACCCTGTAAGATAATTGACAAAAAATGTCTGCACAACTGAATTAAGCCCAGTCCAATTACTTATGAAAATTACCACAAGCTCAAGGAAATGTTAGATTCATTCAAAAACACACCTCCTACTGCTGCCCTGTAATGTCGAGAGATAAAAGAGTTAACTAAGCCAATCTTGGCAGCAAGGTCACTATTCACTTTACATGCCAACACCATTCTGCTGCAGCACGAAATAAAACTGATTACAGTCAACTACATTTTAAATATTATACAAAACTATATGTCTGACCAGAATGTAGAAACAGTTGCACAAAGAGCAAAAATGCAGTGCTGTTTAGTCATTAAAATGCTGGAGTTTTAAATATTAAATAAACCGTATCTCTGTATGGAATACAAGAACAGAAGCAGAAGGCCCAGTGCAGTGTTGTACGGCCCTGAAAAGACTAATGACTGCAGTGAATGATGTATAAATGAACTATGCTGACACAGTGTGGACAATAAGCACAAACAGCTAGCAAAAGCACTCAGCATGCTGCGCCAGCAGTGCAGGAAAGAGTAAAGGCTCCTTATAATTCAAACACATGCATTAACTTAGTCATATTTCCACTAATCAAAACATGTTTACCATTCATCCTTATGGAAAATCAATAAAGTAGCATTATAAGTAATCTGGTTGCAGCTGTGGTGTTATTCACAACCTTGAGTGTTCTATTGCCTTTATACAACAGTTAAATAAATAAAGTAAGAAATAAATAAACTGGGCCGTAAACAATTAATTTAATATGTTTTAATGGCAGCAATTCCTTCCGCCAAATTATGGTTACTTAACAAGCAGCTTGTTGCTATGTCAAAGTAACGGAGTCCATTCACTCGCTGCTCAGTCTGCTGTAAGCCTTGCCTTCTGAAGTACAGACTGAACCATTAAACTGCCGCAATATCAAGTTTAGCTCAGTGTTGTCATTTTTGCCAGATCAATATTAATGTTGTTTTGTTCCAGCCAGTCTGTAAAGCATCTTAAAGCCCATTTTGTTTGAAGAACTGTATTTAGTTCATCTTTGGCTAATTCAAGGTTGTTTAGATATTCTTCTGTTACAGCTGCCGACTGAAAAGCTACTCAGAGGTGATGACAGTTTGGGAATTAAGTGTAGTCCCATCTTCAGAGTCAGACCAAATCGGCTGTCGGTCAAATGTGATCTTAAAAGTATCCATTTTCTGTTTGTGAGCAAAGTAAGAAGTAAAAACGTTCAAATGGTTTGAGCGTCTCCTATAGCTGTCAAAGTAGTTGCTAAGCAATGGCATCTCAGCAGTGATCTAGTGTTTGTGAAATAAGCATGATGTTATGGTGAAATAAAAGCACGTTTAGAGCGCTTCTCAACCAATCAGCTTGCGTGGCCGAAACTCACACACACACACACACACACACACACACTTTATATTCATACATTTGAAAGTTTAACTATATTCAAATGCTACATCAAACACTTAGTTTGATGCACAATAATGTCCTCAGTACAAACCCTACAGAGAGAGAGAGAGAGAGAGAGAGAGACAAACAAAGACAGAGAGAGAAAATGAACTAGGCAATGATAAAGAAACAGTTTTAGAGAGACAAAGATGGAACAGCAAGGGCAGCT